>NW_027210664.1:2285000-2315870 GCF_029030835.1 Brachyistius frenatus | reverse complement strand
TGTCGTCTACAATATATAAAGTCATACTATAGCATGTCGTCTAAAATATATAAAGTCACACTATAGCATGTCGTCTACAATATATAAAGTCATACTATAGCATGTCGTCTAAAATATATAAAGTCACACTATGGCATGTCGTCTAAAATATATAAAGTCACACTATAGCATGTCGTCTACAATATATAAAGTCACACTATAGCATGTCGTCTACAATATATAGTCACACTATAGCATGTCGTCTATCATATACATAGTCACACTATAGCATGTCGTCTATCATATACATAGTCATACCATAGCATATTTTAAATATATATGATATAATCTGGTACAAGTTGGCTAATCACAGCAGCTTTTGAATTGAAAACATAAATCACTCCAATAAACACCAACTTAGTTTATTTTATTTTATTTTATTCGTCCACAGCGCCGCTTTGAAGGCACGTTTATAACGATACATAGAATATATTTCCATCATTATTTAACAGCATTAAAACATTCGTTACTTCGTACAGTTTGGTGTCATTCATAAACAAAGTTAATACAATAATCCATTTTTATTTTACAAAATAAACACATCAGATTATCTCTTTACAGAAATGTAATCCAGTGTCTCACAGACTGTTCACCTCTCACAGGTGCAGCCTCTGGCCCCGCCCACAACAAGCAACATCCCACCTGAGCCTCTCAGCGGGTTCTCACATGCACACAAGTCCTCTGCTTATTGGTCTCTTGATTTACACGACTGGGATCACCTGAGCAGGTCGGTTGCTGATTTTCCTTTAAACCATTCACAGGATATTTGATTAAATCATTGTCAGGAAATTCATGTATAAAGACATTTTTTGGGAATACAATTTTCACATTGTTAGAAAAAGGATTTCATGATTTTAACCTTGTCAGTTATTATGTAACTAAAGACTTCACAGTGACTGGAAGCCAACTAAAAACTTAAATTTGATAGTTTTCTTAACAAATATTAACTTCATAAAGTAGAATTTTTCCAAAAGTCTATTTTTTCTAGACTAATAAAATTACAGATCTGACACTGAAAATAATTATTTAAAGAATTACAGAAATATCCTTCAAACTTCAAAATGAAATCAGTGCCTGTTTCATTACAGCCTTTTCTTTGTAATCTTAAAAGTTTGATTCAGAGATTTGACATAATTCTCTAAATCTCAGATTATGTTCCTGAACATCGATGTTCATTGTCTATGAAGGTATTTTTTGTGTCTTCATAATGTAAGAAACAGTTTTGAAAGTTAATTTCTCCCACTGCAATTAAAAGTCAAGTTTGTAAGTAAAACTACATGAAATGAACATAAATATATTTACATTTGCTTAAAGTTTTTGTCACAGAATTCACACTTGTACTTATGAAACTCGATTTTTCAATTGTGAACAAAAAAAAAAGAAAGTGAAATCAATTTTTTTTTCTGCAAATCAAAAACCATTGGGAGTTGAGTTGGGTGAAGTGGGCGGGACATACGCTGGAGACGGGAGTTTCTATTGGTGGTTTGATTTAGAGCCACAAGTCACGGCTGTAGACTCTCACCCTGCTTTTATTCTCAGTTCATGTCTTATTTTTTACTTACAGACTTGATATTTGATCGCAGTGCGAGAAATTAGCTTTTCTTTTTTCCCTGCTTGCATCATAAAGACACAGAAACGACTTCATATTGTCCTCGTTTACGAAAGCTGAAGCTGATGAACCGGCGGAAAATCTCATGATTATGAACATCCAGGTCTTCTGTGACGTGTCGAGGAGTCGGGATACCCGTGTGTTCGTGAACATGCCTGCTGCTCCGGTCCCAGCGGGTCTCCGGTCTCGGCGGGTCTCTCCGGTCTCGGCGGGTCTCTCCAGTCCCAGCGGGTCTCCAGTCTCTCCGGTCCCGGCGGGTCTCTCCGGTCCCGGCCGGTCTCCGGTCCCGGTCCCAGCGGGTCAGATGGTGGACGGTTTCATCAGCGCCTGCTCCCCAAACAGCTGCTTGAAGTGGACCACGTGCTCCTCGCAGTGCTCGCCTGGCGACACGCAAGCAGAGCGTCAGGTTCGACCGAACATCCGGCGGTGCCTCGTTCTCCAGAATATAAACAAACAAATGTTGCCTCTAATGGTATCCGTGGCAACATCAGACTTCCTGTTTCTTGGACACATTTCAAATTTGAGCTCAATACAGGACAGAAAATGAAACGAGGTCATTTGATAGCAGCTTTGATTGATCGTCGCTACGAGATCAGAGGATTCATGAAGATTTCTCGTAATCAGAGTTTCGCCTGGTGATGAAAATCCAAGAGAACCTGTGACATATTTTAAGAATTTTCCCTTTAAGTTAAGAGTAGATCTTTGTGAAAATATAATTTATTCACTAAACATGTGAGGAGCACGGAGGAAGACTTTTAAGAGGACGAAGAATTTCTGAAGCAGAAAGACAACAAGGAAGAAGAAATATTCTTCAGACACTGAATGTTAGTGAAACACAACAGATTATATCTTTCTGGGATGTTTGTGGTCGATCTCGAGAGACGCTCACATCTCCAGAAATAAAAGTGATCGCAGCTCTGAGATATTTAGCAGCTGTGAAAATGTTGGCGTGTCCGACTCACCCGGGTTGAAGGCCGGACTTCCTCTGAGCCGCTGGTTCCGCTGCTGGAAGGACCGGAACACGGTGTAGAACAGCATCTGGTCTCCGGTCTGCCGCGCTGCATCCAGGAACTTCCGGGCCGAGACGTTGTCGTGGCCTCCTGCTCCGCGAGAAACGGGAGTTCACGTACATTGATGTATTCCTATTATTCCTATTATTATTATTATTATTACTGCCACGTCTCTGTACAAATTTCCAAAAGGTTCAAAAAGCTGCAACAATGAATAATAAACACTCAGAAAATGATGAACAAGGATGTTTTTTTTATGAATAATAATTAACTTTTAAAACATCGCAAATTTACTCTAAATGTTGATGAATTTGACGCCAACGTACCAACACTGCGGATGAATCTGAGCGCGCCCAGAACCTGCTGCTTGGACAGCAGAACCTCCACGATCTCATCGTTGGCTGTGGACAGACGCTAAAAAAAAATACACAAACAGGAAGTTTAACAGGATGAAGACGTTTTGTTGGTTTGTGATGAAGTCTAAAAAAGTTTTAGCAAAACCTCTTTTATTTAGTCGGGAACTTTTTAATTTATAAAGACTTTTTTTTCTTTTACATACAGACACATTCTACACATGGTGTGTGTGTGTGTGTGTGTGTGTGTGTGTGTGTGTGTGTGTGTGTGTGTGTGTGTGTTACCTTCAACATGTCCAGAGACAGCTGGTGAGCAGGAGGATATGTACTCTCCAGAGATAGAAGCAAACAGGCCTGAAAGAAAACACAAAAACGATGAGTTGAACAGTGACATAAAGAGTTCAGGAACTGAAGTTCTGGTTCTGGAACTGTGGAACCAACCAAGATGGCGGATTGTATTGTTGACCTGCAGCTTTTAGGTTCACGGCTTCTCGCTAGCTGAAAAATGTCCCTGATGAGCTGCACATGAATAGTTTTGGGTTTTTATTTCATTACATTTTTATGAATTTAATTGATTTCTTGAGATAATGTACAAAAACTAACGAGTCATCTACAAAGAAATACGTTCACCTTCGAGAAAATGGTTCAAACTTATCTACACTCTCACACAATAGTCACCCAAACACTAATACTCACCGGACCACCCACAGAAGAACCAAAGCTCAAAGAATACAAACATTTCAGTTTTCAGATCCCTTTTAAAAAGAATCCCGGACAAGCCCCCAAAAATGTTACATCCCAGATGTGTTTCAGTTGGTTTCAGATGGTCTTAGATGTGTTTCAGTTGGTTTCAGGTGGTCTTAGGTGTGTTTCAGTTGGTTTCAGATGGTCTTAGATGTGTTTCAGTTGGTTTCAGATGGTCGTAGGTGTGTTTCAGTTGGTTTCAGACAGTCTTAAGTGTGTGCCGGTGTGAACTCACCAGCGGTTTGGAGTCGCTGAGGACGTGGTACTGCAGGAACTGGTGCAGCATGTAGAACAGGTTGTGTTGCACCAGAGTCTTTATCACCAGCTCGTACAGGTAATGCTGCAACGACATCATCGTGAGGAAGAACTGATGAGCCCCGAAAAAAAGAAACAGGAAGTGAAGATGTCGGAACAGCGAAGCGTCACTGCTCAGCTTTACCTGCACGGTGATCTGGTACTGGTTCAGAGAGCGGATGTACTCCATCACCACGGCGATGATGAACTTATGGGAGACGCCCTGCAGGACACAAAGAGCAGTTACATCATGTTACCGTTCTGATATTGATCATCCAGCTCGTGTATTGATCTTATTTTTACGTTTACAAGTTCTGGAAGAAGCAGGTCAGTTTGAGTTCTACCTTCCTCTCCGTGAAGGCCGACAGGACGTGCGTGTACATGTCGGACTGGTCGATGACCGCCTGAGTTCGGACCGGACGCTTCTGGGCGGCGCTGCCTCGGCTCGGACCGGACTCCATCGCCTACGAACCCAAAGTGAAACACGGTGAGTCCGGTGGGTGTCTGTCGGAGCTTCGTCCGGCCTCCCGTCCACCTGCACTCACCACCGTGTAGCTCTGCTCCGCCTCCAGGTACTCTTTATACACCTGGTTGAGTTTGTCGAAGACGGTCGCCACGACAGGAAGACTTCCCTTCTCGCCGCCCTCCAGAACTGAGACGGACGAGGAGAGACGGTTAGCTTCTTTTTTTTATTTAAAATGTTTTTACATCACGTCTAAAGCTTATAATGTGTCCTTTTTTTTAATTGGACAAATTAGTGAAAATAATTTTGAGACTAATTATTAGTTTCTTTGGTTCAATTTTAAATTAATTACCATAATTAGCTTGAGTATTAAATTCGTAGTCGATCAGAGGTTTTAAATCAAGAGAGATGATTAACATGAGTCCAAAACGTCTGCAGGTTCATTTCAAACTTTTGATCACCACACAGAAATGAATTTTATTTCTATTTCACCAACAAAACCAATCAGTTTGATGGAAAACCAGAAGGGACAAAAACAACTGCAGTTATTTGTCATTAAATCACATTTGCAACTGTTAATAATAAAAATAACTCCTGGTGATGTAAATTATGAAATAAATGTGGCTTTGTATTATTGTAGCGCTGCTTTGACACGTCAATTAATCTCATTAAATTACTTATTTGAGTCTCGTCTTTGTTTTATGGTCAAATTCTGTTTTACTACAACAAGACAATTGTTTGAAAAAGCCTTTTTCTAAACATCAGATTAATATTTAGACATTTTTAGATCTGAATCTGGATGCGACCGAGCGACAGCGCGACGTACTCTGCGAGCAGACGGACAGGATGACCATCTTGCAGTCTCTCCGTCGTAACAGGAAGTCCATGAGTTTTCCTTTGTCCTGCAGCAGGTTGACTGTTGGAGGCAACTTCACCTGCAGGTACCACAGATAACCTGCAAACACACATTCATCACCAATCATTCTTTTATCGTATTAGTCCATTTTCAAGCCCAAAACAAAGGCCTGAAACGTGACGACAGAAAACTGAACATGTTGGGGTGTTAGAGATGTGTGTGTGTGTGTGTGTGTGTGTGTGTGTGTGTGTGTGTGTGTGTGTGTGTGTGTGTGTGTGTGTGTGTGTGTGTGTGTGTGGATGTTTCCCACACCTTCACTGGCGCTGATGATGATGTCGGGCTGGAAGACGCTCCAGGAGGACGAGTCTGAAGAGACGTTCAGGAAAAATAAAACTCCTCCGACTCACAGAAAGGAAACAATGAGAGCTGAAAGGATACAGAGCTGACACGGGACCGGAGGCTGAGAGGGAACGACCACCGGACCTGCAGAGAGAAGGGAAGCTGCACACCGTGTTCGCCAGGACAACACGAGAGTATGTGTGTGTGTGTGTGTGTGTGTGTGTGTGTGTGTGTGTGTGTGTGTGTGTGTGTGTGTACCTGACAGCGGGATCCTGTAGGGGTGTATGGAGCGGGCCGGCAGGACGGGCTGGTGTGTGTTGACGACGCAGTCGGGCTCCTTCAGCTTGATATCAAAGATCAGAGACGTCTGACGCACAAGGAACGAAGAACGTTGTGTAACACTACACACACACAGTGCACGAGTCGTAGAGTGTGTGTGTGTGTGTGTGTGTGTGTGTGTGTGTGTGTGTGTGTGTGTGTGTGTGTGTGTGTGTGTGTGTGTGTGTGTGTCAGACAGGTTGAAACACTCACCTGGGAGCTCTGGTGATGAACCACCACCAGGTTGTCCACGATGTTCAGAGCAAACTTCCCCGTCGTGTTTAGCTTCAGTACGTGAGTCTTCTTACAGGATCCCTCCCTTCAAACACATCCATAAAAAAAAATTTGGGCTCGTGATTTTCACAATAAAACCTCAGATTTTGGATTTTATTTTTGTATTTTGCAGTTAAAACGACAAAATAAATTAGCTTTTTTTTTTTTTTACTGATTTTAAAACAGGTATGAATTGAGCTGACTTCAGACCATTTGAACATTAAGCAGCCGGTTGGTGTTCAACCTGCGGGGCTGTGGTGGGTTTACCTGGGCAGGTGGTACAGCACCACCTCTGCGCTGGGACTGTTGGCAGTTCTCGAGTGGTGCTTCAGATACATCACGTACAGCTGACCATAACTACAGACGGAGAGAGACAGTTGCCAAAACACATCCGAGCAAACGCATCTTAAAAAAAACACACAAACAAAGCCAGTGACTGACATGGGTGCCATGGCGATGTCTCTCTCCGACAGGCTGAGTTTGGCGGGTTTGGGGACGACCGGCAGCTCGATCTCAAACTTGGACATCTTGGACATTGTCCCATTCTGCAGCAAACAACGGCGATGTCGTCAAACAGCAGCAGGTTTGTTACAAACAACAACAATATAGAGATAAAGTTACAAACCTGTTTACAAATACTAATCACATCAACTCATATTCAATTGAAAATAGACCAAAGACAACAATATCAAATGTTGAAACCGAGAAATTTTACGGTTTTATGAAAAATATTTGCTCATTTGATGCCGTCAAAGCGTCTCCAAAAAGTTGGGACAAAGAGCAACAAAAGACTGGAAAAATTTGTATGAAGATAGAAAACAAAACAAGATTCTGTGGTGGAAATCACTGCATGGGCTCAGGAACACTTGTGAAAACCATCGTCTGTGAACACAGTTCATCGCTGCGTCCACAAATGATGTTAAAACTCTCCAAAGAAGAAACCAGATAGAAACATGATCCAGAAACACCGCCGCCTTCTCTGGACCGAGATCATTGAAGATGAATCACAATCACAGATTTTTTTTTTTTTTTTTTAATCGGAAAGGGACCATCCAGCTTGTTATCGGCGCATGAATGTAAACCAGTCAGCGGATCATCAATTAATAAGGGAACACACTGCGGTTTAATAACATCATGAAGAACTGACGTGAGAGTTTCTGATTCTCTTTGATGCAACAGAATTTTAATATTTTCACCGGAAGGAAACCGACAATCGTCTGACTGCAGATTTCAGGTTTGACGAACATGAAGAGAGTTTACGATGCTGTTATTTAACAAGAGAAATAAAGGTGTGTTTCCTCACCTTGAAGGCGAAGGGCTGCAGGATGTTTCCCTGCACGGTGGTGGACAGCAGGATGACGGAGGTCTCCGGGCAGTACTGGTACCAGTTCACGTTGATGCTCTGACTCTTCAGCAGCTTCAGACTGCGTTTGTCTGGAAACACCTGAACATGAAAAAAAAAATCCGTTTTTCCTTCGCATCAAATCAAACGGTGGCACGAGCCGGTAAACAAGTCGTAAACGGAGCCGTTCGGGTCACCTGGTAGAACTCGGTTCCCTGGTCGGTCACGAAGACGATCTCGTTCCAGTTGGTCCAACAGAAACCCAGAACGCTGGCGTTCTTCGTCTGCAGAACACAAACACACGTTTACTGAGTCGGCCGAGTTCAGGATCCTCCGTCGGTCGGTCGGCCGATCAGAAAACAGCGATACGGACCTTACACTCCTGGGAGAACTCTGTGTGCGGGTAGTCGGGGATGAAGTTGATGAAATCCTGCAAAAAAAAACCAGAAAAACACAAAATCAGGAATGAAATGACTCGAAAAGCTTCGATGTCTGAAAGGTTTTCAATAATTGTGATTTAATTTTTTTCCAGTTAATTTTAAAGTCTAATGACAGTTTAATAATCCGCCTGATTGCCCCTGAACTCACCACGGACTTCGGGGTTCTCTGGACCGCCAGGATCTTGTTTCCGATGGAGAACTTAATGCACTTCACTTCTCCTTTGTCGTCCATCCTGTGGAGACGAACATTCCCAAACATTAAATAAATCCCAAACAGTCATTCTGATTGTTTGGAGCCCGAAACAACAACTTTCTTTACGATAATTAAATTTATTTTTTCCACCACTGAAACCAGATTTTTTTGTCCGTCCGAAGCATTTTATTCTCGATAAAAATAAACATGAAAATAAAATTATTTTTCATTCCTTGTTTGAGCTGACGAACCTGAAGGCAACGCTGCTCTTGTCGTCGGGGCCTTTGACCACGACGCCCGTGGCGCCGCCTGAACGCACCGCGAACACCTGCAGACAAAAAACAGGGCACAAAAAAATGTAAATCATAAATACCTCTTTTATTTAATGTAACAACTCATTTACTTTATTTTGTCATGATGTACTTTAACTTGTTCTGGACCAGTTTCACACAAATTATGATTAAATAAAAGCTTAAAATTTGCTCAGTTGCTCATTTACAACATCAAATGTCCCAAAACAATGTTTTTTTGTATACTGGAGACTTCAGAGCAAACAAACAGGAACATTTGAAGGATGATTGAAGTTAACAGCGATGAATCTTTTTCTCTCAGACCGACAGAAAGTTGATTGACAACTTTTTTAATAATCAAATATTAATTTGGGTAATCATAAATGCTAAATATTTGCTGATTTAATTCTTAAAAGTGATAATACGTTTTTCTTTTGCTCTCATAAACCCAATTATTATTATTATTGTTATTATTACTATAATATTATTATATTATTGTTATTACAATATTATTACTATTATTACCTTGATATAATATTAATATGTTGAAGTTTAGGACAATACAACTTTAAAGAATTGGACTCCAGGCTGATGTTAAGGTCACTTTTCTGATGCTTTATTGATCAAATGATTAGTCGATCAGGTGTGAAGAAGATTTTAGATTCATTCATTGTAATAATAATCAATAAATTAATTCCTGTATCAATCTTCACTACTTTTTATTTGCTCCTATTTGTCAGTTTAATTCACACTTTAGAAGCTTTAGTTTGCCTTGAAGCTCTGTGGATGTAAGTGTGATTAAAACGCGCTTTAATTAGAAGTGTAGAAATAAAGTTGTGGCATGAAATCAAAACGTGTTTTTAAACATCAACATCCGACCAACGCAGCTAGCCTGCTAGCCGGCCGGATGCTAGCTCACGCGCTCACCTGTTTGTTGGCCTCGTCGAAGAAGACGTTGTTGACGCTCGAGGCGTTTTCAAACTGCACGGGGCTCTCGCTGAGCTCCAGGTAGTGCTCCTCGCTCATCCTCTCACCTGGACGTCCCTTTACGGACGGTTCTCCTGCCGAACTTCTGGCGTCTCGACAGTCACCGCGGCGGAGGAGCGACACTGCGCCGGAACTTCCGCATCGCGCCTTTCAAAATAAGATCTGCCAATTTTCTGAATGGAAAATAAATGTCCGAAGAAAATGGCAGATTACACCTTTAAAACGTTCTGTGCTTTAATATGAACATCGATGACAACATCAATAACAATTTGCCATTTATTTTAAATGTTTTCAACAAATATTTAGTTTGTCGACCGTTATTTTGAAGGACTCAAACCGGAAGCTGTGACTTGTTTTTAACGTTGAGTCATGTGACAGTGTAGATCACGTGCCTGTTAGTTTCGAGCAGAATCCAGAAAAAAAAAAACAGTCACGTGTTTATACCGAAACAGACTTTAGTCCTGCTCTTACAAAATAAAAGACGACAGGAGTTTAATTTTTTTTCACAATTTAATGTAATTTAATCAGAATATGCGCCATAAAACCAACATCATGTTAAAACTCGACATCATTTTAGCAGTTAAACTCAAAAACACACTAAACTGCAATAAGTGCCCGAAGACGACTTCCTGTATGACACGCGTCTCATCGTTTCTCTGCAAGCATTTTAAAAAGCCTCCCTTTCTTTTTTCATCATTTAATGACAATGTTTAAGTACTTTAATTCATCTGCATTCGTCTCATAATCCAGTAAATAAAACGTTTCTTTAAATATCATCTTTAACTTCCTGCTTTTGGCTTCCGCAAAACACTGAAGCAAACCGCCGTGACCTTTGACCCCTGCCCTCGCTCATCCCATCATGACAGCAGATGACCTCGTTGAGAGCTTCGTGTGCCTGCAACGTTGGTTTTATCAGAAAAACTATAAAAAAAACAACTCTAGAACAATAATTTGGAGCTGCAGATTCGATTTGTTGGCAGGACGATTTAAATAACTGCTGATATCGTATTTTATTTTTATGATTAAATCCTTTTAATGAATCTTTTTCCCGCCGTCTCCTCCTCTTCGTTTAAACGCCGCCTCGGATCGTCTTCGGAGCTAATTTACCCCCCGAAAGACGTCGGAGGAGACGTCTCCATGACGACGTAAAGAGTTTTGAACGGAGCTCGGCTGGTGATCGAGGTCCAGTTTTTATTACACAAACACACGGAGGTCGAGACGTCGGCGGGAAGGTCCGACTTCAAACGTCCAACACGGTGACACCCGTCCTCCAGCGGGGGGCGCTCCCGCCCGGCCCGCTCAGAGGAGGCAGTGGGTGGTGGTGGGAGAGGAGGAGGGGGGAGGTAGCGGCGGCCACCTCCCGTTCATCTCCAACGTTTTCAACACAGCGGGGGGTCGTGAAGAGCGAGCGAGCCGGGCGGGCGTTAGTCGTCGGCGTCGGGTTTCAAAGGCGGATCGCCGTCCTCGGAGGACGTCGGGAACGTCTTCCTGCCTCGCTTCTGGACGTGGTCCTCGTTCCTCTTCTCCAACGCCACGATCTGTCCGAGCACAGACGCACGTTACTCAACACATCGTACAGAAAAAAACAACAACGTTGATTTTGATAACCGAGTCGGTCCGACGAAGTCTGGAGGAGTTCGTTAAAAATGTCAAAAATGGCGGACTGAATTCAAAATGGCGGACTTCCTGTTGAGATTAGGTCATGGTGCCAAGAGACTTATTTTTACATCTGGGTGTGATAAACATGTCCACCGAATATCGGGCAAGTAGGTAAATGTAGCCGTCGGGGCTGCGGGTTAGGGGGCGCTAGCGAGCCATTTGGCCACGCCCACTTCGGAAACCACTAAAATATGTAATTTTTCCCCAGGAGGGACAGCTGTGTCAAGTTTCAGGAGTTTTTGAGTATTTTAAATCCACCAAAAAGGGTAATTTATTTTTAAGAATAATAATAATGAACAAGAAAAATAAAAATAAAAATAAATCCTTGAATAACAAAATTCAGAAAAAACCTCCTTCAATAAGTTAATTCTTCAGTTGGACAGTTATTTTATTTTTGCGTTACCTCGGCGATGAACTCGGCCTCGTCCTCGTCGCCCACGGCGATGTTCAGCCCGCTCACAGTGTTGAACAGCTCGAAGACGTTCATGGCTTCACTCACGCCTCTCTTCTGGAAGAACTGAAGCAACAGACAGGTTTCAGTCGGAGACTTCAAACCGACAGCTGACTCAAAACAACAACAACAACAACAACAACAACATGTTCATCTATCATCTATCTGGTGGTTTTTAACTGATTTAAAAGACGCTTGAATTAAAGTTGTAATGATTTTTGTTTGAAGTAATATTAAAAGATTATTTCATCACCAGTCGGGTCCTGATGATTCAAAAACAAACACTGGTCACATGACAAACATCTGGAGCTGCAACACGTCATCAATTATCACTTTTACTGACATTTAAATTATTTGTTGTTTAAGCATTTAAAAAAAAATGGTATCAGTTTCTGCTTCTGAAATGACAGGTTTGATGCTTTATTTATTTCTTTGGACCCAGAGGACAGTAAACCGAGTGACCGTTACCGTGGCAACGTTCCTGCAGTCCCTGAAGAGGAACTCGAGGCCGTGAGGATGAGTCGGCTCGACGGACTGACTGACGTCAATCAGCCACACCTGGGGGGGGGGGGGGGGTAAAAGTAAAAGATGAATAAGTCAGTATAATAAAGATATGAATGAGGATGATGACTGACAGGTGTGGAGTCGTACCTTCCCTTCGTGCCACAGGATGTTGTATTCGCTGAGGTCAGCGTGAACCAGATTACACTCCTGATAAAGCTGCTGCATCAACTGAGGACACGACATGAAAAAGAAACCTTAAAAAAAGAGTTTATGAACTGTGAAAGAAAAAGAGTTCTTCAACTGATCTGAAGATAAACAAATTAAAATAAAAACCACTGAATGCTTCGCAGTAAAACATCATGAGAGTTTGTCTTTTTTTTTTTTTTACTTTAGTTTAAGGTGGGTCACATATTCACCAAAATAAAAGTCACCAGTTAACAGAAATCAAGAAAATAAGAGCGTCTATTTTGCAACTACATTAAGGATCGAATTTGAATCTAACAAAATAAAATAAAGATTTATTGTGTGTGTGTGTGTGTGTGTGTGTGTGTGTGTGTGTGTGTGTGTGTGTGTGTGTGTGTGTGTGTGTGTGTGTGTGTGTGCTTCCTGTCGGCGTGCGTACGTACGTGGAGGACCTGGTGGTACGCGTCCTTCATGTCCTCCAAGCCCAACATGGCGTCTTTGAGTTTGGGGGCGGGAACGTGGTCTTTACCGATGAACGACATCACCAGGATGTGTTTCTTCAGCAGCACCACCTCCGGACAGGGAATCTCCGCCTTCCTCATCCTTTACCACACACACACACACACACACACACACACACACACACACACACACACACACACACACACACACACACACACACACACACACACACACACACACACACACACACACACACGTTTCCATCACATTGACCCTCATTCATTTTGAGGCGACTATAATGTGCTGCAGTATCAAGTGCAGCTGGATGGATTGATATGAAAGCAGCAGGGTGCCGTTACCTGACCAGGTTGTGCTTCTCCTTCTCCGCCCACAGATGGATGACCTTCCGCGGGTTCAGCTTGCTGAAGCGCTCCTTGAAGCGGTAGTCGTCCTTGATGTAGCGGTCGCGGTTCTTGAACTCGTTCAGCGTCGTCTTGAACACCTTCAGCACCACCTCATCCGGGACCGGCTCCTCCTCCAGGCTGGAGAACACACACACACACACACACACACACACACACACACACACACACACACACACACACACACACACACACACACACACACAAATGCAAGAATTTACACAAAAAGTACAGAAATCAGGGAAACCATGAAGACGATGAGACCCAGGATTCATGACTCAGCATTATTTACAGCTTGATGAAAAGCAGAAATGAAACCAGAAGTTGGAACTTTGTGAACTTTACAGAAAGTCTGACGTCTGAAGAAACGTCTCAATGGAGTTTCCAGATAAATTTGTATGTATTTTTTTTTTTTTAAATTTCCAGTAAATTAAAAACTTTTTTTTATGTTGCCCCCCTCCTCCTCCCCTCCTCCCCCTCACCTCCCCCCGTCGGCGTGGAACACCACCGACTCCTTCCCGGTGCTGATGCAGCCGTTGATGTTCTCCAGCACGCCGGCGTTCACCATCTTGTACATGAGCAGGCGAGTTCGAGGGTCCACGGCTTGTTCCTGAAAGAGGAGGTGTCTGAGTGAGGGGGCGGAGCCAGCACCTCCCGTGCATCTTCTCCTGCAGCGGCGTGGGGATACGTACTGCGGTGGAGTGCTCCTTCTTGTCGTGCAGCCGGGCGCTGCGTCGCTGCTCGCTGTGGCAGTGCTCCTTCAGGGAGTTGAACACCTGGTTGGACAGCTTCAGGTCCATCCCCAGCCCGTCGCCCACGTGCACCTCCGGGGCGAACTGCAGCGTAAACAAGTAAACAAACCAACGCTGTAGTGGAGGCAGAGGAGGGTCCTGGAGGGTTCATCAACAGGAGGACTCACGTTGTCCATGCGCGCCGTGTTCTTGCGGCCGCAGGTCACCTCGTCGTGTTTGGTGGTGATGTTCTTCCCCTTCCCGGTGAAGCCCTTCCTGGGCGTCGTCTGGGGCTTTTCTGAGTCACGCAAAAAAAAAAAAAAAGTTAAACACTTAATAAACCTTAAACAGTGAATAAAAGAAGCAGCTCCACAGCTGTGATTGGCGTTTCTGTTATTGCGTCCTCACCGGCTCTGTAGGGGTCGTCTCTGGTGTCCTGCCAGTCCACCTCGTCCTCCGAGCTGTCGCTGCCATCGTAGGGATGCACCATGCGGTAGTTCTCGAAGGAGATGGACACTGAGCAGAAACAACCGACCAATCAGAAGCCTGCTCTCAGACCTCTGTCCCCCCCCGCCCCCCTCCACCTCCTCCTCCACCCGTTCCTACCTTTGCTGTCCCCGTTGAACTTCTTCTCCTCCCGGCGCAGCTGGTTGTCGAACTCGCGGTCGAACTGCATCTGCAGCATCTGGGCGAGCATCAGGTCGCTGGTGGTGTCGGAGGGGGCGTCGCCCTCCAGCAGCAGGTCGGCGGCGGCGCTGAGACACGGGAATAAAATACGATCTTTAACTCTTTAAAAATATAATTTAACATACTGCAGAATAAACTGCAGAAGAGCAACACAGAGATACTTCAAGTTTGTTTCTGATTGTTTTAATTTTGCAGCAGATTTTGGACAAAAAAAATTACAAAGTCATTTGTGAAGTTTAAAGTAAAGTGAAGTTAAACTGCAGGAATTAGAAAAAAAAGAAAAAAAGAAGTAAGTCAAAGAAAGATATAGCGCTCACTCTGCCAGCGTTGGGAAGGCGTTGTTCTCCTCCTCCAGCTGTTTGGCCAGCTGCTCGCTCATCACTTCAGCCAGCGAGCAGGACGGAGCCGGCGGCGGCGCCGAAGCCCACGGGCTCTGAAACCCCCCCACCCAATCACATCATCAAGAAGTTCGGCAGTTAAAAAACACATCAGCGGAGTTAAAAAGGTTTAAATGTTACTTTGCCTCTTAATGTTTAAATGTATGTTAAACTTATTGAGAGATTTTTGATTAATATCTGCATTTGGTTTCCAGTCCATGTTTCCTATTGTGTGTCTTTAACCTGCTCAGATGACAGGTGACAGTTCATTGGTCCGTACTGGTCATGTGACCACTGACCAACACACATAACAGCACTGATGCATGAGCCACGACTAATTAAAGGCTTTTCAATTAAGCAAGTAATTGACAATAACAACACGTATAAAGTTGTTGGAATAAATAACTATTTCTATAAAACCTCTGATGCAGAATTAAATCTAAATTGGTGCATCTGTTCTTTTCTTTTTCTCAGTTATAGTAGAATTATTTAACTTTTATAATTAAATATAAACCTGTATTGCTGAGGTCTAAAGAACCTGTTCAGTTCTTGTTCTACGGTAAACATCATTTTATCTTTCAGTAAAACGCTGCTGATTAGAAGTAATCGTGTTCAGGAGCAGATCTTCGCTGAACACGATTCATGAGGGGAATTATTTTGTGTTATTATGGACCAGCTGACTGTGAGTCATGAAGGAGGAGGAGGAGGAGGAGGAGGAGAAGCTGAGGAACATGTCCAGACATGTCTGAACGAGTGGACAAACTTCAAGTCAAACTCAGTCCAGATTTTAAGTTTTTTGCTAATGAGGACATTTATTAACACAAAATTATACAGCAAACACAATAAAGAGTTTTTAAGAATAAATTAAAAAAAAGTATTTGTGGTTCCTTTTATAATTCCTGAAACATCTCTGACCATTTAAGGATCTGCAGAGTACAATGTTTTAAGGTACTTTGAATATTGTCAGGAAAATGTTGTATTTTATACTTCACTACATTTTAACTTTAGATAGTTCAAGTTTTATTTTACACAATGCAGTGAGTGAGGAGTTCATGTATTATAAAAAACAAATAACATTTGTACTTTTATTTAAGTACTTGTAATGAAATACTTTAAACTATCATATATCCACTTTTAGTGAAGTCAAGCATTTAAAAAACTTTTCTCTCACCATAATATTAAGATTGAAAATGTAAAAATATATATGTCATCATCTTCTGATATTAAAAGTCTGTAACTCTGTAAACTCTATTTTTTTTAAAGGAAATTAAAAGATGTGTTTCTTTAATTTGGAGTCATTTGATCATTTTAAATCCCTGATGTTTAATCTATTTTATTGACTGTTATTTATTGATTTTAAATCATTTTAAATCCCTGATGTTTAATCTATGTTATTGACTGTTATTTATTGATTTTAAATCATTTTAAATCCCTGATGTTTAATCTATGTTATTGACTGTTATTTATTGATTTTAAATCATTTTAAATCCCTGATGTTTAATCTATTTTATTGACTGTTATTTATTGATTTTAAATCATTTTAAATCCCTGATGTTTAATCTATTTTATTGACTGTTATTTATTGATTTTAAATCGTTTTAAATCCCTGATGTTTAATCTATGTTATTGACTGTTATTTATTGATTTTAAATCGTTTTAAATCCCTGATGTTTAATCTATTTTATTGACTGTTATTTATTGATTTTAACACTATTTTAACGACCATAACGTGGTAATGTTGAGTCCTGCTTTATGTGTGTGTAGTTTTAGTTTGTGTCGGAGCCTCTATAATAATAATAATAATAATAATAATAATAAACCTGAGTCTGTTTATTAAAAGTAACTTTAAAAGGAGACGAAACGTCACTGAGGCCATATTGAATGACAACTAGCATTAGCCGCTAAATGCTAAATGCTAACAACGGCTCCAGTAGTTCTGCGACGTTAAAAACAAACGCGACGCGACGACTAAACGACGGAGCCGCTTACCGTCGGTGATCCCGCCGTGACTCCTGTTCGATCCATAGTCACCACAGCGATTAATCGATTCTTTCCTCCGGAGGGTGAATGGCGGCTAGCCTGTGAGCTAACGTTAGCGAGCTTCGGCGTCCTGAAAAACGGCACAAAAAAAAAACCCGAAACTTTCTGCGACGAGACGAGAAAATAAAAACCGCGAAAAAACAACGTCAGAAAACACGAAAGAAAAAGTTTAGGAGTAAAGACGATAAACTGGAGGTTTGAAGGGAGGTCGAGGAGAGAGGAGTCTTCACTGAGGAGGGAGGGAGGAGTCTTCACCGAGGAGAGAGAGGGAGGAGTCTTCACTGAGGAGAGAGAGGAGTCTTCACCGAGGAGGGAGGGAGGAGTCTTCACCGAGGAGAGAGGGAGGAGTCTTCACCGAGGAGAGAGGAGTCTTCACCGAGGAGGGAGGAGTCTTCACTGAGGAAAGAGGGAGGAGTCTTCACTGAGGAGGGAGGGAGGAGTCTTCACCGAGGAGAGGAGGGAGGAGTCTTCACCGAGGAGGGAGGGAGGAGTCTTCACCGAGGAGAGAGGGAGGAGTCTTCACCGAGGAGAGGGAGGAGTCTTCACCGAGGAGGGAGGAGTCTTCACTGAGGAAAGAGGGAGGAGTCTTCACTGAGGAGGGAGGGAGGAGTCTTCACCGAGGAGGGAGGAGTCTTCACCGAGGAGGGAGGGAGGAGTCTTCACCGAGGAGAGAGGGAGGAGTCTTCACCGAGGAGAGAGGAGTCTTCACCGAGGAGGGAGGGAGGAGTCTTCACCGAGGAGGGAGGGAGGAGTCTTCACCGAGGAGGGAGGGAGGAGTCTTCACTGAGGAGGGAGGAGTCTTCACCGAGGAGGGAGGGAGGAGTCTTCACCGAGGAGAGAGGGAGGAGTCTTCACCGAGGAGAGAGGAGTCTTCACCGAGGAGGGAGGAGTCGTCATCGAGGAGAGAGGGAGGAGTCTTCACCGAGGAGGGAGGAGTCTTCATCGAGGAGAGAGGGAGGAGTCTTCAATGAGGAGGGAGGGAGGAGTCTTCACCGAGGAGAGAGGGAGGAGTCTTCACCAAGGAGGGAGGAAGGAGTCTTCACCGAGGAGGGAGGAGTCTTCACTGAGGAAAGAGGGAGGAGTCTTCACTGAGGAGGGAGGGAGGAGTCTTCACCGAGGAGGGAGGAGTCTTCACCGAGGAGAGAGGGAGGAGTCTTCACTGAGGAGGGAGGGAGGAGTCTTCACTGAGGAAAGAGGGAGGAGTCTTCACTGAGGAGGGAGGGAGGAGTCTTCACCAAGGAGGGAGGAGTCTTCACCGAGGAGGAGACCCCACAGCGGACCGCAGCACACCGGAAACACCGCAGTCCACGATAACAAGACAACTTAACCCTTCACAATAAAAGCCTCTCCAAAGCTGGAGGTCTTTTATTGTTTGACAGCTGATTAATACATGTTGCAATCTATAGAAAAACAACAATAATCATCATCATCATCATCATCATCATCATCATCATCATCATCATCATTTTCCAAACAAAATTCTAATTCTGATTTCAGCTCTTAAATGTGAATAGAAAAAACAAGTACAGCTGCACCATAAATGAAGGTTATTTATTCTGTACCAGTATCGTGATTAAAGATCATTTATGTGTTAGAAAACGATCATGTTTATAAATAAAGAGTAAACAGACAGTACAAAACGGTAATGTTTATAAATAAAGAGTAAACAGACAGTACAAAACAATAATGTTTATAAATAAAGAGTAAACAGACAGTACAAAACGATAATGTTTATAAATAAAGAGTAAACAGACAGTACAAAACGATAATGTTTATAAATAAAGAGTAAACAGACAGTACAAAGCGATAATGTTTATAAATAAAGAGTAAACAGACAGTACAAAACGATAATGTTTATAAATAAAGAGAAAACAGACAGTACAAAACGATAATGTTTATAAATAAAGAGTAAACAGACAGTACAAAACGATCATGTTTATAAATAAAGAGTAAACAGACAGTACAAAACGATAATGTTTATAAATAAAGAGTAAACAGACAGTACAAAACGGTAATGTTTATAAATAAAGAGTAAACAGACAGTACAAAACGATAATGTTTATAAATAAAGAGTAAACAGACAGTACAAAACGATAATGTTTATAAATAAAGAGTAAACAGACAGTACAAAACGATAATGTTTATAAATAAAGAGTAAACAGACAGTACAAAACGATAATGTTTATAAATAAAGAGTAAACAGACAGTACAAAACGGTCATGTTTATAAATAAAGAGTAAACAGACAGTACAAAGCGATCAAAACGTTTTCAATAAATACGTTTGTACAAATGTGTGTGAGTAATTATGAACAGAAACCATGTGAGCTGCGATAAACACATTCATGTACAATTGAATGAAAAACGGACATCAAACAGGACAGGTCGTAACACGTAACCCAGTTTATCCATGAGGATGTGCGCGTACCCGCGTGCGCCGACCAGCGTGCACGTGCCCGTACAACCTACAATCTGTCCAGGTTGAGTCGGGAGCGCGCACTATCAGAACAGGCTGGAGCGTCCAGGTGTCAAGTCTCAGAGTGTTTACATGAACGAGAGCGGAAGTCACAGGAGTGGGGCTTCAAAATAAAAGCACAGGATTTACCAGTTCAAGGAAATAATATAAATATGAATGATGGACAATAAGTTGTGCACATAGCACTCAGAACAAGTACTCAAATGTCTACCTTAGACACAAATGTATGTATTTTTTTATTTAAAAAAAAAGGCTGAGTTAATAGTCAGAAAGAAACGTATTCATTGATGTACAGTAATATGTACAAACAGACACTAGTCACTCTTACTTTACTGCATTAATTTGAAATTCTATTTAAGAAAAAAATAGCTTTCAATTTCAGTTTTAGCATAAAAATATAGGCCAACTTAAAGTAACAAAAAAATAAAAGCGCTCACTTATAATATTGGTGCACTTGTGTTTGTTGTGTCTGTTTAATTAGCAGTAACTTAAATACTTGAAGAGTTGTAACGCAGTAGAAATACAGACTAGAAACAGTCCTGCTCAAGAGGGAGTCAAATGTATTGCGTTAAAATTAACTTCTGCCAGAATCTCATCTGGTCACTGTGGGTTTTATTTTGAAAATAGTGACCGGAAGCGGTGTGGTTCTTTCTACAGACTTGACTGTGTCGGAGCATCCTGACGTCTTCTCTCGGAGCACAAAGTGAAAACGCACCTCCTCCTCCTCCTCCTCCTCCTCGCGCGTTACGATGCCCACACGGACTCACAAGGACGGGCTTCATCCTCTCGGACGCCTCCGGGACGTTTAATGCTGTTATTTCTTTGGCTTTTTTGTTTTTCTGCACGTTTCCTTTCGTTAAATCTGACGCACATCTCTTTTGTCCGCGGGATTCCGATGGCCACCTCCTCCTCCTCCTCCTCCTCCTCCTCCAGCGCCGCCGTCCCCAGCATCAGCACCGCGGGCCAACCAGGACGGCCGGGCTTCACGCAGCTCACCTCGCAGCTCGGTGTCCTGTCAGGTACATTTCTCTCTCTTTCTTTTTTTAAAACGACGCTAAAATGCCGCAGAACTGCAGCAGATGTCCGATAAAAGGTGCTCACTTGTTTTAGAGGATGCTGCTGCATGTTGTTGCCGGAGGACACTTGTCTTCACATGATGAGGGTCACTTTGATCATCAAAGATTCAGACGTTGCTCGGGTTGGTTGTTTAAACATCTCCTCCTGGAAGACAACATGGAGCTCCTGCGGGACATCGGAGTGTCTCCGGCTTTCTGTCATCACGATGTCTCAGTGGACACACAGATCCGGCGACATCTGACACAATTAATGCGAGTGGCAGATGGGGACGAGCTGGGGGCGGGGTTGGGGGTGGGATGGGGGAGGGGGGTGCAGGCCGGTGGGTGGGCAGGAGGTCAGCTGCGGCCACCGACCTCCCTCCACCCCCCTCCCTCCCAGATGTTAAAAGCTGGAATACAAAATGAAGGTTTTTTTTTTAAATAATGTTGAGTGGAAAAAGTAAAAAGACAAAGAAGCTGCAATAAAAAAAAAGAAAAGGAAGTCTGGTGGAGAGCAAAGTGTCCACAGATCATTCTTCTCATGTTTACTCCTTAAACATGCAGATATTTTTAAACATTTTGGCATAAATGAGCCTCCGTGTTTTAATATCATAGGAAGATATTTTCATTGATTACAAAAGAATTTATAAGTGATAAGTTGTTGATAATTCGTTTGTTGTTGTCATGGAAAAACTCTCATTATACAGACGTCACCTGAACCGTGTTCCTCGTTTGAGTCGTTATTTATTCGAACACTAGAGGACGCTTAGTTTTAAAATGTAGCTTCAGGGTCGTTAGGGGACACAGTTTGTTGGACAGGTTAAAAACTAGCCCACCTTTTAATCGAATCGTATTTACTTCTTGAACAATTACGACCGATCACTTGTACTGATGATTCCGTGATTTGAATTATTGCGTACTCTTTCTTTAGCTTTATATTTTAATATCCTACAGACCGATTGTCAATCTACCAGTACGTGAACATTTCTGATTTCACCACAGACCTGAAACTGGAGCAGAGAAACATCCGATTTTGGGGGAACAGAAAGTGTTCGTTGCGCTGTGAGCCGGCGTGATGTCATGTTGGAGAAGCCTGTTGCCATGGCGCCCACTGTTCAGGTGATTAGTGTTCTCTGGGCTTTAAAAGACGCAGCAACAGACAGGAAACTGAAACAAAGTGACAAAAACAGAAGAAGAACAGACAGACTAAATACAGCAGGGAGGGAAGGACAACGAGGGACAGATGAATTTAACAATCATACAAAGGGCAGGAAATAAAACAAGACAGATATTAAAACAGGAAGCACCGAACCCAGACTGACCTGAAGACTACGAGCCAGAACAGAAGCTCAGAAGGTCCCGGTGGAACTCGGTGTTGACAGTCTGACTCTGGGGGACCAATTCACGGTGACACCAAGAAAACCCACCCGGTGTCTCCTGACCTGACGACTTCTTCGGTCTCGGACGGTGAAGCTCCGCCCCTCTTGAAACGTGATGTCATCAGAACACCTCGCCCGGCTCGTCGCTTCATCGTCGTAGACTTTCTGAAGACTTTCAAGGTTCTCTGTTGACTGTTTACACAGTTTGATGTAAAATCTGCTATTTGGTAAAAGCTGAACCTCAGTTGTACTTCAGGCTCTGATGTTCAATGGTTTCAGTCTTTGATCACGTTGAAGAGTTTCATGGATGGTAACTCTTCATCTGTTCTCTCTTCCAGGTTAAAGTCCTCCCTCGGAACAAGTTGCCTTAACTGACCGACTCGTCCCGAGCGTCCGACCGAGTGCAGAACAACGGGACTCATCGCCGTCCGACTCCGAGCGGCCTCAACATGAAGAAACATTCGAGGTTGGACGACGCGGCCCGATAAAACCCTGAAACCAAAACCCGACAGAGCGATGAGCGACAGCAGGAGGAGGAGGGAAGCTGAACGGGGGGGAAATTAGGACAAAAAAAATATGCCAATTTTTCTCTGACATTCACAGAACTGTCTGTTTACCTGATTGTATTTTTTTAAGAATAAAGGGAATCGAAACATGACCGAGATTTTAGGTCTCTGAAACATTTTAAACCCAAAAAACCCCAAAAAACTGATTCTCTTTTTTCCACCCAAAGTTAGAAGACTTTCAGCTTCAGACGACGATGTAACGAGAACACAGCGACCGTTGGACAACAAACCAGCGGATTGTACAACATACGCAACACGATTGTCCTCTGCTGACGGAGAATTGTGAATCGCTCGCTACTTTATGAAAATCGGAAATTCAAAGACGTCACAAACAAAGACAGCAAATACGATTGTGTTAGAGATTAAAAAAAAAAATTAAAAAAAAAAAGGGGCAAAGACTGAAGTGTTTAAAGAACTGAGCCACCAAAGACTCAACAACAAAAACTGTTTGGATCCTAAAATCTAGAATCCGTCTTGGACTCGGAGGTTGGAAGTGTTCGGACACGTCTGCAGGTGGATTTAAGGGAACTGCATTCATTTGGGACGTTGGGGAACCAAGCCGGAGCCGGACTCCATGATGACCCACCTGCATGCCGGCCTGAGCGCCGAGACGACGGAGAAGGCTCGGCTGGAGCTGAACGAAAACCCGGACACGCTGCATCAGGACATCCAGCAGGTAAACGGCGCCTTCAGGGCTTCGCTAAATGAGTCGGTGCCGTTTGTTCATCTAAAAATAACAAAAAACTCTTAAGAGTCACATAAAAGTAGAAAATCTGGATTTTCTTTTTAAACATTTGGTTCAAATTTGCACCTCCTCCGTTTGAACTCTACCGGGCGTCTTTAAATGTAGTCTGCAGAGTTTTATTGAAAACTTGTGGAATTATGATTGAAATCAGAAACTATGTGACCAAGAAATAAGTGAAGCTAACGTTGGAGCGATATTCAGTCGTGTGCTGGAAAGGAAGCGAACGAATAATCTTGAAGGAATAATCCTCATAAAGACACCGACTTCAGTTCTGGAGCGAAGGACGCTTCCACTGTGAATTGGACTGTGTTGTAATGTTTGTTCTGGTTTTCATATTGAAGGATGTTATTCCTTGTTTGAAATGTCTCGTCTGCGTCCTGAAGGTGCGCGACATGATCGTGACGAGGCCGGACATCGGCTTCCTGCGAACCGACGACGACTTCATCCTCCGCTTCCTCAGAGCCCGGAAGTTCGACCAGGTGGAAACCTTCAGACTGCTGGCTCAGTACTTCCAGTTCAGACAGCAGAACCTCGACATGTTCCAGAGCTTCAAGGTTCGTCTGTGCTTTGGAGGTTTGAACACTTTGAACGACAGGTCGCAGCGTGTTTTGGTTTGACACGGTAGAAGTGACCTTTACGGCGGTTAACCAACGGAGGGAGGAAAGCCTCCGACTCTGTTGTGGATCTTCAAAGTGTTTGTTATTCGTTTCCTGCGGTCGTATTCCCTCCGTCAGCGATCTGTCATGTGTTGAGGTGAACGTGTTGTGACTGCTGTGTTGACCAGGTGGACGATCCCGGCATCAAGCGAGCGTTGATGGACGGATTCCCCGGCGTGCTGGAGACTCCGGACCAACACGGCCGAAAAATCCTCATCCTGTTCGCCTCCAACTGGGACCAGAGCCGGTGAAGCACCGACGTTCTTCTATCTATCGTTCACAAAATGTTTAATCTATCAAATGACAAGAACAAAAAAAATGGCTATCACAACTTCGCAGTTGGACGATCTAAAAATCGATTCTTACGTTGACATAAAACGATGAAAACAGCTTAAAAATACTGAAATGATTTCATATTTCTGTTGATTTATATTTTCTGAGGACTCTCATTGACACTTCACAGATTTGAACCCTCAATCGATCTTCCTCCGACTGATTTTAGAGTCTGACCGAAGTTCTGTCAGTTTAAGGAGATCGATTGATTAATCTCAGAACCGATCAACGATCTGGCTCTATTTGAAATTTCAGGAATTTTGCTGAGGAATCATCTCTGGATGGAGATCCTGAATACCAGCAAGCAAAATCTCCATTTCAGATGTTTAATTTCAGACAGACTGAAAACAAACGTTTGTAAAAATCATGGTTGCAAAGAGAAGACCGGAAACACGATGTCCTCACAAGGTCTAAAACGGACATCGGTCCTCAGAAAGATGGATAGACAAGCACACATACACACACACTCATCTGTCGCTGCACTGATTGGAAACACAAAGAGCTTAATGAGTCATTTCCGTTCTTCGACTAAACTAGAGACGAGTCCAGAGCGGTAGTTAAGACCGAAGGCCGGTCACGCTCGCTGTAACTATCGACCGGCTGATTAATACCGACAACTGTCTCCACCAGGAACTCCTTCACGGACATCCTGCGGGCCATCCTGCTCTCTCTGGAGGTTCTGATCGAAAACCCGGAGCTGCAGATCAACGGCTTTATCCTCATCATCGACTGGAGCAACTTCTCCTTCAAACAGGCGTCCAAGCTCACGCCGAACATCCTGAAGCTGGCCATCGAAGGTCTTCAGGTAAACGCTGACGGCGGAAAACATCCGGCCGCGAGTCTGAGTTTACTTTAATCTGCTCGTCTCCTCTTCGTCCCCTCAGGACAGCTTCCCGGCCCGGTTCGGAGGGATCCACTTCGTGAATCAGCCCTGGTACATTCACGCCATGTACACCATCATCAAACCCTTCCTCAAGGACAAGACCAGGAAACGGGTGAAGACATATTTCCATCCTCCATCTTACTCTTGTTTTTGTTCGTAATGTCTTTCCATTTGTTTTCTGTTTTTACGCCTCCGATCCAGTTTAGGGGGAAATATGTCCAGAACCCCTCGAGGGAATTTGGTCCAATTTGGCAGAAACATTCACTTGATACCGAGGATGAACTGATCAGAATTTGGGGGGCAAAGGTCAAAGTTCAAGGTCACTGTAGCCCCAATTAGACATATTCACATGAACGCGATATCTCGGGAACACTTGGATGGAATTTATTCAAATTTGGCAAGAAAATTAATTTAATACCAAGAATGAACTGAATAGAGTTTGGAGAGCAAAGGTCAAAGTTCAAAGTCACTGTGACCCCATGTTCCCCTCATCCGTCCGTACTGTTTTTATGAATCTAATATATCCAAATCTCTTTGAGGGAACGTGTTCCCTCCTCTCCTCTTGTTCCCCTCCTTTCCCATCTCCTCCTCCTCCTCCTCAGATCTTCCTCCACGGCAACAACCTGAACTCGCTCCACCAGCTCATCCAGCCTGAGTGCTTGCCGTCGGAGTTCGGCGGGACGCTGCCGCCGTACGATATGGGCATCTGGGCGCGAACGCTGCTCGGACCCGACTACAACGACGAGACCGAGTACACGCTGACCTACGACGCCCTGCACGTCAGGGAGAACTGTGGAGGAGGAGGAGGAGACAAGGACATGATGAAGAGGTGAGGAGGAGATGCGTGATGAAATGACATTAAAGGTTCATTCGGCTTCATTTCATCCTGCTGTGTTTCCTTGAATGACGTCTGATCGTCCTCATAATCCCTCATTCATTAGAAAATAAGATTCAAGAAGACCTGTTTTTGGGGGCGTGTCTGTTTGATTGACAGGCCTGCGGTGCAGTCAGGTTACAGCTATCGGTGGGCGGGACGTAGTATCGTCAGGTTTCCGATCAGATCGGTCAGATCCACCGCTGGCTCCTCCCCCAGCTCGTCCAAATATGGTCACTTCCTGCTCTACAAACCGAAGGGTGACGTCACGGTTTCAGGGAGCTCGAGCTTTTTACCTCGATAGACTGTTTTAATCTCGTCTCTCTGAATCTCTACGAAACAGCAGGCTGAAATAAATAAAGCAGAATGATCCTTTAACGTAAAGATGGAAGCTGGAAAACCAGAAGCTGTTTGTGTTTCAGGTCTCAGTCGGCGGTGGAAGCAGGAACTCTCCGACAGACGGACAGAGAGACCAGCACACCGCTGCTGGCCCTGGACTGAACACACACACACACACACACACACACACACACACACACACACACACACACACACACACACACACACACACACACACACACACACACACACACACACACACACACACACACACACACACACACACACACACACACCACACACACACACACACACACACACACACACACACACACACACACACACACACACACACACACACACACACACACACACACACACACACACACACACACACACACACACACACACACACACACACACACACAGACACACACACATTTACTCCAACACACTTCTTAAAGACCCACTTTAACACACTCAGTATGAGCTGCTGGATTTAACCTGCGTCCTCTCGTCCTGTTGACCTGAACTCTGACTGAACTTCCTGAACAGGGGACACACACACACACACACACACACACACACACACACACACACGCACACACACACGCACACACGCACACACGCACACGCACACACGCACACACACACACACACACACACACACACACACACACACACACACACACACACACACACACACACACACACACACACCCTTCTATCTTTGTGAGGACCCTCATTAACAGCAGATAATACAAATACAATTAAATTCTCTAGCAGGTTAAATGAAACATAAAATTAAAACTTTGTTATATTTAAAGGAAAAACAGACTAAAGGACACATTTCAATCTTCATGTTTAAAACATTGTTCATTTTGTTTTTATTTTAATGTGTTGAACTGTCCAACAAATGGACACAACATTTAGGGTTTGATGCAGCAAAGGAAACAAAAAGACGCATAAAATAACATAAATAATATTCAGAAGTGTCTGATTGTGTACGTTTCTAAAAGTAACCGTTCAGGAAAACAAACGCTGCAGACGGTCGAAAAGAAAACACACTTTTAGGTGTTAAATAAATTCAATAAAAAGTTCATCTTAACAATGAAGTTTGAGGTCCAGTCGAAAGTTCTGGACGATCAGAACGAGAAGTGGGACTCTGCAGCTTTGAACGCTAACCCTGCTAGCGTGCTACAGCTGATAGAGGACAACTGGAGCTCGGACTAAACGTTCCCGGTGGAACTGAAGCTCTCGAGTTTCTGCTCAGTTTCAGTTTCAGGTCAGAGACACTGACAGGAAGTACCAAACGGGTATGGAACAGTTCAAGTCACAAAATGACAACAAGTCCTCACAATCCAGACATGTCCTCACTACCACGTTGGACAACTCACATGGGTCCTCATGAAGATGAAGAACAAACAAACACACACACACACACACACACACACACACACACACACACACACACACACACACACACACACACACACACACACACACACACACACACACACACACACACACACACACACACACACACACACACACACACACACACACACACAGTCTGTCCTGTCTCTGAGCCGTCCAATGCCTCCCAGCTGAGCCAGCAGCGTCGGTCCTGATGTCCACAGCTCGCCATTTCGCCGCCGTCACATCCAACACTGATGTTTCTGTGAGTCGAGTCACAAACAAACAAACAAACAAACAAACAAAAAGCCGGAGGAATCGGACGTGTTGAAGCCTGACGGGATGTGGTGAGACTATATTTAAAACCTCAGAGAACACATCGACGTCACGCCGCCAGTTTCAGCCACGAAGAAGACGACGGAAAGACGAAACAGTTACAATCAAAAATAGGATTAAGAACCATTTGAGATCACGTTGCACCAACAAGGATTCATTTGAACTAAGATTTAGAGTTCATTCAATCTAAAAACCTTCAACACATTTTATCATTCTATTATTGATTTTGCCTATTGAGGGAATAATTGGAACTACAGCTCCCACAATGCTTCCAGGGATGTAAACAGGAAGTAATGTGTTGCCATGGTTTCAGTTCGTTAGCCGAATTCCTCATCAGCAGTTGTTGTTTACGACGTATTCATGGATGTTCAGAAAACTTTCACCTGATTAATCTGATTCTGAAGAAAACTCAAAAACAGGAAAAAAAATAATTTTTTTTTTAAATGACATATTCTCAAAGGTAAAATAGTTTAAAGCTGCAATAACCAAAATATTATTGAAATGGCAATCAGTCCTTCAGCTGCTGGTTTTGGTTTTTTATTTCTTGTTGGATCTGATGAGAGAAATCCCCCAAAAAGTCGCTTCACTCTGATGGAGACCAAAAGCGAGCTAAAAGAGTGAAACTAAAACAATACATAGCCTACGTGGAGTAATGACGGCAGATTTTTTTTATTTTTTACAGCTTGATGTGCTGCCCCCTAGTGGTTAAAAAACTAATAGTGCAGCTTTAAAGAAAAGTTTCAAAATTAAATCTTAAATTTAAATCTGAGTTTAAAGATAATCCTTTTTGGTGGAACCATACCTTGAAATGTTTGAATGTTTTTCACCTGTTAATCAGCGTCGTGTATCTAAATAAGAATGAAAATACTTTGATTTCAGCCAAATCTTTTTATAACTTGGCAACAAAAACTCACTTTTGAATCGTAAAACGTTGGAGGCGGAAACATTTAGTCGGACGACATGAAAAGAAAACTTCACTTTGGTAGAATATTTTTCACCTTTTTTTTTGGGGGTACAACAACAAGCTCGCGTTAAGTTACACCAACTTTGCACAAGTATTTCAAAATAAAAGCACTGCATACGTGGCCACGATGACTCGGCACCGACAATATAACCGGACGGCAGTTCACGTGCATGGAAATGAAAAACAACAACTGTTCTACCAGAGTGAAAAAGTTCTTGCTGTGACGACACCACAGGATGCCAAACTCTCACCTTTAACCTCTCCTGCTGTGAAGGCAAAGATTGTTTTTATTCAATCCAACTTATTTGAAGATTGTATATTATTGTTACTAAAGTATTATCACACTGCAAAAAAAAAAAAAAAAAAAGTGACACACTGGGCTAATTTTATCCTGAGATAGTTGAAGTTATCATCACTTCCTGCCGGAGAAATGACTCAGACTTCAGTTTAATGTGCAGGTTGATGATATTTGTAAAAAAAACAAAAGAAATCAACCAAGAAGAGCGACTTGGCGAGTTTGTCATATTTTTTTTTGCAGTGTGTTTGACTCATCATCAGGGCTACACTGAGCAGTGATCTGATCTCCACTCGACTGTAATGTAATGTATTTCCTTTCAATGAATGTATAGAAGTAAACATTTACACCATCGCGGTGGTCGCAGTGCGCTTTATTTCAAAGTGGGACTTTTATTTTGAAAAGGAAAACAGGACGGTGAGACTTCCGTTTTCTTTATTCCGATTATGTTTTCGTGTTGATTTGTTTGAGGTTTACTGCAACAGAATGTGATGATTTGAATATCATGTAAACACATATTTACATGAAAATAGAACAAAGACAACATATCAGATGATGGAACTCAGACATTTTATTGTTTTATGAAAAATATCTGCTCATTCTGAATTCGATGTCAGCAACACATCTAAAAAAAACCTAAGTTGGGACAGAATCATGTTTCTATCTGGTTTCTTCTTTGGAGAGTTTTAACAGCATTTGCGGACGCAGCGATGAACTGTGTTCACAGACGATGGTTTTCACAAGTGTTCCTGAGCCCATGCAGTGATTTCCACTCCAGAATAGTGTTTTTTTTAATGCAGTTCTCCCTGATTAGTTCTCAGATGTTTTTTAGTGTTACGCAACTTATCCCATCTTCTGTTGACCCTATCCCAACTTTTTTGAGACGTGTTGCTGCCATCAAATTCAAGTTTCAACATTTGACAAGTTGCCTTTGGTCTATTTTTAATTAAATAGGTGTTTATGTGATTTGGAAATCATTGCTTTCTGTTTTTATTTACATTTTACACTGCGTCCTAACAGGGTTGTAACACAAACAGCTGCTTCAAGAAATAACGAAAACACACATTTCTTCTTCATATTTGCAATTTTTTTGCAGTTTTTATTTTTAATATAAATATAAATCATCTTTTATAACATCTTGTGTTACCTTGTTAATGTGCAAAAGTGATGAAAGAATGAAACCGAGAAAAAACCCGCCTGGATTAACGGACGAAGTGCGAAGTGGTCGCGGACGGTCGAGGCGTCGTCCTTCATCACGTTTCTAACGAGATTCCTCCGGTTGGTTTCTGGACGTTTGGAGACGGTTTCATTTCTCAGAGCTACAAATTAAAACGTGAAATCCATGTTGTTGTTGTTGTGGGAACAGAACCGGGTCTAGATGGGGCTGAAAGAAGTACCGCGTGAGTGGAGCTTGTTGTCGGGTCAGTAGTAACAACGGGGGAAAATACACGAGTTTAATCACATCCTTCAGGCTGACGATCCTTCGGCA
>NW_027210664.1:2242500-2280000 GCF_029030835.1 Brachyistius frenatus | reverse complement strand
TTGATCTGCAAGTTGCACATTTGTTACTAATAAACACAATAAAATTACAAAGTAAGTAAAAGCCATTCAAATCTGTTGTAATTCCTGCAGACATGAGGAGCATCGCGGTCTCATCTTGAATTTTTGTGATCGTAAACGGTTTTATTTCAGCAAAAAATTTATCAAATAATCCACAGAATCACTTTCTGTAGGTGGACATTATAATTTACAGATGTCCCCTGAACGCCTCACGTGCTCTCGGTAGATGCTCACCCTCAGCCTCCGGGCTCTCTTTGGGAGTCTCACTCTGTGGTTCTGGTTCTGCAGCCGGAGCTTCGGACGGTTTCTCTGCTGCAACTGACTCTGACGGAAGATTAAAAAAAAAAAAAAACAGTCGGTGAAGCTTCGGGAGTTTTTCAGAGAACTTTATATTTTATAAAAACTCATCCTGCACCTGCTTCCTGTGTGAATCTGGAGCTCGTCAGGTGTCGTCTGGACTCTGTAGAACAAACAGAGTCACGCTGTGAGTGACGCCGACAGAGAACGGCTGAAGTAGTGAAACTACTTTATCTGTTTTTATGACACTTTGATTTCACTGCATGTCAGATAAAATGATCATTGTTTGTTTTAAATAAGAAGATTTGATAGATTCACCTGATAAAATAAAACAAACTAAACACGTATGAAGTAAAAAATGGAAAAGACACTACATACAATAAATATTATTATTATTATGATTATGATTATTATTAACTGCAGCTATAATTCAAAACTCTTCAAAGCTGCACGTGTTTTAACCAGAAGAAGAAACATCAGACGAGTTTTAACGTCTCCGCGTCGGCTAGTCGACTTTAAAATGCTTTTACTGCTCTTTTAATTTGATTTCATGGTCTCTGTCCGTCTTATTTATCAGATCTGATTTTATTTATTTTTTTGACAACATTTTATAAAAAATGTGTGCAGGATACAACTTCATATAAATAACAACATACACAATTCTCTTACATAACGTTCTCTTAATTTGAATGAATCTACATTATTGTTGGTTTTATTAATTGGCAAATTTTATTTGAGTGTTTTTTTTTTTAATTATTGTAAAGCACTTTGTGTTACATGGTATTTGTATGAAAAGTGCTACAAAAGTGTGATTGATTGAAGGATTGATGGATTGATTGATGGACTGATTGAAGGATTGCAGTTAAATGTGGCTCACCCTCACTCTCCTCCGACGGCTCCTCCACCAAAGCTGCAACAAGAAGCACAGAAAACATGACAAGTTTATTTTAATACCGACTAAACATATTTAATCAGCGAGCTTCTGGTCAGCAATGTTTCCATGACAACCTCACGGCCGCCGCAGCTAATAAATAACACGTTTCACCTCCTTTGGTGTCGATCGGAGCGACTTCTTCCTCTGAAATAAAAAAAACAAAAAAAAAACAACAGAGATTATTAAGAAAGCTGCGAACATCCAGTGAAGGTCAGAGGTCACACGGAGGCGGAGTTTACTGACCGTCAGGACGTCTGCTGTCCCTGGGATCGTCTACGACAAACACAAATATAAAATTATAAGTGACTGTTTGTCATGAATCAATATGAATAAAGTGAAATAGATTAAAAAAAAAAGAAACGGGAGTCTGACCGGCGACAAAGTCGTCTTCCACCGGAGGAGGAAGAGGGACGGCAGCTGGAAACACAACAACACAAGTTAAAACACACACACACACACACACACACACACACACACACACACACACACACACACACACACACACACACACACACACACACACACACACACACACACACACACACACAGTGATGTAATCAGGTGTGTTGTTTATAATGCAGGTGAGGACGATGCAGGGAAGTCAAACTGTCGACTGAAACAAACAAACGGAGACGAGAAGCTGCGACAAGACAAACATCCAACGAGCTCACTGTTAGTAGAAATCTTCAAAATAATCCCTCATTCATGAGAAAATAAGGTTCAAGAAGACCTGTTTTTGGGGGCGTGTCTGTTTGATTGACAGGCCTGTGGTGCAGTAAGATTACAGCTATCGGTGGGCGGGACGTAGTATCGTCAGGTTTCCAATCAGATCAATTCGTTTTGTTTTTCCTGGGATTCAAAAGAAGTGACGGGAAACTAAAATCAAACTGACAAAGAGGGAAGAAGAAGAAGAGCGTACGGATGACTAAATACAGCAGGGAGGGAAGGACAACGAGGGACAGGTGAATTTAACAATCAAATACCAAACGTGGGAAGTGAAGTGTGCGTTTTTATCCGCTGTTGTTTCGTTCTTTCCCGCCGTCCCGCTGCCACATGCTGTCACATATAAAAAGGTAAAACTTTGATTCAAAGCTTTTAAACGTGAACACAGAAATGAGCAGAATCACATGACGTTAGTGAGGACAGACGAGACGTTGAACATGCGTGCCGACGTCAACACGTCTGACGTGGACCAGGCGAGCGTGCAGCAGCTCTTCAGCACCGACCTTGGATTTCAGACTCCACATCCTGAGATCCAGAGGCTGGGTCGGACACAGACACAAGCCAGAACGTTATCGTCATGACGACATCATGATGTCGTCATGACGTTATCATGTCGGGCAGCAGGTGACGTGAACATTCAGACCTCATCCAAGCAGACCGAGCCGAGTGTCCATATACTTTCGGCCATATGGATTAAATTATAACGCAGCACAGCCAGATAATCGGAGGTAAACCAGAAGCTTTAGATCTAAATGTAAAACGAGGTTTAAACGTTTGCTAAAGACGTTAAACAGGAAGTCAGTCAGTGTTGGATGTCGTGTAACCGAAGTACAACGCTTCATCACGGAGGGCGGATGAATCTCCGACTCTACGTGAACGCACATCGACGTGAACATCACACACCTGATTCTGTCGCCTCGGTCGCCGTGGCGACCGTCGGCCCGACGTCCCGATGCTCTGCGGCTCGTTGATCGGTTGTTTCCGCCACGGCCTCACTCGGCTCTTTGCTTTTTAAAACTTGAGATTTTGAAGGAAAAAAAAAAAAGAAGCAACACGATCTTGATAACTGAAACTAAACTAAAGACACTAAGATATATTTGTCTCCTTTATTGTAGAGAGATGGTGGCGTACAGACAGGAAACACAAGACAACGCTGTCGGTAACGTGAAGCGGACGCTCGGCCTTTGTTGGTGTGACACGGATTACGTGTGTGTGTGTGTGTGTGTGTGTGTGTGTGTGTGTGTGTGTGTGTGTGTGTGTGTGTGTGTGTGTGTGTGTGTGTGTGTGTGTGTCCTCACCTGTTTTGTCAGCAGGTGAATCTCCCACATTTGGTCTCGTTGCTTCTTTCAGACCTGTTCGGGGTTTCAAAGTTTTCATTTATATAAAGCCCTTCACGTCAACCTGAACCCAAACACAGACTTCTCAGTTTGGTCTGAATCGTTCAGGTGCGACAGGTTTGGACCTCAATCCCAAACCATGAAAAATGACCTTTTTGTATTAAATGAGACATCCATCCAGATATTATCTATCAGCGCTGTCACTTCTTATGTCATTAACATTAATAGTACATAATTAACTGTAATTACCCGTTCAGAAATCTAAAATTACAGTCCATATGAGGCAGACCGTTTTGAAGTGATTCACCCAGGCGTCCAGCAGAGGGCGCCCTAAACAAATCACATTCAGATGGACCTAATTGCAGCCCGTATCATCAGTTGATCAGAAGGTAAAATGAAAGTCAGGTTTTTCATCAGGAGAACTTGATGAATGAGTTTACAGTTGAGCGTGTCAGCGCCTTACAGAACGCAGCTTTTACTGTGAGGAGCTCCGGCCTGATGATCATCACTCAGAGGGAAGAACGAGCCGAGCGGCGAGCGAAAGAGCGAGCGGAGGAGGAAGTTGTGGTGGAGGCCGATAGAACCGAGAAGAGGAAAGGTGATCTGCTCCGATATTACTCATTAAGAGACGTTTCTTTATTTTCTTCATTTTGATAACGGCACGACTTCTCGACACACCAAGAAAAGAAACACGAAACATCTTGATTTGAAATCTAGACATTTATTCATCAAAGATTTCACCGTATCAGAGTCGGTGAAAGGAACCGAGTGCTCACGACTTTTAAAGCTGTTGTCCTTGAACTCAGCATCGTCCAGCCCGGCTCGGTTCCTCACAAGAGTCACTACAGTCCTCACGTTCGACTAAATAACTTTATTAAAATTAAACAATTCCTGTGTACGAGGAATATCTGACAAGAAATCATTAAAGACATGAAGACGTAACGGAGTTAAACCTCAACTCCGCCTGTAAATCAACTCGTTAAGAGGATCATTCAATTAAAAACAGAAGACAGTAGAGTCCTTCATCACAGACAGATGATCACATCTGAAGTACAAAAGAGGTGAAACAGAAGCTGACAAAAGAAAAGTAAAAACTACTGCGGTTAAATCAGGTGGACATGCAAACCGAAGCGTCCGACGGACAAACAGCGGCTTTAAAAGTTAAATCTGTCCAAAATAAAACCATGTTTGTATTGTTGCGGTCTGAGCAGCACGTCAGACTTCTTTCCACATTTTAAGAGGCTCAAACTACCAAAAACATTAAACTACAGCCGGAGAGCGCCGTTTCCATGGTTTCCAAATACTTAAAGGTTTTCATGTGATTACAGCGAGTGAACCGGCCTCAACGCGCTTTTCAGCCGTTAATTACCATTAAAAATAACGGGACGTAACGGCCAGCCAGCGAAGAGTCCGAGCACCGTCAGTGAGGTCGTCCTCATTTCTTCTTCTCTCTCCTGAAGGTTCTCTGGGTTTTCTCTCCCACCGCCGGAGGTTTGGTCAGCGTGGCGTTGGGTTTCCTCACCTCGGCCTTGCCGGCGGTTCCTCCTCTCTCCTTCTCCGCCGCCATCTTCTCCCTCACAGCTTTCTCTCTGGCCAGCCGCTGCCTCTCCGCCAGCTCCTTCTCTCTGGCCGCTCGCTCCTTCTCTTTCCTCGCTGACGTTTCTTTCTCTGCTCGCTCTCGAGCTGCTCTCTCTTTCTCTAGTCGCTCCTTTTCTTGGGCGAGTCTCGCCTTTTCCTTGGAGATCCTTTCTCTCTCAAGTCTTTCTTTCTCCATCTTCTCCTTGGCAAGTCTTTCTCTTTCCTTAGCGAGTCGTTCCCTCTCTAGTCGTTCCTTCTCAGCTTTCTCTTTAGCGATCCTCTCTCTTGCAAGTCTTTCTTTGGCGAGTCGTTCCTTTTCTTGCTTTTCCTTTTCCGCCCTCTCTCTTGCAAGTCTTTCTCTTTCCTTAGCGAGTCGTTCCCTCTCTAGTCTTTCTTTCTCTGCTCTTTCTCTAGCGAGTCGTTCCTTTTCTTGTCGCTCCTTCTCCCTGGCGATTCTCTCTCTTTCCTTAGCGAGTCGTTCCCTCTCTAGTCTTTCTTTCTCTTTGGTGATCCTTTCCTTTGCAAGTCTCTCCTTTTCCTTAGCGATGCGTTCCTTCTCTATTCTTTCCTTTTCAGCCCACTCTCTCTCCAGTCTTTCTTTCTCCTGTTGTTCTCTCTCCATCTTTTCCTTGGCTAACCTCTGTCCTTCCAGTCGTTCCCTCTCGTCTCTGGCTGCCTTTTCTTTGGCCAGTCGCTCCGTCTCTTGTCTCTCCTTTTCTGCCCTCTCCTGAGCCAACCTCTCTACCTCCGCTTTTTCCTTCGCTTCCTTCTCCGCCCTCTCCATCTCCATCCTCTCCTTCTCCACCCTCTCCTTCTCCATCCTCTCCTTCTCCATCCTCTCCTTCTCCATCCTCTCCTTCTCCATCCTCTCCTTCTCCACCCTCTCCATCCTCTCCTTCTCCATCCTCTCCTTCTCCACCCTCTCCTTCTCCTTCTCCATCCTCTCCTTCTCCACCCTCTCCTCCTCCCTCTCCCTCTCCTCTCTCAGCTGCTCTTGGGCGACCTCTAGCGTCTTCACCTTCAGCGCCCAGGCCGCCTCCCTCTCCTCCTCTTGCTCCGCGAGGAAGACCCTGATCTCGGCCAGTGCCACGCGAGCGATCCTCTTGACCTCCATCTTCTGGTGGATCATCCTGAGCTCCTCCCTCAGGGCGGAGCGCAGCGTGGCGCCGCGGACGGGGCGGTCTGAGGTTAAACGTTTATCCATCAAAAAACTCAGCGCCAACACGAGGAGGAGTTAGAGACACACCAGACCGAGGAGGAGTTAGAGACACACCAGACCGAGGAGGAGTTAGAGACACACCAGACCGAGGAGGAGTTAGAGACACACCAGACCGAGGAGGAGTTAGAGACACACCAGACCGAGGAGGAGTTAGAGACACACCAGACCGAGGAGGAGTTAGAGACACACCGTAGACCGAGGAGGAGTTAGAGACACACCAGACCGAGGAGGAGTTAGAGACACACCGTAGACCGAGGAGGAGTTAGAGACACACCAGACCGAGGAGGAGTTAGAGACACACCAGACCGAGGAGGAGTTAGAGACACACCAGACCGAGGAGGAGTTAGAGACACACCAGACCGAGGAGGAGTTAGAGACACACCAGACCGAGGAGGAGTTAGAGACACACCAGACCGAGGAGGAGTTAGAGACACACCGTAGACCGAGGAGGAGTTAGAGATTCAGGGAGTTTCACCGCAACCACCGGCCTCGAAGATGATGAGACGACTTCTAACCGGGTCAGACGCAGGTTAAAGTAATTATATCTATGTACATGAATCTAAACGACCACCGGGCGTTCGGGATCATGCAGCCGGCAGGTTTTAGTACCTCGGGTTGTGTTGTTGCTGTCGGCGGCTTCTCTCGTAGTCTCTTCTGACACAGAGAGGAAAACACACAAACTGAGATCCGGTATCAAACCCAGAATATGTCCAAGTCACGAGGTTTCAACACAAACTTCAGGCACACGTATACCTTCTGGAAGTTTAACATCTTGTTCAGGGGCGTCTACCGTCTCGTCTTCTAGGACACACACACACACACACACACACACACACACACACACACACACACACACACACACACACACACACACACACACACACACACACACCGAAGGTCCGATCAACACACTTGACGAGCCGGCCTGATGTTAAGTCAGTTAATTCATCGTCGAACCAACATGCTCATCCAACGAGACGCGATCCGAGCAACAGCTGGTTCCGCTGACGCCGGAATAAGACGACGAGAATTCAGCTCGATGTCGCCAACACATCTCTAGTGTCGGATATGAAGTTAAGAACGACCAACGGGCCTTGTATGTTGGATTGTTTTGGTTTTAGACCGCCGACTTCAACACATCCTACGACGTGTTCCTCGACGTCGACCAATAAGACGGCAGAGTGCATCACACACACCGCCGTAGCTATGATTGACAGCTTCTCGACCCTCCTCCCCGACGACACAAGAACTCAACGTTGAGGACGATCCGATCGGTCCGGATCGTACAGGTAGCAAGAATTTAACTGTACTTCGATTTAATCTGACATCGTTACCATCGTGAAAGACGAACATATCGTGGAGTCTGATCCTTGTGAAAGTTACGCACAAAAACATAGGCCACGCCCCCACGCCGCATAAACGGTACGACAGATGTAAGGAGTCGTCTGATCCCGGCATTAAACGCTGCAGCTGGAGTTTCTGCTCGACGTAAACAGACTTCTGACAGGAAGTGTTTGGATCACAGGAAGTTCAGAACGGTTCGAGACGAAAAGTAACGTTGAACGCAGAGATATTGACGACTTTCTTTTTTTTTTTACTCTGATATTTTCTCTTTTTACGTGCTTTCAGTAAAGGAGGCAAAAGAAGCGTTTGCTCATTCAGTCGTGCAGAACACAGATGCAGGGATGGTACCTTTACTTCTACCTCTCTTCTTCACCTCCTTCTTGTCCTCTACGAGTGTTTAGAAGCAGACACACCTGTCAGGTGAGCGGCGGTGACGGGGGCGGGGTTTTGAGGCACACACACACTCATTGTACAGTACCTTTTCTGAGCCGGTCTCTCCCGAGACCTTTTAACTTCCTGTCATCTGAACAGACAAGAAAGGAATTATCGAAAACTGTCAAGTCAGTCACGTGTTTAATTTGATTTTAGGATTTCCATGTATGACTCATGACTCGTGTAGCCTAAATTATGATCAATAAACAACCAACAACAACAAAAAACAATCAACACAACGGTGTTTATTTTTGTCTTTTCAACCAACTGTTGACCTTAAAGTTGCATAAAGTGCAAAAAAACCCCCAAAAAACTGCACATACAGCGTGTTATCTGCACATTACGTGTCAAGATGTACGATTAAAGCATTCATGTGCTGTTGCTTAAAACACAAACAGAAGGCTGATAAGTGAAGATGATCAAAATACAATAAAAGATCAAAGACGACGGATCAAACTGACGGTTTAAAAAACTGAGATCTACGAAGTGACAGTTAGTTTACAGGTTGTTATACATGACTTATATTAATGTTACAGAACACACAGGAGGAAATAAATATTAAGAACAGTGCAGTCCAGGCTGGTATCAGATTAAGACCGGAAGACACAGCTGAAGGCAGGAAACATGAAAAAAATCCACATAATTTAGGCGATGAGCAAAGTGTTCGAGTCAAACAGCATCTTTAAATGAAGCACAAACAGAAAGATCCAATCTGACGCCATTTCTTCGGCTGCTGACGGTTAATTTTCCACCGAGTGTTTCAGTTAATTTTAAGCTGGCAGGACAAAATATACCGAACCTGTGCAGGACCCCAGGAGGACAGGGACGGGAAAGCATTTCAATAATAAATCTTAGATGCAAAGAGATCGAATTTTTATTTGTTTGTAAGAATACTGCCACTTCCACGATTTAAAGAGTTTAAATCCCCCAAATCACACTAATATGTCCCATTTAACCGCAACACAAACTAATCTGTCTGTTCACACCTGCACCAACACATCACGATAGTTTAACACTGAAGACGGCCCGTGCTCGTCTTCACAACACACACACACACACACACACACCGTCCTCCAGCCGGACCGGTCTACAGGACGTCCCGGTCCGGTCCAGGCAGCCTGGCTACGTCTCTGCTTCCTGTCCTCCTACTGGTTCTGGAGGTCCAGTATGACCCCTTTAACCTCCCCGTGCTCCCCGTCCTCCTCCTCCTCCTCCGAGGTAGTCTCACCCTCCTCCTGCATCCCAGCCGCCGCCTCCTCCTCCTCCTTCCCCTCCTCCCCGCCCCGCTCTACAGGCGAGGACACTACGTCATAAAGGAAGGTGAAGAAGCCATAGATCCAATCAGAGCCCTCCTCAGCTAAAATATTAAGAACCTCCTCAAGCGACTCGGCATTCGCACTACCGCCGCCATCTTTGGTCAAGCCTGACGAAAGAGAGAAAGAGGAAGGAGAAAAACAAACGGGATGGAGGAAGGAAGGAAGGAAGGAAGGAAGGAAGGAAGCACGAAGGGGAGGAGAAAATTATAAAAGCAACGAGGAGGAGGAGAGTATGAGTGAGAGATGGAGGGCAGGATGGAGAGACGTAGAGCAGGAGGTGATGGAGGACAACCGCAACAAAATGGGGGAAAAAAAACAAATGATGACGACAAGAAAAAGATAGTGAGTTAAAGATGACCCAGAGACATTAAATAAGCCTTTACTTCCTGTCTGCTAACGTGAGCTCTACGTCACCGTCTGCTGTTGTCCCCCTGATGACGTCACTCGTAAGTATGAGGATCAATAAATTCAGAGTCTGATCCTGAAACTGGAGCAGAGAAACATCAGATTTTGGGTCAAATCTTTTAGGGAAGAGAAAAAAAACACACCTGCTTTACAGTCAAGTGTTCCTGAGCCCATGCGATGATTTCCAAACTCTGTAAATCTTCAACAGAGACTCTTGAAAGTCTTCAGAAAGTCTACGGCGATGAAGCGATGAGCCGGGCGAGGTGTTCTGATGACATCACGTTTCAAGAGGGGCGGAGCTTCACCATCCGAGACCGAAGAAGTCGTCAGGTCAGGAGACACCAGCTGGGTTTTCTTGGTGTCACCGTGAATTCGTTCCCCAGAGTCAGACTGTCAACACCGAGTTCCACCGGGACCTTCTGAGCTTCTGTTCTGGTTCCGACTTCTTTTCTTTTCTGTCTTGTTTCACTTCCTGTCCGTTGTATGATTGTTGGCCCCGCCCCCTGATTAGTAAATCAGATGTTTCTCTGCTCCAGTTTCAGGTTTCCATGGTGACATTGCTGACGTTCACGTACTAGCGGCCACGTTAACGTGTTGAACTCAGTGATGATGTTGATCAGGAGACGACACTCGGAGAACAACAGCAACCGGCTCTTTACTGAATCTGATCCTCCGTTCTGATATTATCTGCTAGCGTTTACATTAAATGATCTACTGTCAGATATTATTTGTTTTTTTTTTAACAGGGAGTTTCAGTGATTCTTTCTTGTGTGAAGCACTGCAACAACATAAGTTCAGAAAAGTAGTTTTTATTATTCCTAGTTTATAGTTATAGGTCACTGATGAATGAATCCGACGTTATGATTTTAAGAAGTTGACAAAAAAAAAAGCAAAAGACTTGATTTTGTTAAAAGGTGAGCAGTGAAACAGAAACTTAAAGAAAGCAGCGAGAAAAAAAAAGAGTTTCTCTGCGGTGACGTTGCCGTCGGCTCGATAGCCGTTAGCTACGTAACACAATAACTGAGAGAAATCACCGCCCAGAGATCAGAGATGGAGGCTTTAAAACCTTTTTCACAAACTAGAGAGATGCTGCTCTGAACATTCAATAAGAAAGTCACAAAAATCAACAAATGTTGCTCCACAATTACGTGAAAAGTCGGGACAAATCGAACGCGTGTGAAGTTGCACTATGAGGAACGTTAGTTGCATCTTTGCAGGTTAATTTTCAAGTGTTCGATCACAACCGCGAATAAAACGGGTCCGACCGGTTAGTGTTTAAATCTGAGGACGCTGACACTCAACTGTAAACCACACGGACGGCAAACCGCGGAAAATGAAAAGTGGACTTGCCGAGCAGAACTTTAGCGTCCTCCACGTCAAAGTCTCCGTCGCCGTCGGTGTCGTAGGCCGTCAGTTTACCTGCAGGAGCAAGAGGAGGAGAGGAAGGCTGAGGAACACACGCAGCATCCGTCGGTTCGTTAGTCCACCTCTTTAGTTCAGACTTTTATCAGCGTTTCAATTCACTTCTTTTTATCTGCAAATTTGAAAATGCGCATAAAAACCAAGCGGCAACTTTCGGGGCTGAAAAATGAAAGTTGCCAAAAATTGCAGTTCCTTGAGTGGCCACCGGAGGCGCCAAAAGCGAGTCGGTCTCCACAACCTCCGTGTTCAAATTTAGTATATTTGCAGCCTGCTGCAAAAAAAATAAAGTTTTCATCTCTGTAGCTAATTTCCCTCGTTCACGACAACTGTATGAATTTTGATAGAAATCACCATTTAAATTTTAAAAAAGACTTCAAATTCAGCAGAATTAAGGGCTTCTCGTCCATTTTTTGGATCAGTCGGAAGTACGACTTGTTTATTCTGCAACATGCCGAATATAATAACACATTATAAAATATGTTGATATTTGTCTTTTTTTTGTCCTATAATAAAACGTGTGCGTACTCAGAAACGACAAATAAATAAGGCTGAGAGCAGCGAGTCGAAGAGCACGACGGAGGACGGGGTTCAGGGAAAAATAGTAACAGTCAGAAGAGGAAGGATGTGGTGGTGGTGATGATGATGATGTCTGTCTGACAGCAGCAGAAGCAGTTCAGTGGCAAAATTGAACTTCCTGAATTGTCTCCGGCCGCCGGTTGAATTCTTCTCGACTCCGCGTCTCACAGCAGAGTCACAGTTACACTTTATAATCTAATAGTCAAAGATAATAAGATTTGTTTTGATCATTTAACGCTGAAGGATTTACGATCCCCTGCAGGGAAATATGTTTGGACTTTTGTTCTGGTTTCTGCAGCAGAAATAAAAACCTTCTTCTACGTGAAACTCTGATGTGAAACTCATCTCAGACTGTTTTCAGTTTGTTTGTAGTTTCGAGGTCAGGGGTCACGACCTCTACCTCACCTTTCATCTACTGTTTGAGGTGGTTTTAGTGGCTGATGGAAACACAGCGTGACGTGATGGGTGGAGGTTTATTTAAATCTCGAGGTCCGTACCTTGTAGAACGTGAGAAAAGTTCATATGAAACTCCTTCGCTCTGGCTGCATGTGGAGACGACACGGAGAGAGAAGAGGAAGAGGAGGAGGAGGAGGAGGGGGGATGAAGACCGTCACAAGTTAAAGCACTGCAGGGTTAGTACAGAGCAGCTTCACAGCAAAAGACTTCCAGCTGCTGCAAAGCGAGAGGGGGCGTCTGAAAGGCTTTTATTGTGAAGGAGCGTTCTCGTGTATCAGGTAGAGATTTTAGTTGAAGATTAAACGATCGAGAATACATTATGTCAAGGCAAGTCCCCATGTGGATAGTTAAACACGTTTGTGTGTGTGCAAACCAAAATCAACTTGCCGAGTTGTTGTTTTTTAGAAAACTAAAAACCATTAAAATAAACATTAAAATCAGCAGTTTTTTATGTTCAGGTCGTCGTTCTAACATGATTCTACTTTCACCGATGTGTGAGGCCCTTTTACAATAAAACGTATACCCGTCTCCTCACTCACCGATGACGCTGTCGTAGTCCACGACGTCGAAGTAGACGACGGCCACGGAGCTCCAGACTCCCAGCAGAGCCAGGACCACGAACCAGGTGAACATGGAGTACTTAGCTCCTCCTCCTCCTCCTGCGTCTCCTCCTCCTGCATCTCCTCCTCCTGCGTCTCCTCCTCCTGTTGCCGTCCTCTTTCCGTTCTTACTTTCTGGCGAGGCCGTCTTCGCCTCTGAGGACAGGAACATGTGGACGTTAATAACTCCGTCACATCACCACGGTTACATCGTCCCTTCTTTTTATAACTGGGTCTGAAAGCGGTTCAACAACCGGTTCTGTTCTTCGTCTCCGAGGTGACGCAACATTAAGTGTTTAAACTAAATATTTTTTCAGGGGGGAATTTTTTTATTTTTTTTTTAAACTTGTGTCCTCACCCAACGAGGACACAATATTCTCAGGATGGTTTTTGGAACAAAACCAACGTGTAATTGGTGTTTGGTGAGAATAAGCAGAGGACCGACGTGTTTCTTCTCTTTCTGAAGAACTCACAAGGTTTGTGTTCACGTTGTGAGTTTGGTGGTTAAAGAGGACCACCAGAGACCGAGGTGCTGTTGACCTGCAGACAGGACGCGTGTCGGAGACACAGACAGCTACCTGATGAACACAGGAACTAAACGAAAGGAGAAACCTGAGACGTCAGAAGGAAACACGTACGAGACAAAAACTACAACTTTTAAACTGTTTAAAAGCTGCAGAATAAAAAATAAAAAAATCGTCTCTGATGTGAAACGTTTCTGAGTTATTGAATAATGATTTTAAAGACTTCTGACAACTTCTGTTTTTAATGGCTGGAATCACTTTAAAAACACACGAGCAGATATCTAATTTAAATAGAGATATTTGCACCGGATATCAAAATAAATGCAAACTTCAGGAATAAACATGCAATTTAGTAATTTTTAATTTCAGGCCCTTTACTGTACATTTTAAACTTCATCCACCAAGCAACAAACTATTTTAAGTTCTCAGGGAAGACAGAGAAAGACAGGAAACATGAAGAAAGGAGTGAGATGTGGTCGACGGAGGCTGAAGGAACACGACTGGAATAATTACAATAATAAAAACAATACGTGGGAACTTTGATAAAAACTAAAATAATCCTGCAGAAGGACGCAGGGACAATATGGCTGCAGCTGGAAAAGGGCAGGCTGACCCAGGAATAGAGCGAGACACACACACACACACACACACACACACACACACACACACACACACACACACACACACACACACACACACACAGCTGTCTGCTTTTGTATCGTCTAATTAACGGCCTGAAGACAACGTCCACGAACAGGCCGAGCTGTGAGCGAAGTGTGAGAGTGTGAGTGTGTGTGTGTGTGTGTGTGTGTGTGTGTGTGTGTGTGTGTGTGGTTGCAGCACATCAAATTTACATCAACAGAACAAAAGAAAATACAAAAAAAATCCACCAGGTCTAAACTAAACTAACATCAACTACGACTCCTTTCAGTATTAAATATTAAATCATGAATAAATTCAGTCGGTGAAGCCTCGAGTTCACGAGTTGAGACATTGTTTGCTGACATTGTACAGAAAGGTCAGAGGTCGTGGAAGTTCATGTTTGGTTGGACGTTGAGCTGATATGTTGTAATTTTAGTCACGTAGAGTTTCTCTTCTCTTTGTAATTTAGATAACAGCCTCCGTCTGAGCAAAATGGTAATCGGTTTAAATTTGGAAATGGAAGAGGGCTTTTACTTTGGAATGAGGGCTTTTAATTTGGAATGAGGGCTTTTAATTTGGAATGAGGGCTTTTAATTTGGAATGAGGGCTTTTACTTTGAAAAGAAGGCAGCAGGTCAACGCAGCATTGGTCCTGTTGGTTCTTGCAGCAGACTGCAGCTCCAGTGTGGAAGAAGACTGAGGAGATAACTCTATAATGTGAGGTTAGCTGTGATTGGCTAATGCCATGGACCAGACCATACCGGACCGGACCGAACCGTGCCGAGCCACATTCAGGTCCCAACAAGTGACATAAACAAACCCGAGGCCTTCCTGAGGCCCCTTCAGAATAAAAGGCTTGCGCAACGCTCTTTGTTAGAAGGCTTTTAGTGTGAAAACCAGAAACAGGAAACACTAGGTTTATATGAAAAGGATGTTACACACCGTGCAAGGTCAACCTGGGCCTAATCAAGCTACACACGAGCCAAAACAAACCCCAGAACCGAGCCAAACCAGGTCAATCCATGCCAAACCAAGCTCTGGGCCCCGTCCTACCTCTCTCCGTGACAACGGGTTGCACCTCCTCCTGCGTCTGTGGGACTTCCTCCTCACTGACATCTCCTAAATGATCCAAACCGAGCCAGATGAGAGCCAAACTTAAACCGAACTGAACCGAACCGGTCCATCAGCCCTACCTTTCTCCTCGAACACGGACAGCACCTCCTCCTCTATCAGCGGCGCCTCCTCCTCTTCAGTGTACACCTCCTCCTCCTCCTCCTCCAGCTCCGGCTCCGCGTGGATCTCCTCTATGGGAGTGGCGGCGGACGGGGAGGAGTGGGAGGTGCCATAGTGGCGGTAGCGCTGCATGGACCGGCTCGGGTCTCAGAACAGGGCTGGAGGTGGAGAACTGGGCCTAACTGGGCCTAACTGGGCCGGTGATGCACACTAAACCACCATCGATGATACACAACTAATACTTCAGAAACAACCCGCCCTTAAGAACCAAACAGAAGCTACGGAAAAAATGTAAAAGGAGAAAATTATAAATCAAAGTCAGCAGAACTAATTAAAGCTCAAAAAGTAATAAATAAAAGCGATTAAAAACAATCCCAAAGACACCAAATTATTGAACTACAGCAGGAAAGCAGCTGGACGTGACTGAGGCCAGCAGGAGAAAGAAGGAGCTCCTCCTCTTTCTCCTCCTCCTCCTCCTCCTCCCAGCAGTGCAGTGATTGTGAGGGGTGCATTGAGAACCTGATCCACACTATTATTAGAGCTGACAAACCCAGAGACGCTCCATGTGTGTGTGTGTGTCAGATGCCAGAGAGGACAGAATAACCCACCGGATAACCTTGACACACTCACATAGCTACAGGCTGTGGGTATGTCACCTGAATTAAAAGGGACAGTACGGGCCGGGCCGGGCCGGGCCAGGACCGGAGAACCGGCCGGGTCGTGTTGTTCAGCCAATCAAAAGTGTTTCTGAACGACCATTCTTGAAGTAGGGAGGCGGTCACGGTGCAAAGTGACAGAAATAGTTGGGTAACTAAGAAAAGAATTGATTGGATTTGACCCCGATTTGATTGACAGGCCTGGGGTTGGAGTTGGATTCACCTCTGGCTCCTCCCCCAGCTCGTCCAAATATGGTCACTCAAAAAAACAAAAACAAGTAATATCCTTCAAAAAATAAAAAAAAAAGACGTCAGCAACGTTTCACACAGGAGACAATTAATGGAGAAAATAATCTGCAGACTGGTCTGTAAAATATTCATCAGTGTCCAGCTCATAACTCTTTTAAATGCATAAAATTAAAACATTGCAAAACAATATTTGCCAGCAAAAGATGAACAAAAGACGTGAATCCTAAAATATTAAAGATTTTCAGAATCCGTTTAAAAGAGTCGTACACGTGTTCAACGTGCTGCAGCTTCTCTGAACAAGAATAACGGACCATAGGTCATTCACACCAAAAATTATTATTCTTTTAATGACCTTTTCAAGCATTAAATAGGAGGAGCAGCTTTTTGTCAGATGGGACAGGCCATCCCATAATTTGGTCCCCAAATGTATCGAATTGAAAATTGACCTTTGCAGGTGGATGAAGATCTGAGACTTGACGGGTGGAGTAAAGAGTTTTAACCTGTGGATTTACTTTAAAGTCACTATTCAGGAATATTTCCTTCATTTGAGTATATTTTATTTATATATAAAAATACATATTTGAAAACATTTATAACATGTTGTTGTTGTTGTTGTTGTTTGCACACTGAAGGCATGCCAGCTTCCTCCTCTACAGACACAACGTGAAAGCAAAGTACTGTTCAGGTATTTGTGGCTGACCGCCGGCTCTGTTCATGATTAGGAGGCTGAGAAAGTTTCTTTATTCGTTAATAAAGCAGATTAAGTGTAAACTATAAATCCTGCAGTAATAATCCCCGAACAAACAGTCAGAAACGGGTTTTTCCTACTTATTTCAAACATAAACTATTACATTTTTAAATGCTTTTATGCATTTTTTTTCTGTATATTATGAAACATATTTCATTAGAGGAAAACAAACATGTGAAAGCACACTTACGTCACTAAAGTCCTCCACAGACATACTTTAAACAAATATTTGATTTTATTCCTGGTTCTATTAATTTTTGATCATGGTTGAAACAAGTATTAAGATTACAGAAACAACCTGAAGGCGTATAAATGTGTAAATAGAGAGTGTTTGTTCTGGACTTGGTCCTGAACCTGAGCTCATCCAGAAAAGTTCTTAGCTTGTTAGCAGGCTATCATTTGTGGTGGCTAGGTTAGCTTAGCGTCATGTCCATGACACCAGCGGTGGACACCAGCGGTGGACACCAGCGGTGGACACCAGCGGTGGACACCAGCGGTGGACACCAGCGGTGGACACCAGCGGTGGACACCAGCGGTGGACACCAGCGGTGGACACCAGCGGTGGACACCAGCGGTGGACACCAGCGGTGGACACCGAGCATCTCGGTTTAAACTGTCTTCAGTCAAACTGGGTCTCTTAATCCCTCAGCTGTCCCTCTGTGTAGACAGCTGGTTTCGGTTAGTTTAGGCTGGTTTAGTTTAGTTTAGGCTGGTTTAGTTTTAGTTTAGGCTGGTTTAGGTTTAGTTTTAGTTTAGGCTGGTTTAGTTTAGTTTTAGTTTAGGCTGGTTTAGTTTAGGCTGGTTTAGGTTTAGTTTAGGCTGGTTTAGGTTTAGTTTTAGTTTAGGCTGGTTTAGTTTAGTTTTAGTTTAGGCTGGTTTAGTTTAGGCTGGTTTAGTTTAGTTTTAGTTTAGGCTGGTTTAGTTTAGGCTGGTTTAGGTTTAGTTTAGGCTGGTTTAGGTTTAGTTTTAGTTTAGGCTGGTTTAGTTTAGGTTTAGTTGAGGCTGGTTTAGTTTAGTTTTAGTTTAGGCTGGTTTAGTTTAGGTTTAGTTTAGGCTGGTTGAGCCTTTTGTTTGGTGTCTGTGTAGACACCAAACAAAAGGCTCAACCAGCTGTTTTATTGTGTCAGAACGTCCAACCAGACTCCATTCAAACATTCCACCACTTAAGTGTGTCATGGTTTAGTAGAGGAGGAGACCGGGAGGAGGAGACCGATCCGACGGGAGGAGGAGACCGGGAGGAGGAGACCGATCCGACGGGAGGAGGAGACCGATCCTATGGGAGGAGGAGACCGATCCGACGGGAGGAGGAGACCGATCCGACGGGAGGAGGAGACCGAGAGGAGGAGACCGATCCGACGGGAGGAGCCGACCGTGGGTTCCGGAGTTTGTTGTTGTGTCACCGTTAGCCGCAATGCAGCTTGAACCCGAACGATTCCGCAAATAATTTAATTTCTGCGCGGACTGATGTGGACCACCATGTGGACCACCATGTGGACCACCATGTGGACCATCATGTGGACCACCATGTGGACCACCATGTGGACCATCACTGACGAAGGAAACAACCGGAAACTGTAGAAAATGAAACGAGCATCTGTGAGGGAGCCGGAGAGGAGGTCGGAGGAGAAGCTGCTACTGACCTTTCCTGGAGTGGGCTTTGGGGTTCTTCCTCTGCGCCATCTTCAGAAATTCTCCGGTGTGGTTTTCCAGTTCAGAAGCTGCGAACTAACAAGTCGACGTCGCAGTGATTTTCACAGAAACACGAAGGAGGCCGCTGCGGGCTGTCCTCCTCTCTGCGATGAAGCTGGGACTTCACGTCCTCTCTTGGATACCAGTAAAGACAAAGTCCATAGTAACCGTGATTGTCTTCAGATCCCACCAATCACAGCCGTGAAATCAGACCATGGGCGGGACTAAAGGCGGGCTCTCGTGATTTTCCACCAATCAGGGTCCGGTGTAGTTTTCCCAGCGTCCTCCTTCTCTTTGGAAAGGAGCAAAAACGTGGCAGCAGAGGAAGAGGAGTTAAAACATCTGGGGGCGGGGAGTACTAATGATTAGAATTTTAATAAACTTTATTGACATAGTAAAAGCCCCCCCCCCCAAAAAAAAAAAAAAAACAACAACACATTTTAATGTAAAAGGACAAAACAGAAATTAAATCACATCATATGAATTAAATAACAATAATTAAAAAAAATTCACACTGAAGTAAAAAAAAGAACAAAAAGATTTTATTATTAACTTCATTTATTTTCCAAATTCTTCTCACTTCCATTGTTGTTTTATGGATAAAATCATTAATACAATTCTAATCAATCACTCCCTTTTAATGCGATAGACCTACTCTCATGATTATCGTCACTTATGCCACCTTCATCTTTTATTGATTAATAAATCAGTAGGTTTTAATAATTGCCTCATGTAAAGCGAGCAGCTCCCCCTGTTGGGGAAGAACCTTTAACAGACACATTCATAATAATAATAATACTAATAAACGTTATTTGTATAGCACCATTCACACAAGAAATGCACCTCAAAGTGCTTCATGGTATAAGAATTACAGGCAGTGTTTCACATAAAAACAGATATAAAGGAACATTTAGAAATATAGAAGAGAAATGAGATGCATAAGAAACAGATAAAATGCCTTAAAATTACACACACATGAACCTGTATTTAATGTAAACAAAACAGATAAATACATTTTACATTTATAGGGTGTCATACATTAAATCAATTATTAATATGACATAAATATGTCATTTGTGAGAACCGTTGCTTGGACACTGGTTTCCCTTTGAAGATCTAAAAAAAATATAAATATATATAAATGTATCTAGTCTTAAATCGTACACACTTGCTTGATATTAAGGGAACATTTGAACACATCACCAGTCAACGTATTTCAGCATTTCATGGTAAATGTTGTCTTGAATGTGTGTACAAGGGTTTAAATTTAAAGTCTGTACAGGAAGTGGTGGGATTGGGAGTACTGTAACGTAGTTTAATTTTACTGGCTGTGGGGGGCGGGGTCAGAAATCAGTGACGTAAGAGCATGTACTCGCCGATTGGCTGAATTGGACCAAATTGAACGCAGGTGCGGCTGATTACCAGCCCGCGCGAGGACGTTGATAAGTCTTATTTGAGTTTCAGCTGCTCGTGCCGATGCAAAGAAACGTTTGTCTCGAGCTCATGTCCAGCAGCTGGACGTCGTTGAGCCGGTGAGTCAACTTGTGGACAGTAGCACCTTTTCTACGGTGGCCCTTAAAGGTCAAACACAAGAACATTTCACAGAACACACAAACATTTCACAAACGTGCTTTCTGTCCGACCTCAAACATGTGTGGTCCTGTTGTTTGTGTGCTTAACCTTCAGGGACACCGTACTTATCTGTGCTTATTAAATGCGGCTGTCTCTGTTTAGAGCAGGGGTGTCAAACATACGGCTGGCGGGCCGGATCCGGCCCGCCAGGGGGTCCAGCTCGGCCCGCCGGATGACTTTGCTAAGTGTGAAAATTACAGAAAGACGTGAATTGCATTTCTATGAGAATATGGAGGTATATGAGTACAAACGTTGTTATTTTTTTAATCGATCCAGTAATTGCTTCAAAAACAGCGTAAATGCGACGTCTGCTCCGGAGGAAGAAGCGCTCGGTGCCGGGGAATCTGCAGAGGAGAGCCGGGGCAGATAAACAGTGGACTGATTCTGAGTTTTTGGTCTTTATGTTTCTAGTTTATTGTAGAAAGACCTTAAAATAGGGTTTGTCATCCAAAAAAACCTTCACCAATGATGTAAACAAAGAGAAATATTGTCGTTATGTCTGCGTTATTACGCTATGATTCTACTGGTCTGGCCCACTTGAGATCAAAGTGGGCAGTATGTGGCCCCTTAACTAAAATGAGTTTGACACCCCTGGTTTAGAGGATGCCGGTGTGCTGCGTTCAAGTGTTGTCTCCTTAAACTACAGTTTATCCTCCTTAAAAAGATCAAAGTTACAGGTAATCAGATGGTAGGAGGAATTAAAAGTAACTAAACGGATGATAAAGGTGTGAAGTAAATAAATAAATAAAAGCAGATGGATAATAAGTAAGGAAGTATATTAAAAGGGTGAGTTTTCAATTTACATTTAAAAAGTTCAACACTTCTGTCAGTCTGTTGCTCCATCACAGGTAAAAAGCTGACTCGCCAAAAAGTTTTAGTCCTGCATGGACGTGGAAGAAGAGTACAGAAATGGAGAAATCAGAACTTGCAGCTCCGTCCTTTGACCTGCAGGGGGCGCTGTAGTACAACATGTCGATGACTGGGAGTCATGAAGCAGAAGATCTCAGTCCAACACCTGACAGGTGCTCACTTGTACACCTGCATTTAAAGAGACAGGAGAAAATCTGAATTTAAAATGCAGACCAGGAAAAAAAAAAATCACAACAAACTAAATCCTGCTTTTTGTTAACTGAATTAAAAAGTGCATCTGAAATGCATCACTAAGGTGATGGAGTTGTCAGCTGCCGGGGTCGAACCTGTGACCTTTCGGGTTATGAACTGTGTATAAACCTCAGCTAAATTTAACCTGGGTTCCTCCAGAGGGGCGGATTAAGTTTTTATATTATGTAAAACTGTGTCTGCAGAAGTGATTTAACAGACAATGTGCGATAAGCTTATCGGGATCCAAGCACTCTTCCTCCCGAGTGGAAGATTTAAACTTCACTTTAGCTTTTAAATGACCTCCTTTTTCGAAGTTCACACTTATTTTAACACAAAAACTGTCTGAGCTATAAAAACATGCAGCAGATGTTTATGGAAACGCACAATAAATCTTTACGCCACACACACTCGTCCCTAAATAAACCTTTTAACAAACAACACAATGGATGACTTGTTTTTAAACTTTTTTTTTATAATCTGGACTTCAGATATCTGGAAGTAAATGCAAAGGATTTACAGCAAAGCTGTAAAAAACAACAACCTGTAGTTAACGTGTCGAAGTCACACTAAACACACAGATCATGTGTCACATACCAGCTGTGATCCATTCATTAACCCCTGAACACACACAGCTGACAGATTCCTCATAATCTCATTCAATTAAAATACTTTCTTAAATTGAACAAAAACAGAATGAAGTCTGACATGTAGATGATTTTTTTTTATATAAATAAATGAGTCCCAAAACTTTATGATGATTCTGAGATGAGGTGTTTTTTTATTACCACCATCAACCAGTAACTGATAGCAAACACAAGGGGGCGCCGCTCGTACGCTCCACACTGGAACAGCAGCATGATGGGAAATCACTGATCCTGCTGACAGTTTGGAAGAAAAACAAAAACAAATATTAACTTTACAAAAGAGTAAATATGCAAAACTGTTATCTGTAAATCATCATGTGACTCTGACATCTGGTTGTCTTCAGGTCAAACTTCATATTTAGTTTTTACTTTCAGGACACTTTTTTTTTCAATGCAATGACAGAATTACATCTTAACTGTGTTATTGTTCCACTTTATGATAATTACTGTGATTTTTAATGTTCAATATGCCCTTTTCTAGTTTTGCAATTTCTTTGTTTTTAAATCATCATCTGTGTCAAAATTATTTTTTTCTGATTAGAAGAGGAGATGATTGCTGAGATGATGTCATAAACTCCATGACCAGAAGTTTGTGGACACCGGACCACTGGTTCTCCATCAGAACCTGCTGCTGCACAGAATTGTTTTGGTATCAGAACTATGTGCAGGTTCTTCCACAACAAACTGTTTAACACTGCTGTCTAAAAAAATATGATTATTAGTTGCAGTCTTGATCTTGATCTTCATCCCATCAAGGGGGAACTGACCCAGAGCCACGCAGACCGGGTGTCCACATACTTTTGGCCATGCAATTCTAATGAAAACAGTTCAGTGTGTGTGTTCTTGGTCACCACAGGAACGGGACTTGGGGTGTAACCTCGCGATACTCCCTCTTTCCAACTCTCTCTCTCTCTCTTTCTCTCCCTCCGCGTCCAGGGGGCGATCAAGCGGCGGGGATGATGGGAGTCCGGCCGGTCAGCCCCGACCAGCCCACCGACCTACCGACACGCAGCACCACCTCTCCGCTCCGCCGGCAACAACTTCCCACTTTTCCTCAGACAACCTCTCCGAAATAAAGAAAAAGACAAAAGAGAGCAACAGCTGGAGCCTCGAGGGGGACTTTTATATTGGAGGCGCGCGCATTCTTGTTAATTATCACACCTGGAAAAAAAAAAAAAAAAAAAAAGGATGAGGAGAAATAATTTTAAAAAAAATAATAAGAAACTGCGTTTTACAGGATTAAAAGGGAGATGAAAGAAGAAGCTGCTCCCGGAGGATTAACGCGGCTCAAGTTGTGAAGATGCCGGAGGGAGCGGAGCGGACGGAGTGAGCGGCACCGGTGCGCACTTTCCCTCCCCGGCTGGACCGAAGCGCCACAGTCCGCGAGGAGGAGGAGGAGGAGGAAGAGGGGGGAGACACCTCTGCGCTCCTTCCCCCCTTCACCGCGCTCCCTTCTGCCTGGATTTAACCATCATCCTCCCTCTCTGAGATTGTTTTTTTCTACTCCTCACACTTGTTCCTGCGCTCATGGATCGGCCACTCTGCGCCTCCTCTCCGGATGGGACCCGGCGGCAGTGAGCGGGACGCGGCGGAGCGGTGACACGTCAGCCCCGCAGCTGGTAACGCAGGAGTTTCACACGTGAGTCCGTTTCTTCTTCTTTAAATCATGTTGGTTGAACTTTGACCTTTTAACTTGACCCAGAAATCACTTGTGTCGCTGGTGAAAATATCTCATTTTGTATTTATGTCTCTGGTGGAAATATTCATAATCCAGTTTGACAACACACACACACACACACACACACACACACACACACACACACACACACACACACACACACACACACACACACACACACACACACACACACACACACACACACACGTTACAAACCCCCCATTAATCACTTCCTCCCTGCTCTTGCTCCTGAGTGAGGCAAGAGGTCAGTCCTTAAAAAAAATTAAAAAAAATCTCAGATTAAAGTAAATTCTCCTTCATCCTCCTCTTCCTCCCTGTTTTGGAGCCACTCCCCCCCTTCCCCTCTCTCTTCCTGGAGACTCACCGCTTCCTCTCGTTCCTACGCAACCTTATTTTTTAATTTTTATGAGCCATGCCGAGCCGAGCCGTGCCACCACTTTCCATTAATTAACCGGGTTTGTTTATGTAAGAGCGGATTCATGTGGGGCCGCTGCCTGTCACGTTACCCGCTGTTTACCGGGAACCGGTGATGTTCCTGTTGTTTAAATCACATCATATTTTTATCGCAGGATTCTTTTATTTGAGAACTATTTACTAACATTTTGATATTAGTGTGCTTATTTATAATATTCTATGTGCATTGATGCCTTTTTAAATCTATAATATTCCTATAACTGTGTCTGTTTGATTTGCTTTATCATATTTATTCACGTGTACCTGCTGTTAATCTAGAATTTATCATTATTTTAAATTATTGATGCAGTCCGACCTTTGACCTCTCACCTCCCAGTCGTGTTGCATCAATATTCACAGTTCAGTCACGAGCATCAGTTTTATGTCTCCGCTATGACGACCGAACAGACTTTAATAAACGTGATGGGAGACACGGACAGGAAAGAAGTATTGGTTCTTTCATTCTTCTTTTTATTTTCATGTAAATCCATAAAATTCAGAATTACATTTGAAAAAAACAAAAACTGTTTACATTAACACAAATAAAACTGAAGTCAGTTTACATAATGAGACTTTAATAAAAGCTGTGACTTAGTATTCGTTCCAGTTCAAACATTCAAATAATTGCATTAAATATTCCAGTTTCAAAATATGTGGCAAATATATCTGCAAATATTTTACATGTTTTTCTCTAGTTTTCGTTGTTAAATGGCGGATTTGGTGAATCCATAATTTTGCTTTCTGCCTCGGCTGATTTAATTTCCTGTTTTAATAAACCAGCGTCCTTGACTCCAGATGACAGCCCTGTTGCCTCGTGACCTCCGACCCCTCCTGTGGGTGGTGGGAGTGTTAACCAGAAGTCCGTTTAGGGACTCTAAGGATGAGGAGCAGGAGGAGGGGGGCCACCGGGCTGGCACCTCAAGCTCCGCCCACAAACCCACCGAGGGTCAGACTGTCAACAAAAGAATGAAAACTGGACCGACGAGTGAGGAAAAACTGAGACTTCAACCTTTCAGCTCTCGAAACTCCGTGATTAGTCAGCATTTTTTTGTTGTGCATATGTGATCAGTCCAAACGAACTGAGACCGGTTCGGTTGGTTTTTCAGTCCTCGTTGTGTGCTGTGAACACCAGACAGACTCCGGCCTCCATTTATTTAGCCAGAATATAATCTCAGATTCTCTGGAAGTCACTCCAGTAGGAACTTTTAAAACCAGATTGTAAATATGGATAAAATGCTGCTCCTGAGTCTTATAAGTGACTTCGGATGATTTGTCATCACCGATGAACCTGACGGAGAAGATTACATCCTGCAAATCATTATAACATCTGTAGTTATTGTTTGGCCGTCGTCGCGGCGCTGAGCTGCGTGTGATTCTCAGCGCTCGATAGGATTCATGTCGTTACAGCTGCACGTCAACGAGGGACAACACAAAGGAAACGCTCCGTTCTTTAGCTTTATTCATTAATAAACATCAAAACGGTCCGCTCGAGTCTTTAAACGTGGCGCTCTGTTCACCGCCGGATCCTCAGGTGAACTCTGAACTTCGACCTGAGGATGAGTTCACCTGGAAGGTTTTGTGTCCAGGTGCTTCCAGTGAGGTCGACTTGGTTCTGCTCGTCATCTTCCACAAAAAAAACCCAGCGACGCAGCTCCTGTAGCTGTCGTGTCAACGACTCGACTACGGACACACAACAGGTGTCCCGCTCGGCACCGCCTGCCATTCAATGCATCGCATTGGTGTGTGTGTGTGTGTGTGTGTGTGTGTGTGTGTGTGTGTGTGTGTGTGTGTGTGTGTGTGTGTGTGTGTGTGTGTGTGTGTGTGTGTGTGAACAGCCCCACACGGTGCGGTGCTGTTTGTTCAGCGTCGGAGCAGCAGGCCTGACCTTTCCTGTGCCGGGCGCCGAGACAACAGGAGCTGCTGTTTGACGGACGAGGCGGCGGCGGCGCTCTCTGTGGCGCTCTGACATCAGTCTGCAGGTTGAAACCAGCTTCCAGCTTATAATCTGCAACCTTTGAGCAGGAAAAAAAACAAAACCCAGAGAGCTTAAAGATCCTCCCGAGCTCTGACGGTCCACCTCTCTGCACTTATTACTGGTTTCGTGTGTCCATTTAAAGACAGCAAATTTCCCGTCCTGTCCTCATCACGAAGACGTTCTGCAGGAAACGAGGTTCAAATTTTAGTTCTCGGTTTCCAGAAAGTCTGCAGATGGAGCGACGAGCGTCGCGGCCTCGCCGTGTTTGTAGGTCTGGCGGTGGATCAGATGGTCGAGCGGCTCTGCAATGAGCTGCCAGCGCCGTGTGTGTGTGTGTGTGTGTGTGTGTGTGTGTGTGTGTGTGTGTGTGTGTGTGTGTGTGTGTGTGTGTGTGTGTGTGTGTGTGTGTGTGAGAGAGAGAGAATGGGAGGAAATAAATCAAAGTGTTTTGTCCTTAAAGTTACACCAGAGTGAGATAAGTTCTTGTTGTACATCTCGATCAGATCATCTTTCCAACATCACGTCATCACTTCCTGCGTTTTAATCTATTTTTGTTTTTAATTCATTGAAACTTTTTGGCTCCTTTATTGTTTCAATATTTTCAGTACTGGTCCGATATCTTGATTTCGATAGCAGTTGTCCTCATTGATACTTTTTTTTTTTTTTTTTTTTTTTAAATAAAATCAAAGTTAAGAGAAACAGAATCCGACTTCAGATCTTTAGTTTTCCTGCGGTTTAGAGGGGGAGAGTGTAAACCAGATTATTTACTGGAGCTACAATTAACATATCTCCCATAAATGCATCACCTGTGAGTTATGGCAAGACAGATGTTGTGGTCCTGGTCTGATGTGGTCCTGGTCTGATGTGGTCCTAGTCTGATGTGGTCCTGGTCTGATGTGGTCCTAGTCTGATGTGGTCCTGGTCTGATGTGGTCCTAGTCTGATGTGGTCCTAGTCTGATGTGGTCCTGGTCTGATGTGGTCCTGGTCTGATGAGGTCCTGGTTGGCCCAGGTCTGATGAGGTTTGGCCTGGTATAGCCTGTTGGTCCTGATTGATCCTGTTCAAATGTGTTTGGTTCTGGTTGGTCTTGGTTAGTTCTGGTCTGATGTTGTCCTGGTCTGGCCTGGTTGGTATTGATTGTTTCTGGTTGGTCTTGGTTGGTTCTGGTCTGATGTTATCCTGGTCTGGCCTGGTTGGTATTGATTGGTTCTGGTTGGTCTTGGTTAGTTCTGGTCTGATGTTGTCCTGGTCTGGCCTGGTTGGTATTGATTGGTTCTGGTTGGTCTTGGTTGGTTCTGGTCTGATGTTATCCTGGTCTGGCTTGGTTGGTATTGATTGGTTCTGGTTGGGCTTGGTCTCATGTGGGCCTGGTTGGTCCTAATTGGTCCTGGTCTGCCCTGTTCTGGCCCCCAAATTTAACTATCAAACATGAAAACCTCCTTTTTTGGGCGTGCAGTGGATTGGACCGAGTAAACACACACGCACACACACACACACACAGACCACACACACACACACACACACACGCACACACAGACCACACACACAGACCACACACACACACACACACACACACACACACACACACACACACACACACACACACACACACACACACACACACACACACACACACACACACACACACACACACACACACACACACACACACACACACACACACACACAATGTGTGATCTGTTTTAAGGAGTTCGTCTGCCTTTTGTCAGAAACATCAAATCATCTTTTAGTCTGAAACTCAAACTACAATAGAAATACTTTGATTACAGTTCAGATTACATCCTCTGACTTCATTATTGGTAAAAACACAAACCTGTTGAATGAGAATATTGATGACTCAGCACTTTTTGTTGATTTCCTCTACTAAAAATATTCTTAGATTATAATTTAATAAAACAATAAACAGTCGTAGAAAACGTCACTTTCTGATAGATTTCTAAAAAAAAAAAAAAAACTTCAACATCAAAAGCTGTGCAGCAGTAAAATTAGTGTTGTTTTTCAAAGTAAAAGTATGTAAATGCTTTTTGTTAAATGTTGTAGACAATAAAACAACAGCAACAACCCAACAGTGATTGTTTAATAGCAGATCCAAAGGCAGCAGTGAGTCATCTGAAGTGAAATACCAGAGAGCAGCATGAGTTGACTTTAATAGAGCTCCGACTGTCAACATTTTTCTTAAGTGACTGTTCAGGGCGACATAAGGCAGCTTACAGAGGAACAAAAGAGGCCAGATATCTGCTGCCTGAAACTCTCGGAGCTCCACTCGTAAAAAGGAATCAAATAAAATCGGAGAATAATCCGTAAAATCCTGACGATGTTCGTTAAACCAGAAGACGAAGAGAGGCAGCAGAGGGCTTTTATTTTGACGCCAAAAGTCTCTTTGTGGGGACGTTTTTCAGGTGGATCCAAACTCTGTCCATCTGTACCATCAAAATAAACAATTTAGAGCTACAATTGTGTTATTGAGGGTGAGCGGTCGCCATGGCGACACAGTTCAGGTGGTTTTTGTTCTCTGGGTTTCAAAAGACGCAACAACAGACAGGAAACTAAAACAAAGAGGGAAGAAGAAGAAGAGCACACAGACTGAATACAGCAGGGAGGGAAGGACACCGAGGGACAGGTGGAACTAATCAGGGGGCGGGGCCAACAGTCATACAAAGGACATGAAGTGAAACAGGACAGACACAGAAGAAGGGAGTCATTTCAAAATCAAACGGGAAGCAAAAAACCCAGACTGACCTGAAGACTACGAACGTACCAGAGACACCAAAACGTGTGGAACTCATCACCGACCACGTCAGGCAGCCAGCGACTCGGAGGTCAAAGGTCAGAGGCCACAGTGGGATGACATCAGGTGTGTGATGGAAAGGTGTTGTGAATTTTTAGGCACTTGAAGTCTGATTTATCTCCGAGTGTCTGTGAGGAGCGTAAATCAAACGCACCTCGAGCTGTTCACACGGAGGTGTGTGTGTGTGTGTGTGTGTGTGTGTGTGTGTGTGTGTGTGTGTGTGTGTGTGTGTGTGTTGACAAAAAATGATCTTACTTTTTTTCAAATCTGGAGCTGCTGCTGCTGCTGCAACACAGCTGTGACCATGGCAACAGCAGCACCATGGTAACCAGTGTCACCATCAGTGTTTACTTCCCGTCTGGGACTCCTCTGATGATTTTGGGACGTTCAGCTGGCGGCAGAGAAGTTTTTCCTTCTTTCTTTTTTTTTAAAAATAACTTCAGTTACTATCAGACGTGGCTCGGAGGAACGTCGAAAAGATACGACGTGGCGTTTGTCCCGCCCCCGTCCTTCGCTGTGATTGGACGGCTGGGTGAAAAACGGCAGTTGAACAAAGTTGAACCTCTGAAATCGAACTCTGCAAACCTGAATTCTGTTGCAGTCGACCTTTTAAATTGTGTTTCAGTCGACCTGAGAAAACAGAGCAGCCCTGTGTGGTTGGTTCACCCGGACCACCCGCAAGATTAACCTTTGACCTCTCTCTTGTTTAAACGAGAAACAAGTCGCTCCGGAGACTCAATCATAAACAAGTTAGTTCCATTTTCCACAAGTCTTGTAAAATTAGAAGTGTGTGTGTGTGTGTGTGTGTGTGTGTGTGTGTGTGTGTGTGTGTGTGTGTGTGTGTGTGTGTGTGTGTGCGAGCGAGCTGCTTGTGATGTTTGCAAGTTAATGAGACGACAGATTTATTGGAGATTTATATTCGACTGAAGAGGAACACACTGTACATGGTATGTTCAACAAGCCTTTACCCCCTCCCCCCCACACACACACACAGCGCCGGTGGTTTATTGGCTGCTGGCTGTGTGGTCAGCTGACCTCGGAGACGGTTTGTCTACTTTGAGGTCTTGTGATTTATCAGGGACACACGGAGGCACTCGACCTCCTGTTAGCACCGCCGACACCACTGCTCCACCTGTTTAACACCCCCCCCCTGCACCTGCTCCTCCCCCCCACCTCTCCCTTGTAGAAATCAGTTCAAACCAATCAGAAGCTTTTCTATTATTCTCCAAATTATTAATACAATTAATAATAAGTCAAATATATAAATGACCTTTTAAGTTTTTTTGTGTTTTCAAAGCAAAGTAAAATATTCAAGAACAACAGAATAATAAGAATATTTTCTTTTAATTAAAGAAAAGCTGATTTTATTAATAGAGACCAAATTCACTGAAATCAAACGCAGAGGTAGAGGGCGCTGTTCTTGGGGACGTTTTGTGATGTCATCGTTGGTTTGTGAACGTTATGAATCCTCCAGTTCAGATTCTGTCCGTCACCATCTTGTTAGTTCGGAGCGGTTTGGAGCAGGAAGTGACCATATTTGGACGAGCTGGGGGAGGAGCCAGAGGTGGATCTGACCGATCTGATCGGAAACCTGATGATACTACGTCCCGCCCACCGATAGCTGTAACCTGACTGCACCACAGGCCTGTCAATCAAACAGACACGCCCCCAAAAACAGGTCTTCTTGAATCTTCTTTTCTAATGAATGAGGGATTATTTTCAGATGGACCTCCAGAAAACTAAGAAGAAGGAGTGACTTTAGCTAACAACACCGAGATAACTGATGGACACATTTTATTCACTTTGGATTTGATGAGAGAAGTTGAATGGGAGTCTATGGAGCCGGAGGCTTTTTGGAGCCGACCTCTAGTGGCACTCGCTGGTATTGCAGCTGAAGACACTTCTGGATCAGAACCATTTTACAGACCTGAAGCTACGAACTCTTTTAGAAAGTCTGTGATCCAACGATGTCCTTGTTTCTCTGCTGCGCCCTCTAGTGGAGTCACAGAACTCCCAGACTTTTAAAAACCAGCAGAGTTGCTGACGAGGCACTTTCTTGCAGCAGAAACGACACATTCAACTATAAAAGATGCTGGGTATACCCCCCCCCCCCGGTGCATGCTGGGATATGCTCCAGCCTCGTCCGGATCTCTGAGCCAGAAGTGTTTCCTGTATCAGAAACTGGATCGGCTGTCTGGGGAGGAGCTCGGTTACATCAAGTCCTCTTCAGGGCTCCAGACGGAGGCTCGGCCGCCTCAGAGAGGACCGGCGCTCGCTGGTCCTCTCTGAGGCACAAAAAAATAGAAAAAGTAACGCAGGAGCTTCAAAATAACAAAGAAAGCAGCGACTGTCGGCCGATCCACCTGCTCCGCTTCGATACCTTCAAATAATCTCAGAGGAAACATCGGACCAGTTTTATGGGCGTTTTTAATTTTTTTATTTTCCTGTTACCGTCCTCAGCAGGTTTTATTGTTATTGCTGCTCTTCCTGTATGAACTCAGACAATATGAACGCTACTGATGCAGCGACGAGCGGACGGAAGAAACGACAACGGAAAAGGTCAAAGAAGAGAGACGACGGCTGGTATTTAGGTTTTTGTCGTCGGAGTCACCGGCGCGGAGGCAGAAGAGTTCCCATGATCCTCTGGGGTCGTGTTCAACCGTCACATGACGACTTCGTTCTTCTCTGGTCAGAAAACTGTTGATCGGCGACGGAGGAGGAAGACGAGGAGAGAGATGAAGGTGTTCGAATAAATCACCAGCAGCAAAGTGTTTTAAAATGTCGGCGTGCAGCTGATTTACTGCCGCGCTCATTTTTAATCATCTGCAGATCTGAGTCACATTTAATGTTTCCGCTTGTAAACCAGGCAGCGCAGCACCAGGACCACATTTCCCATCAGCCCCCTGGTCGCCCGCCTCACCTTCTCCTCCAAGAACACAAACCGATTCCAGAAATCATTTTTGTTCTCTTCCACAATCAACTTGTATGTTTTACAACCTATAAATGTGTCATACTCAATACAATTTTATTGACATATAAATGTCTTTTAAAGCCTAATTTGATCAACTTTGTAATATTAATAAACAAAACAAAAAACAAAACACTGAAGTTATAAATTTACATTAAAATATAGAACAAAAAGGGATTTAAAAAAAGAAAAATTCTTTCCACATATTCTGAGTCCCAAAACTTCCTGTTAAAAATGTGACAACATTTCACAATAAAAGACATAAATTCACCACACATGTAGGACGAAAATAAGATGTATAAAATGTATGAAATTCTTCATGTTTTACATTCTGACTCCCAAACGTCCTGTTAAGAATGCCACAAATTTTGCAATAAAAGACAGAAATTATCAAAAAGAGAGGAACATTTTATTTTATAAATGTATAAAATTCCTTATATTTAAAATTTTCTGGCTCCCAAACTTCTCGTGTGACAAACTTCAGCCCGCTTGTTTGAAGCAGTCTTAAAGGCGCCGAGTCGGCGGTTCTGTTAGTGAACTTTTCTGTTTCAGGTTCTTTTTTTGTTTGTTTCTGTTTTCTAAAGTTAAAATGAACCCACGGAGGGAGAACGGAGGGCAGCTCACAACTCTAATGTAATAGCACAATTTGTTTAGTTTGGTGTTCAACAGCTGACCTTTGACCTCGACAACACTAACGGTCGTACAGTGTCAACTTTAGACGCAGCACATAGTCCTGTGTGTGTGTGTGTGTGTGTGTGTGTGTGTGTGTGTGTGTGTGTGTGTGTGTGAGAGAGGCTGAGGAGCCGATGACATCACTTCCTGCTCTTGTTAGCGGCGAGGAGTCTGACGGTCGGATTAAAAATGTACAAAACAAAAACCCAAATTAAAAATTAACAGCAGCAGCCTGTCTGAGGCCGGTCAGCACTGCTCAGTGGGGAGGAGATAACACGAGGAGACGGCCTGTGTGTGTGTGTGTGTGTGTGTGTGTGTGTGTGTGTGTGTGTTTGTGTACCTGTGATATAACAGGCTAATATGTAATTTTTTTTCTCCCAGCTTTAACCTGCAGTAATAAAACAATTTCATTTAATAAGAAAATGAAAGATGCTCTACTGCTGAACAAATCAACGACAACAACAGGAAGGAGGAAAACATGATGCGAATGAGACAGAAGTTGCCCAAGAAGTGAAAAAAAGGCACCAAAAGAAGCAAAAATTCACCATAAATTCATAAAAAGACACAAATGCATCATAAATTCATAAAGAAAAAACACAAATTCCCCACAAAGAGCTGCAGAATGATGTCAGACAGGAGTCTCTAAATCTGGTCCTGCTTGTTTGGCGGTGATGAACAGCCTTCAGCTGGTGATGTGTGCGTGTGGGGTCGTCTCAAGGTCATCTTGGGGTCGTCTCGGGGTCGTCTCGGGGTCGTCTGGGGTTAATCGTCATCCCTCAGGACCGGAATAAGATGTTGACAGTTCATCGCGAGAAAAACATGAGCATTTATAGATCGGGGCGGAGTGCTAACAGGCTAACCAGCTACACACACACACACACACACACACACACACACACACACACACACACACACACACACACACACACACACACACACACACAGATAGGCTTTTATGTGGTTAAGATGCCTTTAAATCACATATTTTAATATTTCATTCAGAAGAAGAAAAACATGATTGTTTTCTGAATTGATGTCAGATCTGTTGTTAAATCAATAAACGTTCGTCGCGTGTTCATCGCGTGTTCGTCGGGTGTTCGTCGGGTGTTCGTCGCGTGTTCGTCGCGTGTTCGTCGTGTGTTCATACAGCAGCGCTGAGCAGCCGTAGATTCGTTCCTGCAGCTAGCGATCGCTGCATCACAGCAAAGCGTGAAATGGACACGCCCAAAAACGTTTAATTTAGCTGTAAATCACACGCAGAAGGTTTCATCTCAGTCCAGGATGACGTGTAACTGTCTATCTCACGCTTTGTGATTTACACATTTAAATCCTTTTGTTGTCGTCATTGTTGTTGTTGTTGTTGTTGTTGTTGCTGATTCAGCTGCTTTACAAACCAGGAAACACGAGACAGAGTACGTTGAAATTTAAACACGTCTGGGATGAAACATTTGACCTGACAGCGGCTTTAAAAGACGTGTGTGTGTGTGTGTGTGTGTGTGTGTGTGTGTGTGTGTGTGTGTGTGTGTGTGTGTGTGTGTGTGTTTATGTGTGTGTGTGTGTGTGTGTGTGTGTGTGTGTGTGTGTGTGTGTGTGTGTGTGTGTGTGTGTGTGTGTATGTGTGTGTGTGTGTGTGTGTGTGTGTGTGTGTGTGTGTGTGTGTGTGTGTGTGTGTGTGTGTGTGTGTGTGTGTGTGTGTGTGTGTGTGTGTGTGTGTGTGTGTGTGTGTGTGTGTGTGTGTGTGTGTGTGTGTGTGTGTGTGTGTGTATGTGTGTTTGTGTGTGTGTGTGTGTGTGTATGTGTGTGTGTGTGTGTTTATGTGTGTTTGTGTGTGTGTGTGTGTGTGTGTGTGTGTGTGTGTGTGTGTGTGTGTGTGTGTGTGTGTGTGTGTGTGTGTGTGTGTGTGTGTGTGTGTGTGTGTGTGTGTGTGTGTGTGTGTGTGTATGTGTGTGTGTGTGTTATAAGGCGTCCTTGAGGCTCCTGTGCAGCTTCATCTGTTTCCTGGTTCACCAGCGGACGGACGGACAGAAAACGGTCCGTCAGACGGTCCTGAGAGCTGCAGATCATCCATCAGCTCTCCTCCACTCGACGGCACGGCCTTGTATCTCTACTGTGTGTGTGTGTGTGTGTGTGTGTGTGTGTGTGTGTGTGTGTGTGTGTGTGTGTGTGTGTGTGTGTGTGCATTACAAAGAACACTGTAACTTTAAGCGGAGGTGGTGGTGGGTGTTTATTACAAGTCTTCACTGGTTTCTATTGTTTACTTCGTCCCGAAAGCCTCAATAATTAAGTTTAAAAAATCTCCACAATATTTGCTCCAATTTTTTCCCAAAATTCCCTTTTTTTTTTCCCCGCAAAAAACCCCAAACACATCGTGTACAGAAGCTCCGCTGAAAGTATTACGGCTTAACGTCTCCTTTCAAAATAAAACTGACTTAAACAAGTGTAAGTCACGTATTTAACGTATACGTTACAAACATACTTTTTTTTAAACTCAAACCTTTTCCTGAAACTGCAGCACACTGTTTCCCATGTGTTCGTTATTGTTACCATGACGACGGAGGTTTCCTGTCACTCTTCCGTCTTTTAGGTGCGAGAACACATCGGTCCTGTAGAGGGCGCTCTTATATGTTGGTTTGGTTGTCGGTGAGTGCGTCTGTATCCTCGGTCGGCGTCTCAAGGAAATCGCAACGTTACGATCGCAATAATTAATGTTAATTCGAGCCCTCTCCGGTATATTAGACACAGCTTGTAATTTAGCAAAATTCCTGCAATGTTTGCGTAGAAAAACATCGTGAACAGAAGCTCTGTGGGAAGTCGTACTTCTAGTGTTTGAAAGAATTTATGGCACTTTGATTTAATCTGACAGAGTTGCCATGGTGACAGACAAATACTGAACATAGGACGTGCCGTTGCGCTGCATCATGGTACGACCGCTGGAAGTGTTGAACTTTTTAAATGTAAATCTAAAACACACCTCTTCAGTCTCGCTTTTAAACATATCTTGATTTTATTATACTTACTTTTAAAAGTTTATTTTTTATCTATTTGCTTTTCTTTCTTTATTTCCTTTCACACTTTCAGACCTTAATATCATCTGTTGTTACTTTTGCATAATTTAGCTTCTGATTAACTGTAATTTGTATATTCATTTTTAGTTTCTAGTTTTTATCTCACTCTATTTTACCACTCTTTTCATCTATGTTCTACGTTTCTATTATCTAAATCTTATTCTAAATCTGCGTTGGTCGTAAAGTGTTTTTTTAAATCGTCTTATTTTCCTTTTAATTCATTTTTAATTGGTTCTCGAATTTATTTCATTGTTCTGGTCTACAAGTTATTATTGAGCTGTCAATCATCTGTAAAGCACTGTGAACTGCACCAAAATGTATGAAAAGTGCTGTATAAATACAGTTTGATTGATTGATTGACAAATTGTGTAGTCTGATGGCAGCATAAGTTACGTACAGAACAAAGGCCACGCTGCTGCGCCGCATAATGGAATAAGAAATATATCGTGTCGTCTGAAAACTTCTCCATATGCAGAGCAGGATTGACGCTGTAACAATCACCGTGGCAACACTACAAAACATCCCCGATGTCAGAAATGCGACGGTGACAATTTAAATGTTTCTGCAGTTTAAATCTTTACAGAAAGAGATTTGAATAAAATAAAAACTCTGGCAGCCGGGACGTGTTGACAAAACCGGAGAGGGAAAGTGTGGTCCTAATAGAAACTGATTTAATCAGCCACAAGGGACGACTGAGAGGAACAAGAGAACAGCATGACACACACACACACACACACACACACACACACACACACACACACACACACACACACACACACACACACACACACACACACACACACACACACACACACACACACACACACACACACACAGAAAGAAAGAATAACAGAATTGAAGAGACAAGGTGGGGAGGACAGAGACTCAAATAGGATGAATCTAACTGGGTCGCTGTGTGCGTGTATATGTATGTATGTGTGTGTGTGTGTGCGTGTGTGTGTGTGTGTGTGTGTGTGTGTGCGCGTGCGTGTGTGTATGTATGTATGTGTGTGCGTGTGCTGTGTGTGTGTGTGTGTGTGGAGATGGGCAGAATCAATAGAAAGCCTATTAGGCTGATCAGCATCACACCAGGTTTGTGACTAGAGGAGAGGAACGCGCTCGCACGCACACACACACACACACACACACACACACACACACACACACACACACACACACACACACACACACACACACACACACACACACACACACACACACACACACACACACACACACACACACACACACACTTGTCCAGGACGTGTTTTGTCTTTTCTTATTTCTCTGTTTTCTTCTCTGCAGTTCTTCAGTGTAGTTTTCTTCAGGTGTGGAGATGCAGGTATCGACACACCTGTTTTCAACGCGCTGTTAGCGGCCGTGTTGTCCTGGTGGAGAACCCCGTTGCCATGGCGACCAATAGAACTGTAGTACCAGTAGCTTGCCGTGTTCAAGTGTGCTCGTATTTTACTGTGTTCACGAGAAGAGTCCAGGTGAGCGGCGCCCTCTTGTGGTCGACAAAACTTAAAGAATTTGAGTTCAGGAGTTGTGAAGTGTTTGCTGACGTTTCGGTTCCTGTTATTTCATCACATACGTTTGTTTTCCCCCCCGAGCTTTCATTCACATCTCTTGGCCTTCCTCATTGAACCGAGTTGCTCACTCTGACCTCATGACTTTCTTGTGCTGACAGGTGGTTGAATGTGATTCTTAGGAAGATTTAGAGGATGGTAATAAGTGAACCATCTCCATCCAGGGAGGAAAGCCAAGAAACGTGGCCTAAGGCTGAAAGACAAACTAGTAAGATGACTTTGTGATGAGAAATTCGTCTCTAACTGGTGTTTTGACGACGAAACTCTGAGATCAATGTAAGCTTTTGAGTGTAAATGCTTTTTAAACATTAAAAATGTAAAGTTTGGATTTGATTTGGCTGCCGAAGACGTCGCAAATTTAAAAACGTAAATTGAAAACCAGCTTTATTGATGATCGATGAGGTGTAAAACCAACAAAGACGGGATTTTAGAATAAATCAAGTTTATATAATTTTTCAAAACAGCTGTGACTGTGTGTTAAAAAAAGGAACTGATTC
>NW_027210664.1:2180000-2235000 GCF_029030835.1 Brachyistius frenatus | reverse complement strand
AAGAAAGAAAGAAAGAAAGAAAGAAAGGAAGGAAGGAAAGGAAGGAAGGAAGGAAGGAAGGAAGGAGTGAGGAGAGAAGATGAACAGAAGAGGGAGCAGGAGGGATCAAGAAGGAAGGAAACAGTAACAGAGGAGGCCGGACGGACCGAGAGGAGAATGAAGAGTTAAAATGTGGATCATAAAAAAAGAAGCAGCTGAAATGTTTTTAATTGTTTTTTAACGGTTTAAAAACTCGTCGGATGAATTTCACGACGTTCAGAAACGTTTCCGACTCGTCGACTCGTCTCAGACTTCACGTGTCCGAGTGGAGAATGTCTCAGGATGAAGTCTCTTCCTGAGACATCAATAAAACACTTTATCTCCGGGACGACCTTGACCACAGGATGAACCTGTGTGTGTGTGTGTGTGTGTGTGTGTGTGTGTGTGTGTGTGTGTGTGTGTGTGTGTGTGTGTGTGTGTGTGTGTGTGTGTGAAGCATCGTCCGCTGTCATGGCAACAACTTTGCGTATCAGAATCAGATCCACGAGTCTTCGCTGCACATCTTCATCCGTGTTTTTGGACGTGGATGAGAAGTGACGAGGTGGCGATTCTAGTATCAGCTGAATCCCAGGAGGTGTGTGTGTGTGTGTGTGTGTGTGTGTGTGTGTGTGTGTGTGTGTGTGTGTGTGTGTGTGTGTGTGTGTGTGTGTGTGTGAGGACATCAGCAGGTAACACAGCAGGATGGACTTGATGCTAACATGCAGCGAGCTCCTCGCCAGGACTTGAAGGTGAAGTCGTTAATGAGTCCGGTTGTCTCGGTGCGCCGAGCGAAGCGACTCCTGGCAGTCAGAGACGATCCGTCAGAAAAGCACCTTCAGCAGCAGACTGATCCAACGCTCGGTGACGGGCCGGGACGCAGGGAGCCAATTTAGTGGGCCGAACAGTCTGAGAGGACGCATCGTTAAAACAACCTCCAAGAACACAAGAACACGTTTATATAAGAAGAGACGCAGGAAGAAAAACGTAAATAAAAACTCTTGAAGTGTCGGTGGAGGTGTGACAGACTGTCGTCCAACATGCAGCTTCACCCTCCCTCCTGCCCCCCCCCCCCCTCCATCTTCCCGAAGCCAAACGGTCCCCGTGCTCGTCTGCCAGCTCCGCTTGGCTCTCCTCCCGATCTCAGTGAATCATTTCCTGCGATCGCAGCAGCAGCGGCGCTGACAGAACGTGTTTTCTTCTCTCCGACTAATTGAATTGGAGGTGCTGCATATTCACCGCTGCTGCTGCTGGGCGGCGGCGTCCCGGTGTGGGCGGGGCCTGTCTCCCAGGGAGCTTTTTCGCTCTCCATCACCGCGCCGCGACAGGACGCTCGACTTTTTTAAGAGCTGATGGAATCGGTCCTGAGTGACGCCACACTTGCCGACTTTCATCCCCCGCGGCCTCGTCGGCGCCGTACGGAGGCTCTTTAGGGACAAAAAAAAAAGAACAGAGTCCCGACGATTTATTTATTCAGACAGTTTTCACTCCTGGAAATGTTTTATTTTTGTATTCTGTAGTTTTGATCCAGTTCGTTTTATATTTTATAATTTTGCGAACTTGACATTTATTGAGAGGAAGAGGAGAGGAAGAGGAAGAGGAAGAGGAATAGGAGAGGGAGAGGAAGAGGAGAGGAAGATGAAGAGGAACAGGAGAGGAAGATGAACAGGAGAAGGAGAGGAACAGGAGAGGAAGAGGAAGAGGAGGCTGAAGAGGAGGCTGCCAAAGGTTGGAGAGACACGCACGGAGGAGGAAAGAGCAAGCCAAGCGTGCGGCCATTCTGTTTCCACACACACACACACACACACACACACACACACACACACACACACACACACACACACACACACACACACACACACACACACACACACACACACACACACACACACACACACACACACACACACACACACACACACGGGGGAATACGGCGGCACATACTGCATCTGATGAATAGCTGAAATGGTATGGAAATAAAAGAGGACAAGCACCTTCGCCTAGTGAACACACACACTGATGCTGATGTAACATTAAAGGAACATTCTGCTGTATTTTTTTCTGGATCGCTGACAGTTTGACGTTGTTGTTGTTGTTGTTGTTGTTGTGTCGTCGATTTTTCGATGTCCTCCTCCGTATTTGCATTTCTCAGATTTTTCACAGGACGAAGGTCTGATGTCAAGTAAAGAATCTCCAACAGAATTTTTCTATTTAAAAAAAGTACAAATCATGATCAAATGTTTTTAATGCAACTTTCCAGCTGCAGGTTTTTAGTCTGAATCAGTCCAACAATCAATATCAATCATTCATTTTGACTTTTTGACTTGTAGTTAAAACATCTGCAAACAGCAAAGACGCCACGAAATGAAGAATTTTTGTTGACATCAGCTGAGCTCATTGTTTTATTATATTTTTAATTAAAGTTATTTTAAAGTCGGAAACAGCAAATGGAAACAGATTTTATTTTGCGGTGCGTTGAAGGACACTTGGACATGTTTGTGTTTTAGGGTTTCGGATCATTAATGTTGGCTGAAAATGGTGCATTCAGGGACCATCAGAGATGCAGTTCGACCGTCTCGTTGTTAAAAGAGTGAATTTATCTGTGAACACGTTAATGCATCAGCTCAGTGGAGGTGTGTGTGTGTGTGTGTGTGTGTGTGTGTGTGTGTGCGTGTGCGTGAGTGTGTGTGTGTGTGTGTGTGTGTGTGTGTGTGTGTGTGTGTGTGTGTGTGCGTGCAGCACATGTTTCACGTTTGTTAATAAAGGTGACACATCCATGTTTACATTACCGACGGGGGAAACATGCAGCAGATTAACGGGAGGCGTTTTGTGGAAACATGCGAACGCTCGTCTGTTTGTGCTTCAATGTGACTTTCTGTGTGTGTGTGTGTGTGTGTGTGTGTGTGTGTGTGTGTGTGTGTGTGTGTGTGTGTGTGTGTGTGTGTGTGTGTGTGTGTGTGTGTGTCCTTCCTGAGGGCGATGCTTGTTTGGTTGGTGGCTCGTCTGTGTTGGTGTGTTGACCCAGAAACATCCTCCGTCTCCTCCGTTCTGTTTCGTAACATCTCATCTTCACTCTGCGTGTCTGTAGTGGAAATCGTTCGCCGCCGTCGCCTCATCAGACGATTTAAAAACTCTGTGCTTCCTTCAAGGTGTAACACAAGGAAGAATGTAAACAAAGATGGAGGCCGGCTGCCAAAAGTTTTGAGGAAAGTTAAAAATGTGAGAGAAACTGAAATATTTCTGCCTGTCTGAACAGTTTATTCATCTTTTTTTGTGTTATTTACCCGCTCCATCCTGAACGGGGTCAAAGGTCGGACCGATCGAGGCAAAGTCGGGGAACGCCACAGGGTTACGTTTTAAATCACATCAAACTCTCCGACTTTCACGGATAAAAAAAGTTGAATTTAATGACCTCTAATAAATAAAAAGTCTCCTTTGTGCTGATTGGATGAAATCCAGCCACGTTATTTAATTCGCAGCAGTTTGTTTACGAGTTCAGACATTTTTTTAACTTCTGAAACAACAAACTGATCAAAATATTTCTTCTTAAATGGAACAAAATGACAGAAAACAGTAAAATGTGTCCGTTATAATTTTCCACAGTCCGAGATTACTCCTCCCCCGATAATATACAAAACTAAAATATGAAAGAAAAAAGTATATTTCTATTTTATTTATTAATTAAATTTGTATTTATTTATTTTAAATTACTTTTAGTCTATTTTTTTTTACTTTTTACTTTTATATTTTTAATTATAGTTTTTATTTCAAATTTTGATTAATTTGTCTCAGTTTATTTTAATTGATCTTGATTTATAATTTATTTTAGAATAAGGTCACTTTATCTTAAATTATTTGAATATATTATTTATCTCTTTTAGTTGATTTTAATGTTATTTTCATTCAAACAGACGTGGCTGTGAACGGCTTCGTCTCACCTGTTGACACATCAATCGTAGTTTTACAAACTTTAATATCTGGGTTTTCATTCAAGTCGCCGTTTTTGAGCCGAAGCGCTGGAAATATTGATTTTCCTGCACGTTTGTTAGCAGCTGCAGTGAAAAAGCAACATGTTGACGAAAACCACTCAGGAAACAAATTCAGTGTCACCAGATAGAAAAATACTTCATGGAGAATATTACAGTTTGATAAATGGAAATTAAAATTTAAACGAGGTTACCTCTACGATTTTCCAGGACTCAGAAACGATCAAATCTCCTGACTTTAATGTCTAGAAGAGACTTTTAATGAAAGGATAATATGGCTGATACTCCAGGACCGGTAGGACTCTGTGGACGAGGTGACCGGACTGATACAGTGGGTACGGAAAGTATTCAGACCTTTACATTTTTCACTCTTTGTTTCATTGCAGCCATTTGCTGAAATCAAAAAAGTTCATTTTATTTCTCATTAATGTACACTCAGCACCCCATCTTGACAGAAAAAAACAGAAATGTAGAAATTTGTGCAAATTTATTAAAAAAGAAAAACTGAAATATCACATGGTCATAAGTATTCAGACCCTTTGCTCAGTATTGAGTAGAAGCACCCTTTTGAGCTCGTACAGCCATGAGTCTTCTTGGGAATGATGCAACAAGCTTTTCACACCTGGATTTGGGGATCCTCTGCCATTCTTCCTTGCAGATCCTCTCCAGTTCCATCAGGTTGGATGGTGAACGTTGGTGGACAGACATTTTCAGGTCTCCAGAGATGCTCCATTGGGTTTAGGTCAGGGCTCTGGCTGGGCCAGTCAAGAATGGTCACAGAGTTGTTCCCAAGCCACTCCTTTGTTATTTTAGCTGTGTGCTTCGGGTCGTTGTCTTGTTGGAAGGTGAACCTTCGGCCCAGTCTGAGGTCCAGAGCACTCTGGAAGAGGTTTTCTTCCAGGATATCTCTGTACTTGGCCGCATTCATCTTTCCTTCAATTGCAACCAGTCGTCCTGTCCCTGCAGCTGAAAAACACCCCCATAGCATGATGCTGCCACCACCATGTTTCACTGTTGGGATTGTATTGGGCAGGTGATGAGCAGTGCCTGGTTTTCTCCACACATACCGCTTAGAATTAACGCCAAAAAGTTCAATCTTGGTCTCATCAGACCAGAGAATCTTATTTCTCATAGTCTGGGAGTCCTTCATGTGTTTTTTGTCAAACTCTATGCGGGCTTTCATATGTCTTGCACTGAGGAGAGGCTTCCGTCGGGCCACTCTGCCATAAAGCCCCGACTGGTGGAGGGCTGCAGTGATAGTTGACTTGGTGGAACTTTCTCCCATCTCCCTACTGCATCTCTGGAGCTCAGCCACAGTGATCTTTGGGTTCTTCTTTACCTCTCTCACCAAGGCTCTTCTCCCACGATTGCTCAGTTTGGCTGGACGGCCAGGTCTAGGAAGAGTTCTGGTCGTCCCAAACTTCTTCCATTTAAGGATTATGGAGGCCACTGTGCTCTTAGGAACCTTGAGTGCTGCAGAAATTATGTTGTAACCTTGGCCAGATCTGTGCCTTGCCACAACTCTGTCTCTGAGCTCCTTGGACAGTTCCTTCAACCTCATGATTCTCATTTGCTCTGACATGCACTGTGAGCTGTAAGGTCTTATATAGACAGGTGTGTGCCTTTCCTAATCAAGTCCAATCAGTTTAATTAAACACAGCTGGACTCCAATGAAGGAGTAGAACCATCTCAAGGAGAATCAGAAGAAATGGACAGCATGTGAGTTAAATATGAGTGTCACAGCAAAGGGTCTGAATACTTATGACCATGTGATATTTCAGTTTTTCTTTTTTAATAAATTTGCACAAATTTCTACATTTCTGTTTTTTTCTGTCAAGATGGGGTGCTGAGTGTACATTAATAAGAAATACAATGAACTTTTTTGATTTTAGCAAATGGCTGCAATGAAACAAAGAGTGAAACATTTAAAGGGGTCTGAATACTTTCCGTACCCACTGTACATGAAACAGAAGTCCTACTTCTACCGGATCGTGAGTGCGACGGGATAAAAGTACGTCGGACGACCCAAAGTAGGTCGTCTGAGTTGAGTTGCGAGCTGAAGGTTCGTCTGCTGCTTGACGCCACGTCGTAAACAACAATGCAAAGATTCATAATGAGAGAAACGCAGAAGAAACATCATTAAAACATCAAAATAAAACGCCACAGAGCACAAGAGATCTGAAAGCGTCTGTTTCGGTAATTTGATGTTTTGGAGCAGTTTCGTTTGGCCTGAAGTTTCGAGGTCGCTGATTACCGGCCGGAGGAACGGCGATGCAGTTTTATTCAACATGAAAAAGGATGTTTTCACTTTGAGTCCCAGAAAAATGTCCGGTTGAGTTTGCAGGACCTGCAGTGAGTTCAGCGTTAATCTGATCCTCTGAGCTCCGGTTTTTAGAGCTTTAAAGGAGGAAAAACAGAAAAATCAGACTGTCCGCTGGATGTTTCAGGTACAAACACGTCGTTTCCTGGAAACGTCCCTGCAGTCTGTCCAGGTTCTTAGAAAGCTGCAACTCAGGGCGACAAACATTTTGCTCTTTACTCTCCTGATTTAATTCTGAGTCGTGAATAATTCATAAAACACGTGCGTCCGACAGCTTTCTCTACTTCCTCCAACGTCGTCGCTCCTTTCTGGGAAAATAAAGACTAAACGGTTTTGTTCGGATGTGGTGATCCGATCTGATCGGAAACCTGACGATACTACGTCCCGCCCACCGATAGCTGTAACCTGACTGCACCACAGACCTGTCAATCAAACAGACACGCCCCCAAAAACAGGTCTTCTTGAATCTTCTTTTCTAATGAATGAGGGATTATTTTCAGATGGACCTCCAGAAAACTAAGAAGAAGGAGTGACTTTAGCTAACAACACCGAGAGAACTGATGGACACATTTTATTCACTTTGGATTTGATGAGAGAAGTTGAATGGGAGTCTATGGAGCCGGAGGCTTTTTGGAGCCGACCTCTAGTGGCACTCGCTGGTATTGCAGCTGAAGACACTTCTGGATCAGAACCATTTTACAGACCTGAAGCTACGAACTCTTTTAGAAACAGTCTGAGGATAAAACTGTCAAATTAATGAGAGAAAATAAACAAACTCAGATTAATGTGTATTTGGTGAATTTAGTGTATTTTGTGTTTCTTTCCTGTTGATGATCTCACAACCTCAACACAACTTTGTAAACACATTATTTCACTGCAGGACCTGACAAACAAGTCGCTGTGTACGTGACTGAGTGTCGGCGTCGAATGGAAACCAGGACTGGAGAACTCATCAGGAGCTACTGGACTTGTGTGTGTGACTGAGTGGATGACAGCTTTTGATAAGAATGGAAAACAGAGCTAGATTTTCCTTTGATGTGGACACACACACACACACACACACACACACACACACACACACACACACACACACACACACACACACACACACACACACACACACACACACACACACACACACACACACACACACTTCAGAAATCAGATTTGGGAGCTGTGAAGAATAAATGCACGAAGGGTTGAAAAACGAGGCTTGTCTAATCATTCAATTAGGATCCAAGGCAGATGGTCTCCACACACACACACACACACACACACACACACACACACACACACACACACACACACACACACACACACACACACACACACACACACACACACACACACACACACACACACACACACACACACACACACACACACACACACACACACACACAGACCTGTTACACACTCGCTCTCTCCGAAGTCTCGTCTTCCTTTGTGTAATCCTATCGTCAATCTCTCCTGCTCTCGCTGTAACCCGACACGAGTGTTAATGAGACACTATTGTCGGCCTACACTTCATTACCTGGACATCCCATAATTATCCCGCTGTATACGGGGGATAGAGCAACATAATCCCGTACAAGCGGGGAGCTTTAAGCGTGTTTGTCTTCCTCTTTGTCTTCGTTAATCTCCGCTGCCGCTGACGTGGTCAGAAGTTTGTGGACGCCCACTTCAGAAACGTTAAACGTTCAAACGCTGGTTTCTGTGGATATGAAGTTGTTATTTATTTATTATTTAAACTGAGCGACTGTAAAAACAAACAAGCAGCTAACAATTAGCCCCGGCGCTAGCCAGTTAGCCTGTTAGCATTAGCTTTTAGTTTGTTTCCTGCTCACGGTCAATAAATCTTCACATTTAAATGCTCTTAAACTTGACGCTAACAGCTAACTGTCTGTTAACAGGAAGCAGCGACGACACTTCCTGCCCAAGATGAACCGGCACCTTCAGAATAAAAGCAGCAGTTGCTCTGCTTTGATTTTTTTCTTTTTATTAGTGCTTTATTTTACTTTATTTAGATGAATTATAACTAGTTTATTTCAGGGGTTTATAAGATATCAGACAGACGGAAGGTTTGTCTTTGGAAATGTCCTGCTGATAAGAAGATGGAGGAACGTTGTTATTTCCAAGGTGACAGTTTGATGGTGTGTTTAGATGTGAGCGTGTTCCACGCGGTGGTTTGATGGCGTGTTTAGATCTAAGCGTGTTCCACGCGGTGGTTTGATGGCGTGTTTAGATGTGAGCGTGTTCCACGCGGTGGTTTGATGGCGTGTTTAGATCTAAGCGTGTTCCACGCGGTGGTTTGATGGCGTGTTTAGATGTGAGCGTGTTCCACGCGGTGGTTTGATGGCGTGTTTAGATGTGAGCGTGTTCCACGCGGTGGTTTGATGGCGTGTTTAGATGTGAGCGTGTTCCACGCGGTGGTTTGATGGCGTGTTTAGATGTGAGCGTGTTCCACGCGGTGGTTTGATGGCATGTTTAGATCTAAGCGTGTTCCACGCGGTGGTTTGATGGCGTGTTTAGATCTAAGCGTGTTCCACGCGGTGGTTTGATGGCGTGTTTAGATGTGAGCGTGTTCCACGCGGTGGTTTGATGGCATGTTTAGATGTGAGCGTGTTCCACGCGGTGGTTTGATGGCATGTTTAGATCTAAGCGTGTTCCACGCGGTGGTTTGATGGCATGTTTAGATGTGAGCGTGTTCCACGCGGTGGTTTGATGGCGTGTTTAGATGTGAGCGTGTTCCACGCGGTGGTTTGATGGCGTGTTTAGATGTGAGCGTGTTCCACGCGGTGGTTTGATGGCATGTTTAGATGTGAGCGTGTTCCACGCGTTGGTTTGATGGCGTGTTTAGATCTAAGCGTGTTCCACGCGGTGGTTTGATGGCGTGTTTAGATGTGAGCGTGTTCCACGCGGTGGTTTGATGGCGTGTTTAGATGTGAGCGTGTTCCACGCGGTGGTTTGATGGCGTGTTTAGATGTGAGCGTGTTCCACGCGGTGGTTTGATGGCGTGTTTAGATGTGAGCGTGTTCCACGCGGTGGTTTGATGGCGTGTTTAGATGTGAGCGTGTTCCACGCGGTGGTTTGATGGCGTGTTTAGATCTAAGCGTGTTCCACGCGGTGGTTTGATGGCATGTTTAGATGTGAGCGTGTTCCACGCGGTGGTTTGATGGCGTGTTTAGATGTGAGCGTGTTCCACGCGGTGGTTTGATGGCGTGTTTAGATGTGAGCGTGTTCCACGCGGTGGTTTGATGGCGTGTTTAGATGTGAGCGTGTTCCACGCGGTGGTTTGATGGCGTGTTTAGATCTAAGCGTGTTCCACGCGGTGGTTTGATGGCATGTTTAGATGTGAGCGTGTTCCACGCGGTGGTTTGATGGCGTGTTTAGATGTGAGCGTGTTCCACGCGGTGGTTTGATGGCGTGTTTAGATGTGAGCGTGTTCCACGCGGTGGTTTGATGGCGTGTTGTCTCTGCTGTGATGAAACACTTCGTGGTGCCGGAGGTGTCGAGCCGGTGTGATTGAGCTTCATCAGGTCGCTGTCGGCCGTTGGAGAGTTTTTCAGGCTGATTGCCGCCTTTTTGAAAACGGTCCGAGCGGCGTCTGGCTGATGAGCGAGGTGAAGCCGCGGGGTCGTCCCGGGCGGCGGGCGGGCGGACCGCCGCCTCCGAGGACGTAATCATCCCGACGAGTGAAGAAGCCGTTCAATCACGGCTCCGTCCGGACGCCAGCAGACACTCCAGGCACTCGAATCAAACGCTCCTCATCTCATGACTGGAGGATTCAAAATACAGTCGACGAGCGTTTTACCAGTCTGACATCAGTTTGTACTTACAGGGGACGTTTAAAGGGTTCCTTCGTGTTTTTACGAGTCACGTTGAGACTAAAACACTGAATGTCGTTCTGAGCGCGCTCAGTGACGTCCGCCGGGACGCAGCCGCTCGCCGGAGACTCAAATCTGAGTTGTTTGGATGTGTTTTAATGCTCTTCGAGTGCCTGTATAATGGATTTTTTTTTACAGTAACACGCAGTGACGTTTCATTTTACCTCAGCAGGTGGTGGAGACCAAACACAGAGCAAAATAAAAAAAGGGAATATTGGATTTAATTTCACCCAGTGGACGCAAACACAGCTTCAAATGTTAATAATGTGACGTTTTTTGTTTGGTGGATGTTTGAATCAGTAAATTAAAGGTTGTTTTGACTGATCAAGCAGCCAAAAAACATGAAGTCTTCCATGCTAACGTGCAGTTTGTGTGTGCAGCTGGTGTACCGGGCTGGTCAGCAGCACGATCAGGATGAGAAGATGGCTGGCTGTGTGTTTCCAATGGGACCAGAGAGCTTTCAGCGCTTCACGCCGGACTCCCTGGCGGCCATCGAGCAGCGCATCGCCCAGGAGGAGGCCCGACGCAAAAAACACTACCAGGAGGTACGCACACACAAGGCAAGGCAAGGCAACGCAAGCTTATCTGTAACGCACAATTCAACGAGGCAATTCAAAGAGATTCACAGAAAAACATGAAAAGCATCAAAACATCAGACAAAAGAAATGACAATTTTAAATTTGAAAAAGAATTAAGAACACAAACACACTGACAAATACACACACACACACACACACACACACACACACACACACACACACACACACACACACACACACACACACACACACACACACACACACACACACACACACACACACACACACACACACACACACACACACACACACACACACACACACACACACACACACACACACACACACACACACACACACACACACACACACACACACACACACACACACACACACACACACACACACACACACACACACACACACACACACACACACACACCGACAAATACACAAACACACACACACTGAATAAAAAAAAAGACATATGAGAAATTTCGATGCGTGTGTGTGTGTGTGTGTGTGTGTGTGTGTGTGTGTGTGTGTGTGTGTGTGTGTGTGTGTGTGTGTGTGTGTGTGTGTGTGTGTGTGTGTGTGTGTGTGTGTGTGTGTGTGTGTGTGTGTGTGTGTGTGTGTGTGTGTGTGTGTGTGTGTGTGTGTGTGTGTGTGTGTGTGTGTGTGTGTGTGTGTGTGTGTGTGTGTGTGTGTGTGTGTATCAGGACCTGGGCGACGTCCAGATCCCGCGGGCCCGGGCCGACCTGGAGGCAGGTAAACCGCTGCCCCGCATCTTCGCCGACATCCCGTCTCATCTGGTGGGCGTTCCCCTGGAAGACATCGACCCGTACTACTTCAGACACAAGAGGGTAGGTCACACACACGGAGCGGGAGTGTGTGTGTGAGTGTGTGTGTGTGTGTGTGTGTGTGTGTGTGTGTGTGTGTGTGTGTGTGTGTGTGTGTGTGTGTGTGTGTGTGTGTGTGTGTGTGTGTGTGATGGTTTACTTGTGTTGTGGGGACATAAATCTGTTTTATGTCCCCACAACACGACTGAAGGTAAATCGTTTTGTGAAAGTGAAGACAGTTTAAAACGATGTTCACATGAAGCTTCGCTGCAAAACAACTTATTTTACATCAGATTAAAACCAAAAAGACGATGAAAAACAAAAGTATAAAATGATCAAATCCAAGAAGAAACGGAGTGAAGTTCATCCTAAAATCAACGTCGCCTTCAGTTTGGACTTTCAGCCGGAGGAAGGATCTCCGGAGGGTCTCGGGTTGCGTCCCGTGTCAGCAGGTCAGCCGCTAATCAGCAGCATGAACATTTTAACCAGCCGGTTCCTCCTGCTGCAGCGGCTCCAGTACGTACCATGTGACCTTTAACTGTGTTCAACACCTGCACCGTCTGGTCCTTCTCGGTGCGACTCGTTTGCTCTGAACGACGACGTTGTACGATCTTTTTCACCAGCGAATTAAAAGGCTAATTTAGCTAAAAATACCAGCTAGTAACAAACAGCTAACGTTGCTAAAAAAAACAGCTAAAGTCAAGTTCTCAAACAGCTAATTAAATCATTTTCCCAGTTTTTTTTTATAAATGTAAACTTGAAGCCTTTTGTGTTTTGTTTTTTTTACTTTGAAAAACAAAACAATGACACATTTTTTTATTTTTTCATAAACTAAATCAAAATTACAGAAAGTAGTTGTCAGATGAACTAATAATGAAAACAGCCGTTGTTTACAGCTCCGACCCTGAACCTAGATTCCCTTTGGTCCAACATCACGTCATTGAATCCAGCGTGTTTGTGTTTTCCTTGCAGACCTTCATCGTCCTGAACAAAGGGAAGGCCATCTTCCGTTTCAGCGCCACGTCCGCTCTGTACGTCTTCAGCCCGTTCCACCCCGTCCGCCGGATCGCCATCAAGATCCTCGTCCACTCATATCCTTCAACGCGCCGCGAGGCCTGCGTGGTGAACGGCTGCGGGGAAAGGTCAGAGGTCAGAGGTCAGTCGAGGCCGCAGGCACACACAAACCGAGTCGTCACCGGGTCACCGGGTCGGTCAAAGTCCACATTCAGCAGCATATTCAGCCTGTTTTTAAACGGGCCAGGGAGAGTCTAATATAAGGTGCTGCCACAGTGCATTGTGGGTAATGTAGTGAATCTATGGTTTGACACAAAAACACGATATTTCGACCTCCGCTGCTTCAAATTCTGATGATTCTTTTTAAAATGTTTAAATCCCAAAACAGAGCTGCTTATTTCATGTTAAAAATGAATGCAGACGTCAGCAGAAGTTTCTCCTTTACGTCCCGGTTCCGTCCGGAGATCAGATCGCTCGGCCGGACCGTCTCCAGGCCGGTGAAACACACGTCCTCCTGCAGCCACGCAAACCTCTGACCTCTGACCTCTGACCTCCGCCCTGCAGCCTGTCAGGGGCTCCTCACACCTGCAGGCAGGTCGCGATGACACCTGATCTGGTTTGAATGGATTCTTTGAGGTGTAATCTCAGATCTCCGGTCGGTCTCATGACGACGTCCCCAGACAGAACCGATCGGTTGGTTCTCGACAGGAAGATTTTCAAAATAAAATATAGAGAATTTTATCAAGTTTTCTTTTTTTTTTTTGTGACGCTAAAACCGTAAAGATTTCATCGAGTAAAAAACTAGAAATAACAACAACAAAAACAAGCGGTTTGTTTTCTTGATTATAGACGAGCGGCCGGCGTCCTCCCTCCGAACACCACGCAAACATGACAGATATTACTTCACCCAAAACTATCCCCCCCTCCCACACACACACACACACACACACACACACACACACACACACACACACACACACACACACACACACACACACACACACACACACACACACACACACACACACACACACACATCCTCACCTCACACTCGTCTATTTTTGCTGCCGAGGCGGCTGCTGGTGTTGAGAGACGTCGAGCCAGCGGACACGCTGCTGTTGTCGGGGGGATAAGTGGGTGAAGAGGTCGGCCGCGGAGGTGTGGCGCTGCTGGTGTTCGGAGCGAGTGTTTGTGTTTGTGTGTGTGTGTGTGTGTGTGTGTGTGTGTGTGTAATGAGGGACAAAGCAGAAATCAGTTCAGGTGTGTGTTGCGGGGGGTGGGTGGGGAGATGTGAAGTGGAGTTTTAGTGTTTGTGTGCGATTGAGTGTGTTCTGGACTTCTGCCCGACCACAGTGGCGCCACAGTGACAAGCTGTAGTGTGAGGTGGACACACACACACACACTCACACACACACACACACACACACACACACACACACACACACACACACACACACACACACACACACACACACACACACACACACACACACACACACACACACACACACACACACACACACAGGTCTGATGTTAGTCCAGCATCAGGATTGTGTGTTTTCGCTTTCACACGCTGAGCGCTATGTTTGACCACATTTCCCATGAGGCCGTGCTCCTGAGGACACTGCGTTTGATTTGGCGTCCCATGAGGCTTTGCTGCATGACAGCCACCAGCTGTGATGTGGTTGGGTTTTAATTGGGAATTGAGAATTTGAATGGGAGTCTATGGAGCCGGAGGCTTTTTGGAGCCGACCTCTAGTGGCACTCGCTGGTATTGCAGCTGAAGACACTTCTGGATCAGAACCATTTTACAGACCTGAAGCTACGAACTCTTTTAGAAACAGTCTGAGACGCCTTGAAGCAAAATTTGAGGGAGTTTGATTTAAGATGAAAAAAAACTAAGAAAAAAGCTGACGGTTGGCGGGTCGTTGGAGGGAGAGAGGAAAGAGGAGGGAGGATCGGTCCCGCTGTGGATGTGGGAGGTGTAATGACATTACCGGTACGGTGGCCTGGGAGGGCCACAACAGCCGCTATCATTACAGCGTAATTAGCTTGCGGCTGTGCGGCGGCGGCTGGGGGACGTTTGCGTTGTTTGTGTCAATCGGTAACAGTATTATCTCGCCCGCCTGCCTCCTGCAACATCATTACAGCCGGCACTCAATCAACAATTACGCCGCCGCTCCCGACAACTTTCCGCCGGAGTTTGTGGGCCACTCTCACGCGGGGAACATGCTCCCTCCGTCGAAATTACAGTAATTATGATTCATTTATAGCTGTGATTGACAGCTGAGCCGAGTCTCTCCCACCTCGTCGCGTGTTTGAAATGCGGGCAGGTGAAGGCGATATTTAAAACGTGCTGCTGCCTTCTGACAGTTTGGAAAGTTACCCCCCCCTCCCTCTCTCTCTATTATGTGATGATGAGACGGGAGTCGGTCCACTCTCCCATCGCTGCTGTTAATGGCATAATAATTTTTCCTTATTGAATGTGGCAGGCGTCGGGGGAGGGGGGGGGCTCTCTCCACACAGCCTTTTACTGCAGTTCATCTTTATTTGGCCCTAATGGGAAATCAGTGAAAGGTATTTAAAAAAACCAGCACATGTAAAATCAGCCCGACACACAAAGAGACGTTTCATTTACATCCGACTCGTAAAAAGCTCCAGTTTCCTCCATCGACGGAGACGACGGCTCATCGTCCTCACAACCAAAAGTAGTTACACATCTGATTCTGTCGCAGGTCAATCACGTTTCTAAAAAGTTCAATAATAATACATTTGATTTAAAAAGCCGCTTTTTTTTAATGATGCTCGAGGGTTCAAATGATCAAAAACAACTTAATAAAAGCAGCTCTGAAAAGGACAGATTTGAAATGTGTTTTTTTCTTTGTCTGATCGAGTTTTAAGCTTCATTTGCGGAAGTGTTCCTGAGCCCATGCAGTGATTTCCACTCCAGAATAGTGTGTTTTTAATGCAGTGCTGCCTGAGGGCCCGAAGATCACCACCATCCAATATTGGTTTCCAGCCTTGTCCCTTGTGTTCAGAGATTTCTCCAGATTCTCTGAATCTTTTAATGATATTATGAACCGTAGACGATGAAATCCACTAATTCTTTGTAGTTTTACGTTGAGGAACATTATTCTTAGATTGTTGAACTATTTTCCAACACAGTCTTTCAGAGTGGTGAACCTCTCCCCATCTTCACTGCTGAGAGACTCTGCCTCTCTGAAATCAGCTTTTATACCCAATCATGTTACTGATCTGTTGCCATGGTAACGTAATTAGTCTAAACAACTTTTCCCATCTTTAGTTGACCTTGTCACAACTTTTTTGAGACGTGTTGCTGCCATCAAATTCAAAATAAGCAAATATTTTTCATAAAACAGTAAAAATGTCTCCGCTTCAACATTGTTGTCTTCGGTCTAATTTCAATTAAATATGGGTTTAAATGTGATTTGCAAATCATCGCAGTCTTTTTTGGAAACGGGGTTGTTTATTTCATCGCTTTATGACAAGTGTTTGAGTTCAGGTGCAGAAAGCAGAGATCTGAAAGTCGACATGAGCTTGTCTTGTAATCTCCACGTGGTTTTCTTGCGGGTGATAATTTGACGGCACATTAAACCGTTTGTTGGTCGCGCTGCCAAACGAGCCTCTTCCACCGTGTGGTCCAGATGACTCCCGCTGCCTTCGTGTTTGGCAGCGAAACGCTCCTGATAGCTGCTCTTGATCGGACAGCGCTCCCTCTGAGTGGCAAACACGAAGGAAAAAACTGCCTTCTGACTACGCAGCAGTTTATCTTTTTTCTTCCCTGGGAACCACTTCACATTACATCTCATTATTTTTACTCGGAGTTTAGTTTACAACAATTTGCTGCTACTAAGTTTGTGAAAATAGTAAATCTGTGGCAACTTGCTGCAATCGTTCTGCATCTTTCCGTCACTTCTAGCAGACGTTAACTTCAAAACCTTTGAGGGGACATCTGTAAATTGTGGTGTCTACCGACAGCCTGCATGTGAGGCGTTTAGGGGACATCTGTAAATTGTAGCGTCTACTGATAGCTTGAATGTAGCGTGATTTTGTACCTGCAGGTTTGTTGGTGATGTGAAACCTTTTCATTCCTTAACGTGCTCACGTTGTTCAGTTTGTTCATCATGTGCACCATCCTGACCAACTGCTGCTTCATGGCCATGTCGGAGCCGGCGTACTGGGCCAAGTACCTGGAGTGAGTACACCTGATGTCTGCGTGTATCAGTTCACAGGGAAATGAAACACTTTCTAAATGCAGGTTAAAGCTGCACTTTCCATAAATGATGTCGTCAACGTGACGAGTTCATATCATGCTGCAAGATTTGATATTTTGACAGAAAAAACAAACTGTGAATGTTCATAATTTGCATATTTGCAAGCTGCCAAATGTGCAAATTCAACTGTAAACATTCTCCACCGCCAGCAGAAGTTCTGCTTTTAAAGTCATGAATACTCATAAATCTGCAAGCAGAGTTGACGTGAGAGCGTTTTTATTTTGGGTGAACTGAACCTTTCAGCGTCCAGAGTTTCACCTCCGACTTCCAGCTGTGCAGCAGCTGCAGGACTGACGTGACTCGCTGCCTCGCTGCCGTCCGTCTGTCTGTCTGTCTGCCTGTCTGCCTGCCTGTCTGCCTGCCTGTCTGCCTGCCTGTCTGCCTGCCTGTCTGTCTGCCTGTCTGTCTGCCTGTCTGCCTGTCGTTCTCCGTACGCTTCAGCTGACTTGTGTTTCTGGGGACAAAATAAATAAGTGAAGGATGTTTGGAGTGAAAAGTTTTATAAATATTCATCGAGTCTCCTCCACTCCTCCGTCCTCTTCATCCCCCCCTCCCCCCCATCCCCCCAGGTACACCTTCACAGGTATCTACACCTTTGAGTCTCTCATTAAGATCCTGGCGAGGGGCTTCTGTGTGGGACCCTTCACCTTCCTGAGGGACCCCTGGAACTGGCTCGACTTTAGCGTCATCGTCATGGCGTGAGTCACACACACACACACACACACACACACACACACACACACACACACACACACACACACACACACACACACACACACACACACACACACACACACACACACACACACACACACACACACACACACACACACACACACACACACACACACACACACACACACACACACACACACACACACACACACACACACACACACACACACACACACACACACACACACACACACACACACACACACACACACACACACACACACACACACACACACACACACACACACACACACACACACACACACACACACACACACACACACACACACACACACACACACACACACACACACACACACACACACACACACACACACACACACACACACACACACACACACACACACACACACACACACACACACACACACACACACACACACACACACACACACACACACACACACACACACACACACACACACACACACACACACACACACACACACACACACACACACACACACACACACACAAACATACACACACACACACACGCAAACACACACACACACACACACACACACACACACACACACACACACACACACACACACACACACACACACACACACACACACACACACACACACACACACAAAGTTGTATTTTCATCATCGTGGTTGAACATCTGTCAGCGCGTCGCTCCATTATGATGTAGGAGGTTATTTTTAGCTGCTGAAAACAATTCTGATAAAGATAAATAAATAAGTTCTGTCTGTTAATCAGAACTAATGATGATCGATTATAAAATATTTAACAAAAAAAACGACTGAACAAACTCAAACAGTCAAAATACTGAACATTCTTACGTAAAGGTCTGTTTTGATCCTCTCTGGGTCTCAGATACATTAAATACACAGATTTACCAAATTAAACCCTGAAGAGAAATAGAACTTAAAAATAGAACTTAAAACATCTGGAGTGCTGGAGGGAAGTGAAACAAGCAGGAAATGCAGCAGATTAAAAGATAAAAACACTGAAAATGAATCCGATCTCTTCCCGTAGACGTTTCAAATTAAAAGCATGAACAGGAAGTGTTTCAGGCTTTTCCTGTGAAACGTGAACGCAGCGCAGCAAGCTGCAGAGCTGGAGGAGAGCTCGGAGCCGCAGAGCGACGAGTCCGACAGCGAGCCGCTGTTGTTCTGACGGGATTAACGCTGCGGAATTAGAAAATAAAAGCCTGTAACGCCGCGCCAACTTCACAATTTATTTATGCCTCTGAAGCGGTTTCTAAAGTCGAGCTGAACGACACATCTGCAAAGTCAGGAGGAACTCGGGTCGTCGCGCCGTCAGTCCGAACGCACATTAAACATCTCATCACACCGAACCGCCGCTTCGCTGCTTCACCACAACTCAGAGAAATACGCTTTCACTGCTTTTATGGGGCGACTTTCTGAATACAGAGGAAAGAGAGCTCAGAAAATGTGACAAAACAAACCTCAAAGTGAGTTAAACTGGATTATTGAGAAGCTGCACGACTTTTTGCATCATGAGTGCTTTTATTGGTGCATTAATTACATTTATTTGTGTTTTATATTGTTTCATGTAAGTAAAGTATCTGAATTCTTCTTCCAGCGCTGCTCGTCTGCAGGTAAACGTAGTAAAATGACCTGAAGACACGTTTTTGCAGGTTTGATTTGAAGCCGAACTTCTCGTTGCTGTTTGAAGACTCGTCTGTTATCTCTGCTGTGATTGGTCAGAGTGAAAAAAGGGTTTAAAAAAGTCCAAAAAGTTTGACACCTTTTCACCGGATTCTCCTCAAATCTCTGTAAACAGGAAGTGTTCCTAATATTTTGGACAATCAATGTAAATGATACCAAAATGCAGCTCGTTGTTTTTTTAAAAAGTTTTTAACAGTGTAATACCGCTGCCGGCCACCAGGGGCTTTAAACAGCTTCATTCGAGAGGTGCAACAACTAAATTCATTTCGTCCTCCGTACGGTCGTCCTGCTCGTCTATTATTTGTCCTCTTTGTTTTTGTTTTTTTCTTTCGCTTCAGCTCAGGAAAACGGTTCATTGTCAGCAGGCAGCGCTCCAAAGCTAGGTGTCAGATTGTCCTTGAACGCACCACAGCTTTTGCCAGCTGTAACACACTCTGTAAAGTAACTTTTTTTTTTTTTTTTTTTAACTCCAGCTGATGCTGCACTATGGACTGTATAAACTGATCAGATCTGTTGGTGAATATGTTTTTATTTAATGAGATAAAATACGTAAAACCAAAAAAAAGAATCAGCTGTCCGACCGAAAACTCACAACTTTGGTACTTTTAGGTTCTTTTCTCGCGTTTTAACTTCATTTAAAGGGTTTTAAAATGTTCCTGCATGAGTTCAGAATATATTTGAATTCATATCTTAGAGTAAATAAATAAATTATTGAAATAAAGCTGGATATCTATAAAATAAAATCATCCAACATGTCAAACAGACATATAATAAATCTAAAAACCTGCAGGTCTGAAGACGGACGGATGAAGTTGATGAATAAAAGGACTTTCATGTTTCAAGTGTTTATTCTCAGTGACATCCTTTTATCTTCCAAACTGATGAGCAGAGAGCTTCCTAACCTCGTCCAGCCCGTAAATAAACGCCTGTCAAACCGTCGTCCTCTGAACGGTGTCGCCCGCCGAGCGAGAGGAAGAGCGCGACCCGTCCACGCTGCTAATTGACTGACTGATGGATAAAATCGCTGCGGTTTGGTTCGGTTAGCGATCGGGAGGCGATCAATCACGGAGCCGAGGAACGCCGTCGGGAAGATAAACGATCTCAATGAACCGGATCGGATCGATAGCTGACGCGAGGCCCGTCGCCGAGGTTACAGCTCGCCGTAATGAACCGCTGTCACCTCCGCGGCGGCCACACGGTAAATGGAAACGTTTTGATGAAGGTGCCCTCGGGTGAGGGGGACGGGTGAGAGGGGGCGGGGGGAGGGGGAGGACGTCCCGTCTGCTCGGTTACGTAACACGACCCCGGCAACCCGCTGCCGAATCCCTCACACGGAAAATTGGCTTCACTGAAAGGACACATTCACCATTACAGCACTTTAAAACATAAAGCTGCTGCCGACATTCAGGAGGTCAGAGCTTCTTCTTCATGGATCACGTTCAGCTCTGGAAACGGTCCGATAGGAAGGAGGTCAAAGGGCACCACTGTGACAGAGGTCAGGGGTCACATACTGCTGCATCCTCAGTGCAGTTTGGTTTAGGTCCCAAAAAATTAAAGTCAACAATTCCTGTTTTTTTCAAGATTCAAATCTTGTATTTTGGGGGAGAACTTGATGCTTTTATTATTTTTAAATACCTGAAACGGAGCAAGAGAGGCGCTCAAGTCTTATTTAAACAGTTAATCTGCTGCACAATATTTTGATTATATTATAAAATAAATAAACCATTTAAATATGTTGGTATAAAACACGTCCCCAGGAGACGTCCTCTCCAGTCAGCTTGAAGCGTCTCCGCCGGGCATCACCTCCTGAATCTAAAAATATAAGATAAATAAATAAATGAACTAAATTGTAAATAAATACGTGAATATTTATATTGTGCTTTTTAAAGCTTGGCTCTTCTGCTGTGTTTCATATGGTGATTTTAACTCAATAATAATAGAAAATAGACGTCAGATTTCCCTCGTCAGTGTGGATCTTTCATCTGTTTCTGATAGTTTTATCTTTTTCTTTCTAGATGTGTAAAGTTACAGCCCCTGATTGTTTTAGAGCGACCAACGGAAACCCCAAATCCCAAAATAACCCGTTTCCTGTTGATGATAATGAGTCCAGTCGAAGAGTTAGTTTCGGGTTTGGTGCGACCGTTTGGCGCCCCAACGAATCAGGAGTGTGTTTTTCAAAACCAACGCAGTATTTTCAGACTTTGTTTATGTTTGTCTCCTTCTGTTGTGTGTTGTTGACAACCGCCACACTGCCCCCTACAGGCTGTTAACAGAGTTTATCAAAGTAGGGAACCTGCAGGCGCTGAGAACCTTTAGAGTGCTGAGAGCCCTGAAAACTATCTCAGTCATCCCAGGTAAGGCCTCACCACCACCACCACCACCACCACCAGGGGGCGACAAAGGGAGACTCAAAAACAAACCAAAAAAAACAACCCCACTCGTCCTCGTGACTTCGTAGTGAACGTCCTCTCTTGTTCGTCCCCATGTCTGCGTGTCGTGCAGCACCAGCCCCCCCTCCCCCCGCACACCTCCCACTCTGCCCAATCGGGCATCACGGGTGCAGTCACCTGATCTGCATCAAGGAAACGTGAAGAAGGAAAAGTCAGATACGTCGTAAACCGAACACGACGATCGTTAACTGGAGGAACAACGACGCGTCTTTAAGTAAAGTCTGAGCGTCTTCGTTAAGTGAGTTTCGGCACCTTTAAGCTGCATCTAGAAATGCGAGGAAGCAGCCCCTCCTTAGTTACTGTTGCTATGCCCTGACATCTGTAGGTTAACTTTGCCAATTAGAAAATAGCAAATTTAATTGGATGATTAACAAACAATGTCTCCGCCAAAATATACAAATATTTCACTTTACCTGCCAACAGCTGGATAAAATGTGACAGAAAACATCAGAGAAAACATAAAACAATAATATAGATAAAGATAGTTGAGTAATACGTACATCAAATTTTCTATAAGCCAGAAACTTGTGGAGATACAGGTAATGTTAACGTTGATCGTACCGTATAATAAACGTCAAACTAAAATATAAAGATTTAGAAGCTAATGCTAACACAGGATGCTGCTGAACGCTAATTAGCATGTAGCACGGTAGCATGCTCTGATTTCTAATCGTTTTCGAGGTTGAATAATAATAATAATAATAATAATAATAATAACAGCAGCAGCTAAAAAGTGAATTTCTTGTTTGCCCGACTTCTAAAAATCTATTCTTGTAAATTCTGTAAAACATTCACTGTATTTTTTTGGGCTTCTGTGGCAGTAAATCAAATATTTACAGCTTTGATTCAGCGACAGACGTTTTCCAGTATTTTCCTGATTAGCTTTCGCACGCTTAAATTTAGAAGCTTAAAAATGTAAAAGTTTTTTTTTCTCCAGTTTTATATCCTGGTGAAAAGTTTCGAACGTCTGACTTCTTCTTCTCGATACCGACGTCTCCGTCTCTGTACGTCCATCGCTCTCTATCTCCTCCCGTGTCGGTGCTCATTCATTCCTTCTGTGTGTGTCTTCTTGTGCTTCTTGTCTCCCGGCTTGCTGCAGATATGTGACTGAGTTTGTGGACCTGGGTAATGTGTCAGCCTTACGGACGTTCAGGGTGCTGCGAGCGCTCAAAACCATCTCTGTCATCCCAGGTGAGAAAGCCAACGTAAAAAAAAACCAACAAAAAAAAAAGACAAAGAAAAGAGTGGAGGAGTGAAAATCAAACGCACCCCCGGCCCGAGCCTGCTGGAAGCATCTGAAGCGGCCGCGTTTGAAACGTCTCGCATACGACCTGCTGAGCGCTTTCTAAGAGTCACCGGGAGGAGAAGCTGCACGAGGTCGTATGCAGACGGACTTCCTGCTGGTTTGTTGTCGGTGGACAACAGAGGCTCAGCAAACACAAAGTCTACAGTCAATCAAATCAAATCAAAGCTAAAGTCATGGACATAATCGGCCTTCAGAAAACTATCCGACATAAATTCATCTGTGGTTCAAAAAAGCTTTTATATCAAATCTGAACTCTGTTTTTTGATTTAAATTCTCGACTGAATCTTTTCAGGTTTATTCATCAACACATCTGACGCCCTGAAAATAAAACTCCTGTAGCTCGTTACTTAATTCAGATATTAGATAGCTTAAAAAAATTAACAATAAACTTATAATTAATCATATATGATATGAATAATTTTTTATGTTGTGACTCCTTTAAATTGATGAGAAGTTCAACTAGATTTTATTTCTCGATTAAAATACACAAAAAAAGTCCACTTATGCAAAACTCAAATTCATGGTTACAATAATAATACAAATTCATAATAGTTGATATAAAATAAATACAATTAAACCCCTTTCAGCTCATTCTGAAATTGTCAAACGATTTATTGTTTGAAAGCACAAAGCTTCAGCAACAATAGTTTATTACTTACGTTAAGCGTTAACGCTTCGTAGCTGAAGTAGCCGAGTTGCTAGCCATGAAAGCAACCATGCTGAATACAAGTAGAAACCCCGCTAATGTCGCTAAAATATTTTGTACTTTTTACGCTATTTTTCTAATAACGCAATTTATTTTTTACAAAATTAAAAAATGCGTATATATTCCTTCAGCTAGCCTCTGTGTGTTCCCACCGTGCATGTTAACATTAGCATGCAGCGCTAACGTGGCGTCCGTGTTATAACGATGCGTCGCGCATGTTATAACACGGACGGAGCGACGTGGACGCATGCGGCGATCACGCCGGTCATTCATTCGTTTACAGACAGACGCCGTCATGGTAACAGCAACAGTTTCTCCGATCGGTCTCCATGACGACAAGTTTGGATGCAAATTTAAAGCTGCTGTTTGCTGTCGTGTCTGTTTCTAACGAATAAAAACAAAAGAAAGAAAAGTGCCGAGAACAGTCGACGTGTCTGCACACTGTGTTCGCCCTGTGACGTGTTCCTGCTGTTTTCACCACCTGTGTGTGTGTGTGTGTGTGTGTGTGTGTGTGTGTGTGTGTGTGTGTGTGTGTGTGTGTGTGTGTGTGTGTGTAGTGATGTGATCTGAACGTCAGCAGGGGGTTTGTGGTTTGTTCTTCTGAATTTTCTTTTTGTCGGTAATGAAGTTTTTTTCCAAACTGCTGACGGGTGAAAAACTTCATTTTCAAAATAAAATGCGTGATTTTCAGTGTAAAATTGACATTATTTTATTGTAACTGGAGGAAACTCACCCGACAGCAGCGTCATATTCCAGTTCAGGTTCCATGTTATCGGTGACTCGCTTCGTTATTTCTTGTCGTGCATAAAGACGGCCCGCTGCACTTCAACTCCACAAACAAACCGAAGTGCCTGAAAAACGGACGTGTGATCGAGCTTCAGACCAAAGATTCACGACGGGACGATCCCAATCTCAGATATTGTCGCTTCATCGGAGCTTTACAGTGAAGCAGAAGACGACTCGTCTCTTTAGGCTTTTCTTATCGTCTCCTGATGTCTCGGAGACGTTCGGTCCTTCGGACGAGCTGCTGAACAAACACCAACTATCGAACTATAAAAAACTGCTGCAGCTTCTCCTTCCAGGACGGTTTCATCTCGTCTCCGGTCTTTGGTCTGAATCTGAATATCTTTGACTCGGACTAGTGTTTCTGGAGATTTGTCAGATAGTAAATTGGCAGGATGTTTGGATCTGGTTCAGCCGGCTGCCGTCTTTATGACACCTGAACTGGAGGAAGTTCAACTTATTAGTCTCTCAGTAAACATTCAGTTTGAATGACTTTTTCCATGAGATTTGTGCTCGTGTTAATGCCGTGTGCCCCCCCCCCCCAATCAGGCCTGAAGACCATCGTCGGCGCTCTGATCCAGTCGGTGAAGAAGCTGGCCGACGTGATGATCCTCACCGTGTTCTGCCTGAGCGTCTTCGCCCTCATCGGCCTGCAGCTCTTCATGGGGAACCTGCGTCAGAAGTGCGTCCGCAGCACGGTGCACTGCATCAACGGCACGCTGCCGGCCAACGCATCCTTCTACTGCAACAACAAGACCTGGGCCTCCCTCAAGGACTTCATCGACAACGAAGGTGAGGCGGCTGATTGACAGGCTCGGATTTAGATATATTTACTGTTTCATGTTCGTAGATCTGAATATTTGAAGTGTTGGTGACCAGATAAACTCACAGGAAGATACTATGGAAATTATAGGGACATTTCAAACAGTAAAAGAAGATTTGTGTGTGTGTGTGTGTGTGTGTGTGTGTGTGTGTGTGTGTGTGTGTGTGTGTGTGTGTGTGTGTGTGTGTGTGTGTGTGTGTGTGTCATGCTGCAGCGGTGACTGGTGTTTTCTAAATGTGACTGGACAATCTCATGTTGGCACTGTGGTTGCAACTGACGTCAATAACTACAGACACACACACACACACACACACACACACACACACACACACACACACACACACACACACACACACACACACACACACACACACACACACACACACACACACACACACACACACACACACTGTGAGGGGTGCATTTTCCCAGGTGCGCAGCACATACATGACATGACATACATGCAGAGGTCATGTGATGTTTAGCATCCCGATATGTCAGGCACGTTCACCAGAGAGGATCATAAATGTTATGTATATACACAGAGTATATACAGAGTATATACAGAGTACATGTATACACAGAGTATACACAGAGTATATACAGAGTATATAAACACACACAGGTTGAGGTTGGGGTTAAGGAAACACTTAACGCTGCTGTCAGATGAAACCTGATCTGCACGTCGTGTTTTTCCCACCGAGGAACAGAAACACCGACCGGCTGCTGTTTTCTTAACGTTTATATTAACACACACTTTATGAAGAATCTCACAATCTCTCAATAATCAATAACCTCACCCCAAAATACAGCAAATAATCCAGCGTGGAAACATTAGTTTTCTTACTAGAAATCAATCAATTATTTCTCCTTCTTTGTCTCCGTATTAATTGTTTTTGTTTTATTTTTGATCTGATTCTTGTTTCTTCACTCATAAGTAGGTTTTAATAGATTGATAGAAATCCCTGTTACAGTAATAAGTTCTCGTTCAGGCAAAGTTTGATGCGACCTGAAGGTTTATTTCTGATGTGAAACGAGCAGCAGCTCCGGTTTCTCTACCGTCAGTTAAGTCTTTAAAGACCAACAGGCACACAAAGGACGGAGACACACCTGTGGGACTTCAGCTGAAGTCCTCTGATCCTCTTTAGAGCTGCACACAAACATTTTCTGTCTTTCTGTGTTAGATGTTGATAAAATTTGGCTCATTTATCCCCAAAAAAAGCTGCTTGAATGACAGTCTGGTTGAGATGTTTTCATATTAACGACAGATCTCCTCTTTTATAATCCCTTCATGTTTAAATCTTCTGCAGAGTTAACGTTATTTTGAGCAGTAATGAGCCTTCACGTCTGTTAAAGGGCCAAAACACCCAAAACCAAGTCAGCGCTGAGCGTACAGTAAAGCGCCGTGTCGGGACTCGCTGCTAATGTTCTTCTATTTATTTCTTGGACATCAAACAAATGTCCCCCGCAGGCTCCCGTATCGACCTCTAAAAGCTGCCGTGAAACCCGAGAGCCGTTAAAGCTCGGCTCAAAGAAGCGTCCCTCCGAGGGAACGTTTCCCATCAAGCCGTGTTTGTTCTGTCTGGTCGGACGGCAGCAGGTTCAATAGAAGAATATCAACAGACATCACCGTCTATTTCAACACCAGCTTCAGACAGGAAGCAGAAACTTTACACGTTTCAACTTTCATACGGCATTTTAAAACACTTTGAGAGACTTTTTCAGATTTTCTTATCTGCAGAAAGTTTTTTTTTTTAAATGTTTCAGGGCCTGATAGACGTGATTCCTCCGAGCCGCTCGGCTCCATTGTTCCAAAAACCATTAAAACTTCATCAGTGAGCCGCGCTGACACAATCCTTCAGGACCGGGAACACACACACACACACACACACACACACACACACACACACACACACACACACACACACACACACACACACACACACACACACACACACACACACACACACACACACACACACACACACCGTCCTGCTGCCACTGACTCTCACCGGCCCAGTGAGTCTCATCCAACCTCATCTACGCCTCACACCCTGTTAAAAACATGAAATAAGCAACTAGATTTCAGATTAAAAGTTCAATTTAAATTTTGAATAAAAACTCTGAATTATTTAATCCTGGTTTTGTTTACAAATGTTGAAATTAAAGTTAACTACTGATGTGATGACGTTCGTTTTCTTCGTCATGACGAGGCTGGCAGACTGTAATGGGAAACGTATGCCCTTCAAAATAAAAGCACTGACTCAGAAATTCTCTTCACTTCAAAATAAAACTTTTGTCAACTTTTCTTTTGTGTGTTTTTCCCCATAAAATTGAAAACAATATTCTTGAAGTTCAAGATGAAACTTCAACGATATAAGATGAAATAAAATCGCTCCCTCAACCGGCTTCAAAACGTTCGATACGGTTCGTCTTCTTAGGTTTTCCATCACATGTTAATAATAACGATCAAAACATTATTGGAAGTTGCAGAGTTTGAATCTATTTCTTGGGGATATTAAATGATTGCACGTTCCTCATCAAACATTAAACAAAACTAAGAACATTCCCTTTGTGACTTATTGAAAACTCTCAAACGAATTTGACAACGAGCTGATCGACTTAAAATACTCAAATCCATCTCAGCATGTTTTGCAATAATAGTTTAGTGCTTTTTTTTTTATTGTCATTATTCCCTAAAATCCAGTATTTCTTTTGTGGACTTCTCCACGACAGTCTATAGTATTTATAGTTTGAGCTCAGTAGGTAACTTGATGTGTTTTTATTTGTTGGTCAGCAGTTTCATCGTTGAATTACTTGATTTAAGCTGCATGTTTGAGCTCCAGCAGCTCGGCGGAGGAGCGTGAGCGGCGTTAACGATGAATTCCTCCCTGAAGGATGTTTCTCCAGCAGATAACCGGCGTCGCCGTCCGATCCGCTCAGCCAGTAACTCTCTGCACATCTCACTCATGTAAATTCATCCTCTGGCAGACGAAAACGCGCGAAGGTGGTTTGGACGGAGGTGTGTTTCGTGTTGATGGGGTAATTTGCTGCTGTTGAGTTTTTAAAAAAAGAAAATGAAGAGAAGCCCACTCTATCGATACCCCGTCGAGACAATTTCCCAAGTTTCTGCAGTTCTGTGAAATCTTCCCAGCCGGGGGTCGCTCGGAAAAAAAGCTTTATTAAATGTCAGCCAATATGCATTTATTTGTAGGGACTATGAAAAAATGTGAATGATGAAGTTCAGGTAATGACGTTAAGTAGACGGCTCCTGTGTTCTTTGTCTGGGGACCAAATGCCTCGGTGACTAATCTGCGCACTGCGTGAAGGCTTCATGCTTTACTTTGAGCCGGTGAATAAAAGCACTCCAGGCTTCAGAAGTTTTTTTTTGTTTTTTGTTGGCGAGCCGTGATGCAGCCTCCCAGATGCACTCCAGAACAAATGAATGGCTGCGCTCCCTAAAAAAGGCTTTAAGCGGCTTTTTGGTGGAGCGGCGGTCAGATGTGGTCAGAGCCAAACAGAAGCAGCGCACAACCTGTTTGTGTTTGTCTAAAGGGCGGGGGGGGGGGGGGGGGGGAGGGTTGCAGTATAGATGAAGAAGAAACGAGTCTTTGTCGTCTCCGTGGACTTTGAAATGTTAAAATGTTGAAATGCTTTGTGTCCGTCTGACGAGCCGACGTTTTCCGCTCGGCAAACTTTATGTTTGCGCAGCAGCTTCCTTTGTTTCCCGAGAACACTAAGAAACGAATCCCGTTTTCATTTCCTCCGTCGCGATGCTGCGTCATTGGTCATAATGGCCGCAGTCGAATGCACATCGTTGGAATTACGTGTTGAATAAAAGATGAGCGTCTTCAGTCGTTGTTCTCGTAAGACGAAATGGATGAAAATGTGGAAGGTCGTGTTTCAGTGTGAAGAGGTTCGACTGGCCGACTCTCCGTCGCTGCTGGGTTAAGACAGAAGCAGCTTTTCACAATAAAAGTACAACTGTAAGACACGATAAAGTACAACTCCTGGTGCCGATGTTACACTTCAAACCACAGGAGGAAATCATTCTCAGGTTTCATGCGTCTGAGCTGGTGACTGTCGGAGGAAGTCTGTTCTCAGGTTGTTCTCAAGAACGCCTCCAAGGAAGATCTTCAACTTTGGCACAAACGTTCATAGCAAGTGTTGGTCGAAGGTGGAGGTGACGTCATGTCTGTGCCGGTCTCACCGGAGGGGGGGCGGTGTTCGTATTCCACATGTGGGCAGATAATGAGTTGGTGACACCGATCTCAGGCGTCTGGTTCCACAAGTGGTTTTGGACTGTTTGTTTTAACCCGGTTTAGACTCCTGGTAGATGGACTTTGGACTTTTAAACTGGTTCAGGACTGGATTTGTTTAGTCTGGTTCAGGACTGGATTTGTTGAGACTGGTTCAGGACTGGATTTGTTTAGTCTGGTTCAGGACTGGATTTGTTTAGTCTGGTTCAGGACTGGATTTGTTGAGATTGGTTCAGGACTGGATTTGTTTAGACTGGTTCAGGACTGGATTTGTTTAGACTGGTTCAGGACTGGATTTGTTTAGTCTGGTTCAGGACTGGATTTGTTTAGTCTGGTTCAGGACTGGATTTGTTTAGTCTGGTTCAGGACTGGATTTGTTGAGATTGGTTCAGGACTGGATTTGTTTAGACTGGTTCAGGACTGGATTTGTTTAGACTGGTTCAGGACTGGATTTGTTTAGTCTGGTTCAGGACTGGATTTGTTTAGACTGGTTCTGGACTGAGTCTAACCTGGTGTCCACCTCCAACCTGTTCTGACTGCAGAGATTTTCTGTGTGTGAAACGTCCATCTTTCAGAATCTGTATCTTCTTCAGCAACATCCAGATTTGAAGCATCGTCTGCCGTCATGGCAACGACTCGGTGTTCCATCAGAGTCAGATTTATAAGTCTTCACTGAATATATTATACGAATCTGGACAGACGTGGATGAAGACGGCAGCTTTTTTATTTTTTTTTAAGGCTCATTTCTCGTTTTATGTAAACGTTGTTCAGTCTGATTCCCTAAAAAGCATCAAACGCTGAACTCTCCTCGCAGCGGCGGTGAAGCATTGGTTCTCCTCCTCAGGAATGAATGCAGTGTCCTCAAACCACAACAAAAGTTAAGAAGCGCTTGTGTTCTTCCTGCAGACGTGCATTAAAAGCCTCCGAGCTTGTTATGTGCGCTGCTGTTTGTTCCAGAGTGTGTTCGGGGCGGAGGAGGACCTGAAGTACTCCCCGCCACGACCAGGAAGTGGACTAATGTACTCGCAAAAGTCTGGTGGTCAGATTTAAGTGTTCAGTAAATGTTCAGCAAAGCGTGTTTGCTGTAATGGTTTTGGTTTTATGGCCGACCGCGCCGAATCAGGCGGCGGGGTTTTGATGAGCTTATCGATCCTGCGGTAACGCAGACCGACCTCCTGGGAGACGAGCGTCAACTCGCCCTGCGCTGGCGGGAAAAGTCCACGAGGGCCGAACGGACTCACCTGGACGTCCAGTTCTGACAGTCGAAGGAATTTAACGGACTGAACGCAGCGCAGGTTTGGACGAACGTGTTCCGACTGACGAAGCTGCTCGTTGGGTTTATAATCATATTTCATCTTGATCGTTGACGTCGTTTTTGGAAGAAATCTCCACTGATGACGAGCGGCTGACTTCTTTTTACACAAAATACTCAAACTGGTGTAGATGTCAAAATAAAAGCTTTTTTAATGTTTAGACAATCGATTCAGTGACAGAACCCAGAAACCTGCTGAGAAGTTCTGAACAAGATCAGACCGTTCAAAGTGCTGCTGTTGAACGCAGCGCGGTGATGTCATGTTGGAGAACAACGTTGCCATGGCGCCCACAGTTCAGGTGGTTTGTGTTTCTCTGGGTTTCAAAAGATGCAGCGACAGACAGGAAACTGTCTGAGACACAAAGAGGGAAGAAGAAGAAGAGCAGAGCAGGTTACCTCAGCACACTATCGGGGGTCTTCCTCTCTCAAACTCATACAGGGACTTCCTGTCAGGTGACACACAGGAGGAAGCTTAATCAAGCAGAATGAGTGACAACACCTGTGAGGAGGAGGAGGAAGAGGAGGAGGAGGAGGAGGAGGAGGAGGAGGAGGAGAAGGAAGAGGAGGAGGAGGAGGAGGAGGAAAAGAAGGAAGAGGAGGAGGAGGAGGAGAAGGAAGAGGAGGAGGAGGAGGAGAAGAAGGAGGAGGAGGAGGATTCTCCAAAAGCCTTTTTTTAGACAGTTTAATAAAAATTGGATCTAAAACCGAGTTTCCCCTCTTAATTTTTATTTTTATTTTAATTTTTCTATAGACAACTTCTACAAGGTGGAAGGAGCCAAGGATGCCTTAATCTGTGGGAACAGCAGCGACGCAGGGTGAGTCGACTTTCTGCTCTTTACATGAAGAACCGCTCCAGCTGTCAATCAAATGCAGGTGGATTTGGACTTCAGTCTGTGGATCGTTTCTCTGCTGTGTGTGTGTGTGTGTGTGTGTGTGTGTGTGTGTGTGTGTGTGTGTGTGTGTGTGTGTGTGTGTGTGTGTGTGTGTGTGTGTGTGTGTGTGTGTGTGTGTGTGTGTGTGTGTGTGTGTGTGTGAGGTTGAGGACAGCTGGTTCTTCCTGGTGTGGATCTTTGTGCCATTTATCTGGTTCATGAGTTGATCTATAGTCTTTGTCTCATTAGATGTTATGTAGTGTTTGGCAGAATATTAATATTACATCAATATTGTGACGTGAGACTGAAAATATGTTGAAATGACACTTGTGTTGTCTTTTCTTTGGTTTTAAAGCTGCATCGAAGTAAAGTGATGTGATTTTTCTGAACTTATCAGACTCTTCCAGCTGTTTTATTATTTGCTTTATCCACATTACTGATGATTATTTAAAGTGTAATTCTTTTTTTTTTTTTAAAGCAAAAATTGTCGTTGTTACAACATTGTCGTAATGTCGAGTTATTTTGGCTAAAATATTTCGCCTGTTTTTGTTGTTGTCCTGATCGGCCATGACAGCAGGTGGTATCAGACGTTAGAATTATTTTTTTTCCACCAATAGAGGAAGTAAAATGTTCGCTGTTGTTTTGATCCGCCCCCGTTTGCCATTAAAGTCTCTACATAATAAAAACTAAACACTTGTATGCGTTTCACATTAAGAGACAGAAAACTTTCATTTCTAAACGAGGCTTTTATTATGAAACATTTGCAGGAAGTTGAGTCTTTAAATCCAGAATTACTGCTGAAAACAAGATTATATTGTTGAATTTACTCAATTATAAAATGATGGAAATCAACATGATTGACAATAAAGCCGCAATTTAACCGCGCACAAACTAAATGCACATGCAGGTTTGCCGTCCTGTGATTGGCTGCAGCTCCCCTGACCCCTCAGACGATGAGCTCTACGGCCGACGTCTGTCTGTGTTTTTTATTCTAAGAGAAGGAGGCCGCTCAGCTCGGCCCGCCGGAGGCTCGTCCAGTCTGCCAGAAACGACACCGTCCCCGCGGGCTCGTCCCTCCGCCATCATCCGCCTGTTTACGACCCCGAGCAGCTTTTGTTTCATGTCTACGAGTGTGAACTGAGACCATTTAAAGACGAATATACAGCTCTGCGAGGTCCAGATGCGCCGAGTGTTCGAGAAAACGCTCGCGCGAAGACGAGGCGGCGTCACCGCCTCTTTGTTTTCCCGTCACTCATCCGTCCCTGACGACCTCCCGTCGCCACGGCAGCGTCCGAGGATCTGCCCGATGCTGTTTCATCCCGGAGCCAGAAATAATCTCACTGGCCGGTTTCAACCTGAGTAGGCGGAGTTAAAGACTGAAGTTCTTACCTGAAGGAGGTGAAGAAGTGAGCGTTCAGATTGTGGACGAGGTTTCTCGTTATCGGGGCTGTTTCTCTACGGGAGCCGGTTTCAGAACGTCCTGCTGAGTCAGTGATTTGAATCCAGTCCGAAGCGTTTCTCATCCTCTTCCCAGGTATAATTACAACTGAAATCCTCTCCTGTTTCTCAGCAAACAAATGCAACGTCCAACTGCATCTCTGAGGGTTTTTTATTTTTATTTTTTCATTTTAATTCCTTCTCCTGCATTTTATCAGCTCAGTGTGAAACTCAGCTTTTAGACAGAAAATGGAGGAAAATAAAACATGTTTTTCACCGTTCTGATTAAATAACAGTGATGCGGTGTAACGAACTGACCCGGTTTTCACCGGTTTCTGTTCACATTCGGTCCCAAAAAAAAGAAGCTGAATTAGTTGCTGCGTTTTTGAAGGTGGATGTAAAGATTTCAAATGTGGGCGTCTTCAGGAAGGTTTTAAAGTTGTCTTCATGGTATTTTATTTAAACATTTTAATACCATAATAACTCCTTTAAAGGCGACTTTGCATGACTTCAGTCCACGATGAACTTGATCAAATCTTTAGGAATTTTCTTGTCGAGTTTGAAAGATGCAAAAGGTGCTTTTTATGTTTAGGCACCAAAAAGACGTCGTTATAATTCAGAAAAGATCACGTTTTAGTTACTTAAAAGAAATCCTCGTTGACGGTTTTCGTACTTGGTCACATGACCTCCGTTGACCTGATCCTGTGGAACACATTCGTTGTGCGATTGTCTTTAACCGTCCGTATTTTGTCGCTCTGAGAAAACCTGAAGGATTGCTGATTTTATTTTATTGTATTTTTGTGCGGCGCTGTCTGAGTGACGGGTCGGCCGGAACATCTGCAGCCTTCGGGAACGTTTTCCTCTCTCATTTGGTCGATCCTCCGCCTGTCAGATGAAACACTACGAGCGCCGTGCTGCCGGTAGCGCCAGCTGCCGTGTCGTCGTGCCGACGAGGGTGAGTGGCGCTGGCAGACTCTTGAGTGACACGGCTGTGACATCAGCGTGTGTGCGTTTCACGTTAAAAGAGACCGACGTCCAAGTTAGCAGCGCCTCTGGGAAAAAAACCGTTAGCCCGAAGCTAACCGTGAAACACGTCTGAAGAGGCGATAGAGAAAGCTAACGGACTCCTGATGGTTCAGGAGAGGTGGAGCAGAAAAGGAGCAGAAGATTCAGAGGGAGGAAGATGAATGATGGAGGAGATGGACAGAAGAGGATGAGAGGAGAGAAAAGGAAAACAGGAGGATGGAGCAGATAACGGAGGGAAATAATGTGAATAGATGGTAATAACTCTTACGGTGGTGAATCAGAACCATTTATCATTATGTCTTCGTTGAAATGTTCCAAAACGGCGCGATTTAACACAATTTCTCCTCAGTTAGATTTAATTTGGCTGCTTTATTCTCAAAAGTTACAAAGATATAACTAAGGCATGCTGGGAAATGCTAATACACCACAAAGCTGGTAACCACCAGGAGGAGTGTTGCATCATGCTGCTCATCAGCCAGCGAGTTAAAGTGTTTGAATCCCTGTAACTCCTGTCAGTTCACTGTTGGTTGGTAGTTTCTGCTCCGAACACGTCAACAGTAAAACTACGTGTTTGTGTTTTGGTGGTTTCTGATTTTACGATGACTGACAGCTGTTTGACATATTTCAGTGTGACTAACTGATGCCGGAGGTCTGAAATGAATTCCTGTTTCGTTTCTCTACCGGCCACCCGGGCGTCCATTTTCTTCGCTCGACGCTTCCCGTGACTTTGTTTTGAGCCCATTTTGTGTCGGCCGTCAGCTCGGAGACGTCCGTCCTGCCCAGAGACGTCCGTCCCGCCGGCAGCTTCTCTGTCGTCCCGCTCAGACTCCGAGTGAGTCAACGGCGCCGAGTTATCGGAGAGAGAGAGAGAGAGAGAGAGAGAGGAAAGATGACAGTGACGTTGATCGCAGTGTTGTTTGCTTCCTGCGCTGAAGCTCACACATGATGCTGATTCGCCGAGCCCGAGGGCAAAGGTCATTGAGCTAACCCGCTCTGACACCGCAGCTCCCACAACCAGCAGCGGACCGGGCCGCCGAGCAGCGAGAGTTCGGACGTTAGCGTCGTACGTAGAGTTGATAGAGATAGAAAGTACAAATATTTAAACTGACAATAAAATTATTTGCATTGCAGACATTGGTTCTTCCAATTTTGTTAGTTTTAGATGCAGAATTCTGAATTTTGCTTATGAAACGAGACTTTTTTCAGTCAAACCACCAACAGGAACTCTGTCTCCAGCGTAGGCTCCGCCCACTACATCCAACATTTGTGAAGTTTTAAAGTCTTGAAGTTTTGTCTGTTGCCATCTTGGTTTTTTTGGAGCCAGAAGTGACCATATTTGGACAACCTGAGGACACTATGCCCCGCCCATTTATAGCACCACAAGCCTGTCAATCAGTTAGGACACGCCCCCCTCCAAACATCGATCTATGGACTCCTAAATGTTGTGATTTTACTGAATGTGCTCTCAGAAGTTTTGGAGGCCGGTAGTTTTCCAGGTTTTTGTTTGTTCCTTCCTTCCTCTGGCTGCCGGTCAGGACGCCGCTCGGCAGATAGAAACTCTCTCCGTTCCAACCTGAAATGAAATAAGTGAATGACGGATAAACTGGAATTCAAACGAGGCGAACCCGCTGAGCGGAAACTCACCGACTGGCCTCGTTTCAGTCGTTCTTTAGCGAGCGAAGCCAACCGCGAGCGGGTCCAGCTGTAACGCCTTTTAATTAAAAGAGAGTCCTGAGAGTCCGACGCTCCAACAATGTGAGTGAATGCTGAGCTTCGTATCAGCGCAGGGAAGAAAGAAAAAAGATGTGACCTATTAAATGCGTGCGAGCGAGCCGGCGTCACCTCGGCCGCGTGGCGTTTTCTGCTGACATGCCAGCAACATGCCAACCGCACGGCGAGCGATGCGGAGTGACAGCCGCCCTCGTTAGGTGGATGCTAATTAGCGGCCTCTGTTGTGTGCAGCTCGACCGGCGGGGGGGTCACCGAGGGGGAGGAGGTGATCCGAGGGCAGCCCGGCCCCGGGAGGGGGGAGGAGCCTGTCGCCACGGAGCGGCGTCCGACCGCTGCTGCACCTGTCAGTCTCCAAATCATTCAACGTCTTCAATAAGAAATAAACTGCGTGTGTTTTCTGAAGACGTCCTCAAAGACTAAATGTCCCTCCTGTCTTCAGTCCTGGAGAGTTTCATCTCATCTCCTCAGAAAGCGTCTTCAGTCTTTCCTGTTTCTAGCTGTCTTCTCTCTGCGGTAGAGATGTGATCATGGGAACCAGGCGTCCTTCTGTCCTTCAGCTCCTCTCGTGGCCGGATGGGATTTATAATCCCCGCGGTGCGTTCAGGGTCGCGTCCCGGGTGGACGGGAAGCTCCGGAGGGAGCGGACCGGGAGTCAGGCGGAGCGGTTCAGGCGCCGTTTGAAGCGGAGCGGTTCTGGCTGCTGGTTCCTGTGATCTCATTTTTTTTGGTCGCCTCCCAAAGCTGCAGACCAGCAGAGAGGATGGCACGTTCCACTTTCATCTTTCCCTCCTCACTGACAAAAACTGAGGAGCCAACGCCGTGAAATCACCTCGTATCCAGAGATGAAATCCGGCTGCTCCTGTTTTCAGTAAAATAGATCGTTTACGTTCTTTCAGGATGATCATGTGATGTCCTTCAAGTAAACATCACTTTTTCCTCATTTCAAATCTGACATCTGGAAATATGAGACTCCTTTTCTCTTGTGTTAAAGCTCATGTACGGGTTTGTATCTTTTTATTCGTGGCGTATTATCTGTGTGGCTCCGATGGAGGAGCAGGTGGACCGGGAACTGAAAGGTCAGCGGTTTCTGCGGCCCACATGCTGAATCCCAGGACGGTCCTGATGGCAGGAAGAACCGCTGCACGGTGGTCCAACACTCATAAAATTAACTCTGACCCATTTTGGACCTGGTTTTAGACTAGTCTCGGGCCTGGTTTTGGACCTGGTTTTGGACTAGTCTCAGGACTGATTTTGGACCTGGTTTTAGACCTGGTTTTGGACTAGTCTCAGGCCTGGTTTTGGACTTGGTTTTGGATCAGGTTTTGGACTAGTCTCAGGCCTGGTTTTGGACCTGGTTTTGGACTAGTCTCAGGACTGATTTTGGACCTGGTTTTAGACCTGGTTTTGGACTAGTCTCAGGCCTGGTTTTGGACTTGGTTTTGGATCAGGTTTTAGACTAGTCTCGGGCCTGGTTTTGGACCTGGTTTTGGACTAGTCTCAGGACTGATTTTGGACCTGGTTTTAGACCTGGTTTTGGACTAGTCTCAGGCCTGGTTTTGGACCTGGTTTCTAACTTGGTTTCTAACCTGGTTTTAGACTGATTTCCAAGCCGGTTTCTGGACTTGGTGTTAGACTGTCTATATACACGAGGTTCGGATTTGTTTTTAAACTGATTTCAGACTTTGTTTCAGGCTTTCGGTAATTTCCCTGCTATGATGTCATTATTTCCTCTAAATCTGGGTTTAGTTTCTTGGGTTTTGGCCGAGCCTGTCTGCAGTGCACCGTGAGGTCCGGACACCACAGGAAACACAACAGAGGCGGCCACACGGCTCCGCTGGAGCCTCTACTGTGTTCCAGTCGGAGCTCCTGTCGGTCTCTATATGTGTCCGCCGGGTTTTTCAACAGATAAACAAACGAGTTTTGTTGGCAGGTTTGTGTGTAAAATTGCATCATGGTGGATTTTGTCCAGTTTTGCTGCTCATGATGTTGCATCAAAGCGGGATCTCCCCAGTTTTTACACATCTAACGTGTTGGCGGGAGACGTGGAGATGCTGCATGTGTGGAAATAAAGTTTTACTGAGCTTTTTGAGTCTCAGGAGGGAGAAAGATGGAGAAACAGTCTGAAACCTGCTGAGGTTAGTTAGTCACTAACTGTCCACTTGTGGACACTGAAATATTAAAACTTTGAGTTTTGTCTTTGGAAAAATAAACTTAAAAGACAAAGAACAAGTAAAACGTACTGAAAACAACCACGTGGGGTTTCATTTCTTCCATTTAGAGCAGTGGAACGTTTCTGTCTGTTGAAATATTCCATTTATAAGCAGATTAAAGCCTAAATTAATGAATTTATCACAAACATGACTAACAAATTGTTCTGTCCTCCGATGACCTCACACACCTGCCCTCGTCCAGTGAGAAGCTGTTTTCTCATTATAACTAGAGAACTGTTCTCCAACCTTTTTTTGTTCTTCTTTTTTTATTTCGCTCTGTAATGTGATGAGAAAAATACATAAATACAGGAACAAATTCAAAAAGGTGGAGGTGCAATTTTTAATCATCATTGACCCAGCTTCCTCTCAGAAAGACGACGCTGTCATCGGAGCAGTTAGCGAGAAATATGGCTCGCGCCTGGTCGGAGGAAATAGCAGCCGAGGGGGTTGATTTTCCTGGAAACCACTGCGTCATGTAGCCGTATTCATCATTCCATTAGCCTAGCATTCACCGCTCCTGGTAGTCATGTCAACGCACTGTGTGTGTGTGTGTGTGTGTGTGTGTGTGTGTGTGTGTGTGTGTGTGTGTGTGTGTGTGTGTGTGTGTGTGTGTGTGTGTGTGTGTGTGTGTTGTGTTAAATCAGTTTCACCCTCCTTTCTGCTCCCACGACTTTCCATCTCAGAGTGTCTGCACGCTTTCTGTCTGCTTAAAGCCGCCATGTTGATGCACCTACAGTCGTGTCTGTTTGTGTTTGACTTTAAATGTGTGTGTGTGTGTGTGTGTGTGTGCGTGTGCGTGTGCACATGTCATAAAGCTCTCAGCACTCTCCATCTCTATTATAAATGGTTAAAACATTATGTTAAAAGCTGCGCTGATCAATAACTCAACTGCAGTATTGAAAACATTTTTCAAAATGGGGGTTGATTTTGTCTGAGTGCGTGTGTGTGTGTGTGTGTGTGTGTGTGTGTGTGTGTGTGTGTGTGTGTGTGTGTGTGTGTGTGTGTGTGTGTGTGTGTGTGTGTGTGTGTGTGTTCTGGGAGTGTTTAGTTTGAGTTATGAGCTCTCCAGGAGGCTGTGAATGTGACATCTGTCCAATGTTTAGCCAAAGACACAAAAGAGGCTTCCACCACCTAAATGCTGGCCCGCAGGGAGATAACTGTGCGTGTGTGTGTGTGTGTGTGTGTGTGTGTGTGTGTGTGTGTGTGTGTGTGTGTGTGTGTGTGTGGTGATGGCAGGCAGCTCTGAAGCACTTCCAGTTTTTTTTCCTCAGTACAAGGAAGAAGAACTTAAGTGAACTCGTTCATCCTGCAGTACGCTAGTTTAATGTCAAGAAGAATAATTTCATTAAGTGCCAGTGAAGGCACACTATTAGCATTTTGTCTTTTTTTTTTTACACCTGGCTTACGTGGGAATTGTTGAATGGTTGATTCCTCAGCACGTTGTAAAGTTCAGTTTTAAGGACTTTACTGTGTTAAGTGCCCTGAAATAACCTGCGTTGTGATTTGGCGCCATACAAAAAAATTACATTTAATTCAATTTTTATTGTTCCGTTTCCGACACGCTAGTGTTTTCGTAAGCCAGCCAAAAAACATACATCAAAACGTGTCACTGTTGCGTAATTCCTACGAAAACTGTGTGGTCTCCCCCCCCCCCCGCTCCCATTGAAATAAATGGGAAACTGTCCCGATGGGTGAAAAAACCAGCTGTCTTTGGAGACGCACAACTCCGGTATACTTTATAGTAGAAACACCATTCAAAGTTTAAACAGTACACGAGGCTTCAGACTCTTACTCACTAAATCTGTGTTTTGATATCTGTTATGGTTTTTATGAAATTGCAGTTTAAGTTTTACATATATTTTTCCTTCACAAAAGTATTGGACAGAATGTTGAGGTCACATGACCCCACAGATGGGAGGAGCATAAAAAATTGTCAGAGATTTTTCTTTTCAACCTTTCTCTGTGCCCACAATTTTAACTCCAACGGGCACAATTTATACACCAAACTAGAAAGGTTTTTGTTAGCTTTCACCCAATGAGACTCATTGCGATAGGACTTAAATTTTGTGAAATGTATTTAAGTCAATTTACTTCCAATGCTGTAATGAATACCTGCCGCCTGCTGAGCTGTAATGTAAAGCACTTACTCCTTTCTTAATAGATATATATTTTTACATCGGAGGGATGTAATGAGCTGATAAAATACGACGCACTTTTGCAGATTACACTCCCCACGAGTATATAAAACGTTTGCAGCCCGCTCGACCTCGACCGGCAGCGTGCAGCCGTAAAAACGCTGCCTCCACATTAATTAATCAGCGCAAGAAGCCGGTGATAAGTGCAGCACTCACAGAGGACACCGTCGGGTTAAGAGATGGTTTCAGTCCACAGCTTCATTTGTATTGTTTTTTGTTTTTTTTAAATGCTAGTTTTTGAATCTGAATACTGAATACCCGACCCCCCTTTATTGTGGTTATCTAACGTTGCATTATCTCCTCCTGGAGAATTGTCTTCCTGCAGCTTCCAGTCATCATCATCATCATCATCATCATCATCACATCATCATCACTGCTACTGTAAGCGCTGGCAGGTGTTTCTAAGTCCATATTTGTGTGCAGCTCTAAAGCTAGCAGTTATGGAAGGACAAGCGAAGGGACAATTTGTTCCTCGAGTTTTGTCTTTAAGGCAGCGATTCTCCCCTCACTGATGTTGGCTGGGAGGAGGCGCTGCCTGAAAGGCTGAAGTCAGGGAACGGTAGTTTGGATGTGCAGTAAACACCCCAGACGGACTGCAGCTTTACTCCGAAACACCAATGGAAATATAAGATCAACTAAAACCAGTCGATGTTAGATAAAGATCGTGGTCATGGCTGAAAAGAAACCAGCGAGTGCATATTTGTTCAGATTACTGAAGCATAGTGTCGGACCATCATGGTTCTGATATTTCTAGATTCTGAACAATATCTTTCACACAATTATAAACAGATATGACAGACTAACAGCATTTTATAGTGAGATTCTGCATGTAATTTTTTATTTATTTATTTTTAATGATAAAAACGACAAATATAAAGAATCAAGATACAGCATCAATAGCTCGTCCTTATAAAACCCAAGATAAGAGTTTAAGAGTAAAGGAATTGAAGTTACTCTGAAATAGCCAATAGTTCAGAGGTTTTACAGGTTTCTTCAGATTAGCTACTGAAATTTCAATTTCAATTTCAATCACCATTTCAATCACCAATGCACTTAACTAAACACAAAGAACAACCATCTTGAAATATCAAGAAAATATTAAAAGGGAAATTACAAGAAACAAAAATACATGAAAAGTTTACAGTGTAAAATAAAAGTGACATTTTCATCCGTCGCCATCTTAATATTTTGGAGCCATAAGTGGACGAGCTGGGGAGGAGTGAGCGGTGGATCTGACTCGATCTGATTAGGAGTCTAAGCCCCGCCCACCTATAGTGGAAACCTGACTGCACCTGTCAATCAAAGAGACACGTCCCAAAACATACTGCTTTTTGAGGCCTAATTTCGAGTTTGATGATGAAATTATTTTCAGAAGGACCGCCAGAAAATGAATAAGAAAGAGTTTCTTCAGTAAATAAGACCATAATAAGTCGTGGAAAACATTTGATTGATTTTGTATTTGAGGAGAGAAGTTGAATGGGAGCATATGGAGCCGGAGGCTTTTTGGAGCCGACCTCTAGAGGCACTCTGTGGTATTGCAGTTTAAGGCACTTCTGGATCGGACCCATTTGTTTTTTAACCGGAAGCTGCGAACACTTTTATATCCAGTCTGTGATGGAGATTGAAGGTAGTGAACTTCCCTGATTGCAATTTTTTTTAATTTTTTTTAAATAAGATGTGTTTTAAGCTTTAAGTCTGCCTCGTTAACTTCATCAGGGAAAAATAAAGTAATGTAACGACTGAATGGTGCGAAACACGTCTGCATTCATCGGACTGTTTCCTACTTCCTGCTTAATGAACTTTATTGATCCGCGATGGTGGAACGAGGTCACAGCACCCCGGTAGAAGAACGGAGGCGTGGGCTGGAGAACACGGAGAGGCGGAGCCAAAGAACATTCGTCAAAGTACAACACAGAGACAGGAAACGTTCGGCGGGGACGGAGGGAGACGGATTGTCTCTCTAGGGGCATGTTTTCTTCCAAGAAGTGACCAACAGTTGAAAAACCCAAACAGACAAGCGACGCCTGAGAAATAAAAGTGTCAGCGGACGGCTGAGTGTGAAACCACCGACGGCATCGGAGCCGACCCGTTGATCTTCTCTCCGTCCACCATCTTGATCATTAACATCAGCATCTCTGTTTATTCCGCCTGATTTTAATGATTTAACTCGGACAAAGAAACCTGAAACAATAAGTGGCAGCAAATCTGTACTTCGTAAGTTATTCTTAAGCCGAATAACAAAAAAGTTTAAATCTCGTAAATCACGTCGTCCTCACTCTCGTCATCACGGTGTCGCTGGATCCCCTGGAGGGACCTTTTCCAAATTTGGCACAAATGTTCACTAAGACTTGAGAATGAACTTATTCGATTTCGGAGGTCAAAGGTGACCTTCGCCACAATAACTTGTAAAAAAACATTTTATTCACTTTGGATTTGATGAGAGAAGTTGAATGGGAGTCTATGGAGCCGGAGGCTTTTTGAAGCCGACCTCTAGTGGCACTCGCTGGTATTGCAGCTGAAGACACTTCTGGATCAGAACCATTTTACAGACCTGAAGCTACGAACTCTTTTATAAACAGTTTGTGATTTTAACTCAAAACACGATCTTCCTCTAAAACCAACCAAACTTTCTCCATACCTGAGATTATCCATCCACCTCAGTGTCAGAAGTTCTCATCGGCATCACTTACGATAAATAAGTCTGAATAATTACAGAAACTCCTCGGCCTTCCCTTGTTGTGTCTGTTGAAGTGTGAGTAAGCAGTCCAACTGCAGGAGACGCAGTATTGACAGAAATTATGGAGTCTGCAGGACAGATTAAACAGGACAGAGTCCACTCTGGAGGCCGAGGAGGAAGTGGTTGCACACAAATGATTAATATTTATTGACACAATGAGTTGACACTGCGGACATGTGGAAGCAGATCGATGTCGTCTCACGGCCGGCTGAGCGATGTCAACAGAGACTCAGACAGACAGGAAGAAGTTCAGAAACATTAAAGCAGACGGCAGCAATGTGTCCGAATAAAGATGAAATTATTGACCGACACTCGACAGTCTGGACAGATGGCACCTCTCTCTGCATTTATACTTGAGTGACAGGAAATCACAGATCGAACGGGAAATAAAATGTCACAATAATGGTTACTAAGTAGCAGAGTTGAGTTATTATTAAAAAAAAGATTATTAGCACCATTACAAAATGAATGTTGAAAATAGCAATAATGGAGCCGACCTCTAGTGGCACATGGTGGTATTGCAGTTTAAGACACTTCTGCATCGGAACCATTTTTCAGACCTGAAGCCACGAACTCTTTTATATCCAGACTGTGATTCCCACTTTATAATATAATATATTTAGGTCCAGAAACAGTAATATAGTATAAACAAACATTAAAATAAATCTGAGCTTGTTACAAGGAAAGACGGGAAGTAGAGAGAAAACTTAAGAGACATCAGGTCAGAGAAAAGCTTCTAACAAACAGATCTGAGAAACATATATAGCTGGACAGAAGAGTGAAGTGAGTTCAGTTGGTCTGTGGAGGATTATCGATCCACGTGACCGACAAACACATCCAGAGCTGATCTCAAACCCACGTCTCCGGTCCACGGTGGGCTCCACGTCCCGCTGAGACGCCGTCCCCCACGCCCCCTCAGGCTCTATTTCTGTAACGTCACATTATCCCCCCACCCCCTCCTCTGCCCCTCCCGCTATAAATCATTTGGACACAGCTGGTGAAATGAACATGACTTAGCACTCTGCGCTATTCTCGAGAAGCGCCAAACAAGGGTCTGAATCAAAGCCAACGCAACTTCTTGCCATGACAGCAACACACGGCGAAGTAATGAGCCACTGGAGGACTCGTTTCTCAGGGATTTTACAGGCCGGCGGCTCCTCACCGAAACCAGCGAACGGCATTCACATCACAGGAAGTAGAAACCTCACCGTTAAAACTCCAAATGAAAAAAGTTTCTTTTCTTTTTACAGTTACACATGCAAAAACATAAAAATCTGGTAATATGAGAAACTTTACATTAAAACTATCAATGAAAACACCAGCAAACACAAGAATATTTATACTGTGACACCAAAATGCTTCGTACTTACAAACTGTCTTTAATGTTTTTAGCTTTTTATGAATCCTGTAAAATATTTAAAAAAAACCCATCAGATTAATGTAATTTAAGTGCATCGTTCTAAATAGGCAAAATTCAGACAACTAAATATTAAAAATGTTGACATGTGAAGCCCAACTGAAGCCATTGTTCACTGATGTTGGACTGAAATGATGCCGGATATTAAAACTGCATGCAACACTGAAGCAACATATGAAACTGTAAGACAGTAAAACTCTCCACCGAGAAGAAGAGGACACAAATAAAAGTCTTGTGACCGACCTGAACCGGAGGAGCTTCTCAGCATCGGATGTCACGAAAGTGTTTTTTCTTTTTGAGGATGAAGAGATCTAAGACAGTCCAGAAAAGGTTAAGCAGCCTTTATTTCCTTTTAGTTCTTTCATTACAAAAAAAAAGTAAAACTGTGTCTGACTCATTTTCCTCCCGATCACAGCAACATTTTTAGACTCCGCGGTATGAAAAGCTCTCCGCTGAGATAAACAGAGCGCTGGCATTTTCCATAATGGACCGCTGAACGCAGAGGAAGCATTAAAACACCATTGGAGATTAAACGGAGCTGTTAAGTCTGAACAAATACCAACGTGGTTCTGCATGTCGGCGATGGGCCACCAGAACCTTTTACACTGAGAACATTACAAACCAATCAAATGTTCCCGAAAAGTATTTGTACCAAGTGATAATTGAGGGAGTTTCATAAAAGTGGATGGATTTTCAGGGTCTGAAAAGTGAATCCAATCCAAGTGTCTTCAGCTGCAATACCAGCGAGTGCCACTAGAGGTCGGCTCCAAAAAGCCTCCGGCTCCATAGACTCCCATTCAACTTCTCTCATCAAATCCAAAGTGAATAAAATGTGTCCATCAGTTATCTCGGTGTTGTTAGCTAAAGTCACTCCTTCTTATTAGTTTTCTGGAGGTCCATCTGAAAATAATCCCTCATTCATTAGAAAAGAAGATTCAAGAAGACCTGTTTTTGGGGGCGTGTCTGTTTGATTGACAGGCCTGTGGTGCAGTCAGGTTACAGCTATCGGTGGGCGGGACGTAGTATCGTCAGGTTTCCAATCAGATCGGTCAGATCCACCGCTGGCTCCTCCCCCAGCTCATCCAAATATGGTTGATGACCTCACTGATGGTTGATGACCTCACTGATGGTTGATGACATCACCGATGGTTCAGGAATTTTAGTCCTGAATGTTTCCAGTCTTTTAACCTCCATCTTCAGGTGTAAATCTGCCTTCGGTCTGTGCTGCTGTCTGTTCGTGTCCTCTCGTGTATTTGCATTGACTGCATGTGCGAACTCTTCCATAACACCTCCATGAGTCTGTAAATAAAGCCGGTGGAAACAGAGAACATCGAATCAGTGACCGTTGAAGTTCAGGTTTCCCTTCAGTGAGTCTGTTTTTAACGCGTCGGCTCAGCACGGGAATGTTGATGAGTATTTTTCTTGGTTACTGTGAACAAGTGTCTCGGGATCAGGGTGATGTGAGCGCCGTGTGCGTGTGCGTGTGTGTGTGTGTGTGTGTGTGTGTGTGTGTGTGTGTGTGTGTGTGTGTGTGTGTGTGTGTGTGTGTGTGTGTGTGTGTGTGTGTGTGTGTGTGTGTGTGTGTCCTTGTAAGTGCTTGGTAATCAAGATGGTTTAGATGTTCTAATGATAACACATCGGAGACGACTCTGTTATTAATGTGACCAAATGTGGTGATCAAAGTGGCACACACACACACACACACACACACACACACACACACACACACACACACACACACACACACACACACACACACACACACACACACACACACACACACACACACACACACACACACACACACACACACACACACACACACACACACACACACACACACACACACACACACACACACACACACACACACACACACACACACACACACACACACACACACACACACACACACACACACACACACACTCACTCACAGCCAGTTACCGCTGGGCCGTGATCAAAGCGTTGGGTCGGATCCAGGCCGCCCTGTGCTGTGATGCTAACGGCGCGTCGACCCGCCTCGATGGTTTCGCTGCTATTTCAGGAGCTGCTGTGTCACCGATGAGGCGTTCAAACACAATCAGAGCTGCGGGGATTTTCTCCGTCCGTCTCGTGGAGACACTGAGAGCGCCACGCTGACCTCAAGTCAAAGTAGACGACTCCAGAAGCTCCGAAACCCGAGTCCTCATCATCATGTCGCTACAGACAGTTGGAGCCTCCGAGCAGCTGACATTTAAAATCCATCACACAGAATCAGAATGATTAGACTCAGATTATTTATAATAGAACAAGATTATTTTAATTCAGTTTGGGCTAGAATAGTTTAGATGAGATGAGATGAGATGAGATGAGATGAGATGAGATGAGATGAGATGAGATGAGATGAGATGAGATGAGATGAGATGAGATGAGATGAGATGAGATGAGATGAGATGAGATGAGATGAGATGAGATTAGATTAGATTAGATTAGATTAGATTGGATTGGGTCAGACTGTGATAGGTGAGGGCAGACGAAAATACATTAGACAAAAGACAGACTAAATTGTATTGTAATTTGTATTTAATCTTAATTAGATATAAATGTGGTATATTAGAGTAAATTAAACTGGATTATATTAGATTGATTACAGGAGATGAGATTAGACTTCAGTGAGTGAGATATTGTGTGTCAGTGGATTAAACTACGAGAAGGAGAGCAGATCCAAAACGTCTGCTTCAGCTCATGAAATCAAATCAAAGATGTTTAATTCTGATAAATGTTAATCAGGCTGTTAATCGAGACTGAAGTAAAACTCAAATGTTACAGAGTCGTGGTGAGGAACATGGCACACACACACACACACACACACACACACACACACACACACACACACACACACACACACACACACACACACACACACACACACACACACACACACACACACACACACACACACACACACACACACACACACACACACACACACACACACACACACACACACACACACACACACACACACACACACACACACACACACACACACACACACACACACACACACACACACACACACACACACACACACACACACACACACACACACACACACACACACACACACACACACACACACACACACACACACACACACACACACACACACACACACACACACACACACACACACACACACACACACACACACACACACACACACACACACACACACACACACACACACACACACACACACACACACACACACAAACACACACACACACACACACACACACACACACACACACACACACACACACACACACACACACACACACACACACACACACACACACACACACACACACACACACACACACACACACACACACACACACAAAGAAAAAAAAAACATGGTCGTTTCGTCTCCCAGCAGAGGTGGCACAAAACAGTCTCCCCCGGCAACCAGAACTGGGATACGGTTGCTATAGCGATGCTAAGTACTCTCTCTTCCTCCCGGACTCGAGTTTACCTGAGTGTTATAATTAGAGAGGTGTGTGTGTGTGTGTGTGTGTGTGTGTGTGTGTGTGTGTGTGTGTGTGTGTGTGTGTGTGTGTGTGTGTGTGTGTGTGTGTGTGTGTTGGAGGGGATGAGGGGGCCATAGGGGAACAGAATGGGGGGGACATGAAGTGAAAACACACACAGAAATCCCCAGGACATCAGGACGTGTCCCAGAACAGCTCCACCATGAGTCGGTCTGTCCTTCTGAGTTTTTGATCCTTTCATGACGTTGAACTTCTTCTTCTTCTCTCATCTCAGTGAACTTCCTGTTTTCTGCATGAACACGACGTTTTAGTTCATTTCATTAATTCTTTTTTCACACCTGTCGCTGCATCGTGGGAAGCAGCTCTCCATCGCTGTCTTTGATCCTCGTCTCTTCACACCAACCGCTTTCTCTCCGCGCTGCTCGTGTCGCCGGTTCGAGGTGAGGCTCATTTCAAACTGACCAATCAGAGCTCAGCAGCGCGTCGTGTCCCTCCATATGTTGGAGTCAGAACACGAGCGCCAAAAAAACCTGAAACAGTCCTAAATTTAAAGTCTAGATCTAGTCCCATATTTAGGTCCAGACCCAGACCAGGACCCGGCCAGAACCAGGCCAGAACCAGGCCAGAACCAGGCCAGGACCAGGCCAGAACCAGGCAAAGACCAGGCCAGACCCAGGCCAGAACCAGGCCAGAAACCAGCCCCAAACTGGAACTGAACATTTTTCAAAACCAGACAGAAGATTCTCCAACACTGCTCCTAATCAAGTCTTAAACTAGACCCAGAGTTAGGTCCAGAACCAGGCCAGGACCAGGCCAAGACCAGGCCAGAACCAGGCCAGAACCCAGTTTAACAACACTCCCAAACCAGGTCTGAAACCGGAGCCCTGATCTCAGAAGCAGCACTTATAATTGAACATTTAATGATTCTCGTTTATTCATCAATGTCGAGTTTTTTTTGTTAAATCAGCGTGTTTTCCTTTAAAATCTGAATCATCAGTCATCTGAGTTTTGTTTCGGAGATGTTTGGTTTTAAAGAATCACACAGCTCACCGGATTTTTTATTTTTTTTAATCTGGAATCTCAGATTGAAGCTAAATTTGGCGTCCGAGTGTTCAAATCTTTGTGACGCCACAGCAGCAGACGGTTGCATGTTTTCCTGTGTAGACCTACTGAGTGTGTGTGTGTGTGTGTGTGTGTGTGTGTGTGTGTGTGTGTGTGTGACGGAGGTGTGTAAGTGCCGGGCTGAGGGGCCTCCTTTGGTGTGAGTGGGGGGTCTGAAGTGGCGTCCCTCCATTAACACAGACAGAGGTGTGTGTGAGAGATAACTGTCGGCTCTCACACTCCGACACCTCACACACACACACACACACACACACACACACACACACACACACACACACACACACACACACACACACACACACACACACACACTATAAACTACACACAACCTCCTGTCTGCATTTTCCAAACCTCTCAGACACACTCTTTTTTTTTCTTTTTTTTATGTCCTCGAGCTTCTCAAACACACAACACACACACTCAGTCATCCCATCATACACACTTCACATCCACTCTCCACACTCACATGCCACCATGTTGACTCACTTGTCATGAGATGGACGGACGGATGGATGGAAGTGGTGGAATGACACACGCGTCATTCATAGTGTGTGTGTGTGTGTGTGTGTGTGTGTGTGTGTGTGTGTGTGTGTGTGTGTGTGTGTGTGTGTGTGTGTGTGTGTGTGTGTGTGTGTGTGTGTGTGTGTGTGTGTGTGTGTGTGTGTATTACTCATGTTGTGGGGTCTTAAATCTGTCTACACAGTCTCATTGTGAGGACTTCCTCATGGGAATGTCCTCATAAATCATAAGATTTAGAGTAAAGTTAAACTGAGCTCATGTTCAAGTTAATTTATGGTAAAGTTGAATTTTAGGTTAGGATAAGAATAGGTTTAGTTTAATGTTTAGATTTGGGAAAGGTTCAATTTAGGTAAAGACAATCTTAAATTAAGGGTTATGTAAAGTTTTGTTTCATATTCAAGATAAAGTTAAGTGAAAGTTAGATTTAGGTTAGCGTCAGGGTAAAGTTAAACTTAGTTTAGGATAAATTAAGGTTAAATTTAGATTAGGAAAAGGTTAAATTTAGGTTAAGTTGATTTTAGGTTCAGGTTAGTTTTAAATTAAGATTTGTTTTATGTTTTCCTGTAAATTAAAGTTGGGGTAAAGTCAAATGTTGCTTCATGTGAAGTTAAGTTAAGGTCAAGTTAGATTTAGGATAGGGTAAGCTTAGGTTTAAGTTTAAGTCAGGGTAAAGTTTTATTTAGGTTAGGATGTTTTTTCTTTAGGCCTTGCTCAGGGTTGGTGTCAGTCTTACTGGCATCATGATGACTAGTTAGTCATATCTGTGTGTGTGTGTGTGTGTGTGTGTGTGTGTGTGTGTGTGTGTGTGTGTGTGTGTGTGTGTGTGTGTGTGTGTGTGTGTGTGTGTGTGTGTGTGTGTGTGTGTGTGTGTGTGATGACTTCATCCCCAGTGTTATCAGTGTACCCGTGTTGTCCTCCGCTCGTCACTCGATTTTAAACCGTGATGTTTTTTTTCTAACATCAGCACATCAGACGGTCGTGTTACCGTAACACTGACATCATCAGTTTTTATCCAATCAGCATCGACTGTTGTTACGGTAACGCTGACATCAGTTTTTATCGAATCAGCATTGACTGTTGTTACGGTAACACTGACATCATCAGTTTTTATCCAATCAGCATCGACTGTTGTTACGGTAACGTTTCCATCAGCAGCTCCACAGTTTGCCATCAGATCTGGACTCTGGTGCTGCTGGGATGTTTTGATGATGACATCATGTGATGACGAGGAACTAGATTTAGTAAATCACAAAATAAATGTAATTGTAATCCGTTACAGTTGTTGTTATATTTCTATCAGCATAACATTACAATTTTACATTAAAAGCCAGTTTCTGATTCTTTAAAGATCATATATATATATTTTTTTATTAGATTGACATTAACGTTACTGTAAACTGAGTTTTGTCCTCGTCGGTTGGCACTGTGGATTTTTTATTTACTATTTGATTTATTATATGATTAATGGATTGTTGTTGTTGTTACTGTATTAACAGACGTTTATACTCGTGCTGTCTCGTTGCCCAGTCCCTGACTGATGTCCGGATAAGCAGCTGCTTGTGGATGATTTATTACCTTGAAATATATTTTGTTGTTGTAATGTTTGTGTAACTCGACCTTCATCACCAGATTTAATCACCAAACCGATTCACGAACACTTTACATGCAGGCGCTCATCGATTCGTGCAGTCACACAAACCAATTCTGAGTTGTTGTTTTTTTACTGGTTGTTGGTTTTATAAATGTAAATTCTGTTCGCTGAAAATTTGAAATGGCAGAAAGCTCAGGTTGTATGATTCATAGGTCGGCTGCCGAGCGTCGTCATTACAGATCCACAGCCAGAGCTGCTGTTGCTTCGTGTTGAGAAGCTCGGAAGGTAGAAAACAACTGTTTTAAAGCTCCTCTCGATGCAGCATAGCTTTATTATCAAAGTCTAATATTTGTTGCATTAAAGTTCCTCTGGCATTTATGAAACCCACAAAAAACGGTTTGTGGTTGTCAAAATTATATATTTAGAAGTTTATTAGAAGAAAAGATGATCACAAAAAGTTTCTTTGTGGTTGTAGTGATCAAACATTTTGGATTTTTAAGGCAGCTTTAGCAGAAAATTGTGATTTAATTTTTTAGGCTTTTAAGTGAGATATTTTGTGCCGAAGTTTCAATCAAAGGAAAAATGTGATTTTCAGTGATCTACTGAATCTTTTTTTTTCAAACTTGGAAGAACAAAATAAATCATAAAAATGAAGTATCCTTCCAGAACAGACAGTCTGTGACTAATATAGAATAAGACGGCTTCATCTGCTGTCAAAATAAGAGCTTTAGATGCGGGAAGCCCCGCCCCAGGCTGATGGGATTGGTTCTTAAGGTTTGTGACAGATGAAACACTGTCAGACTGTTACTGCAGTTCCAAAACAAAAAAAATACTCAGCCATGATGCTGATGGATTATTTCACTTTTTTCAAAAGCAGATTTAATAAAAAAAAAAAAAAATTTAAAACACTTTGAATAGATTTTCACTGGAGGACATCTTTAATTGTTGTTATTTATTGCTTCTTCATCTTTTGCAGTGAATTATATTTTTACTGATTGAACTTCTTGTTCCCGTAAACTCCGACAGTAGAAATACTGTAATATGATTGTTGATAATGGAAAACGTTTATTTATCTAATTCTAACTTTAAAGGCCAGAATCATCCTTTGAGTGTAAAAGTAAAAAGCGATTGATCTGTGTTATGTAAAGCTTTTATATAAGTGGACGGTTTATTTAATGAATTAGCATCAGCATCTCCCACCAACTGCCGTGTAGTAAGGTGATAATAAATACAGCCGCTGACTCAGCGTGGGAGCCGCTTGCTGAAAAGCCTCCCAGCTGTTTGCGGCGGCCCGGCGGGGGCGGCGCCGCCCCGGGCCCGGGTCACCGCGGTGGGCTCGCGACCGCCAGGTTGCCGGTTTGAGTCCCCAGGTAGCGTCTGCACGGCCACAACCTTTTTCCAGTGACTCAGCGTGAGACTCCTCTGTGACTCAGCGCTTTGTTCCACCAGAGGTTCGGTTCTCCTGCAGAACTCCTCCGCTCGCTTCGAAGCTGCAGCAGCAACAAACTCAACTCTTCTTCTGCAGTTTGTTTTCTGTGCTGCAGCTCCACCGGGGAGACTTTTCATCACGCTTCACTCCCTCTGCAGGACTTGTGTCATTTAGGAATTTAGCTTTACAGTTTTTTTGGCGCATTTGCACAGAACAAAGTGTGTTTTTTCCCCCCGAGTGTGCCGATCAGAACGCAGATCTCCTGAACATCCAGAGTCCCTCCAGGAGGTTTCACACGTTTCATCCTCTGAGAAACTGCAGATCCAAAAATGTCTGATGATTATTTGACTGAGTTTGGTTGCAGCAGTTTGTAATTGAACTTTATGAAGATAACAGTCATTGCATGGAGGTTGTTTTTTTTCATTTGGTCAGTTTAATATCTGTCTGTTGACCAAAAATAAAATCTAATTATGCAGATTTGTGTAACTTTGCAACTAAGAGGTTTTTTTTTATTTCACTTTCACAAAATGTCGTTATTTTAGAGTTTGATGATGCGCTTTAAAAACATTGTACAAATGTTCTGTGGTGACTTTAAAAAAATATTTTCAGAATGTTTTTCAAGAATTTTATCTAAAAAAAAATCTGATTTAGTGAAATTTAAAACAGCAATAATCTGAAAGAGGAACTGCTTCAGAGTTTCATCCTCCAGGCTGCAGTGACCTCTGACCTTTCACCTCTCCTCGCTGCTGCCTTCTAACAATAAGGAGTCATGTGCCGACGCTGTGAACTTCTAGCGGCGTTCCCTCCGTGGATCGGATCGCCGTGGGCGACGACGAATGCGACGGGACACGAATGTGGAATATTAATCTGATAGTAATTACGACGAATGCCCCCCCCCCCCGTTTCCCCCTCCCACCAACACGCTATCTGTTCCGTCTCCACGGCGACACGTGTGGGCGGGTCCCGGTCGCACAACGACAACAACCCGACGAGGAAACGGAGTCGGACAGACAGACGGACGGTGTTTTTAATTCTCAGCTTTCTAAATGTCCCTCTGCCCACTTTTCTCTGCACAAAGCACTGGTGTTAGATTCTTAAAATCACAGGTTGAAGACGAGCAGTAGTTTGTCGTTATGTAACCAGACGCCCCCCCGATCACCTGGTGACGGCTGGCATCTTCAAAATCCCCCCAAAAAACAAAATCCTCAAAAAACAACAACAAACAGACTTTACTGACAGCTTCTCACTGTCACTCTCTCTAAAGTGTGTGTGTGTGTGTGTGTGTGTGTGTGTGTGTGTGTGTGTGTGTGTGTGTGTGTGTGTGTGTGTGTGTGTGTGTGTGTGTGTGTTGCAGAAAGTGCCCTGATGGGTTCGACTGCCTGAAGGCGGGAAGGAACCCCAACTACGGCTACACCAGCTTCGACACCTTCGGGTGGGCCTTTCTGTCCCTGTTCAGACTGATGACGCAAGACTACTGGGAAAACGTCTACCACCAGGTACCTGTCAATCAATCCATCAGTTTTCTTTTTATTTTGTTTATACATCCAACATCAAACCGACTTCGTCTGGTCACAGAGCCTTTTGTTGTTGAATGGCAGTTTGCAAACGGCCTTCAAGTGCTCCACCGCCACCTTCTGCCAGGAGTAACCAGTGACTCTTTTGCCCTGAGTAATGTCTGCAGGTTCTCCTCCAGCCAATCAGCAGGCAGAGACACGTTTTCTTTCTTCCTGACTCTGTTTATTGTTTCCGACAGACGCTGCGCTCAGCCGGCAAGACCTACATGGTGTTCTTCGTGGTGGTGATCTTCCTGGGCTCCTTCTATCTGGTCAACCTCATCCTGGCCGTGGTCGCCATGGCATACGAGGAGCAGAACCAGGCCACTATCGCCGAGGCCTGCCAGAAGGAGCGGGAGTTCCAGGTCGCCATGGAGCGGCTCAAGAAGGAGCAGCAGGTGAGCGACGCGCCGAGTCGGCGGTTCCTGCTCCGGATCCGGAGCAAAATCATTCACACATTTCTAACTCTTCCACCAGTTTGCCGCCCAGAAAGTTCTCGACTCCGACTCAATGATGTCGCCGGAACTCTCGCCCTTCCCATTGGACAGCTTGGAAGAGCGAAGGCGGAGCCAGGCGCTGGTGGGCGTGGCCGACGTGGAGACGAATCTGTCGGAGGAGAAGCTGCTACAGGTCGACATAACGGACGGGGGAAAGGTAACGGAGGAAGGATTTGG
>NW_027210664.1:2167500-2177500 GCF_029030835.1 Brachyistius frenatus | reverse complement strand
AAAAACATTTCTTTTTAATTTCCCGGCAAACACGGAGAGAAGAAGCGCTTTTCTGTTGTTTTCTGAGTTGACTTCAAACAGCTGACGAGCTCGTCTCCGTTTCATCTTCCCTCTCCGAGTCGGATAGAAACTCTCGGCGGCGTCGTGTCAGAAGGGACACGCTTTTATTTTCATACTTGTTTACCGTCGTGGCTTTTTTTCCCGTCGGGCGGCGGGTCAGAGGAGCAGCAGCTCCTCCACGCCGCTGTTACACAACGCGGAGGAGGAAGATGTCGTGAAACCACTTTATGAGGGACACCTGCAACCAGCACAACTTCTAGGATGTGATTTCATGAGGTATTTGTACGTAAACAGGAACATTAACGCCACTTTTATTTGTTTATATTCCTAATAAACGCACATTTCTGACCCTCGATAAAGACTACATTCACAGGACTGTTAGTGCAGGTGTCCCTAATAAAGTGGCCACTGGCTTGTAGGTGCAGTAATACAGTACTTTGTTATGTAAAATATAGTTTACAGCTTGAACAAACTCTCTAACAGTGAAACGGCTTCATCACATAAAGACAATTTAAATGGAATCAGATTCATTTCTGAGTAAATTTCCACACGAGGAATTTGTCTCTTTTTATTGGTGCCAAATAAATCAAAAACCTAAAAAGAGAAAAAAACAAAGTGTAGAAGAGAGAACGTCCAGAGAACCAACCGTAGTTACGTTTGTTTTAAAGTTCCTGCGTCAGTTGTTCACGTTCCTCAGAAATGAACAGCGAGATGTAATTTACAGATGACCTGTAGGGGGCGGTGTGGAGGGGCGACCCCCGGGGGGAGGGGGGGCACGCTTAGTTGCCACAGAAATGTGGAAATGTCACCATGGCAACCCACAGCAGCTGACGGAAGCGAAATTAGTGCACGGCTGTGTAGCTGATAACCGTGTGTGTGTGTGTGTGTGTGTGTGTGTGTGTGTGTGTGTGCGTGTGTGTGTGTGTGTGTGTGTGCGTGCGTGTGCGTGTGCGTGTGCGTGTGTGTGTGTGTGTGTGTTTCCGCGGTGCTTCCCTGCCTGCCTCAGACAAGATGTGGGCGTCATCGTGGGCGGTGACCTTCAGGCCCGTGAGTCACGTCTCATTGGAGGAGAAAGGAAAAGGGGGGTTACCAGGAGCGTTGTGTAATCACACCTGAGCACATCGGTCCCGTCGACGGCCGAGAGGTTTGCGAGGAATCTCCAGGTTCCAACTTTACAAACTCAAGAGAGACGTTCAAACGTGGAGAACTTTGTTTAAAGTGTCGGACGTGACAAACGCTGACAAACAGACGGTTTCTCACACTGGAAAGTTTATATTCAGTCAAAATCATTTTTTAAACTGTCCTGAAGCGTTTTGGTCCCAACAGAAGTGAATACAGTTTGATTATTGGACAGGAAGTTAAATATTAGAATGGATTGTAAGTTCTGTTCACATGTTGTAGGGCGGGAAAAAAAAGTGTTTGTGTCCTCCTAACTGGAGTTACGCTTTTATTTTGACGGTCTCCAGCTGAAGGCGAGTCGGCCGGATGCTCTGCAGGTTCGTCTGATACATGAAAACCTAATGCACACACACACACACACACACACACACACACACACACACACACACACACACACACACACACACACACACACACACACACACACACTGATTTCTCTGATTCACCGATCGCCGGCTGTCACCTGCTTATCTGTTCCCCTGACGACAGGAAGCACAAAGAAATCACCACACCACGTATGACATAGATCTGTGTGAGTGTGTGTGTGTGTGTGTGTGTGTGTGTGTGTGTGTGTGTGTGTGTGTGTGTGTGTGAGAGAGAGAGAGAGAGAGAGACAGACAGATGTGTAGAAACCAGCTCATGAATCTGTGTGTGGTTTACTTTAAAAAATACAATGAGGATGTTTCAGATTTTGTTTTTCATTTAACGTCGCGCAAAAAACTGTTTTTGGGGAAGCTGCCACAGTTCTGACTTTTATGTCTTGGACCCACAGACTGGATATAAAAGAGTTCGTTGCTTCAGGTCTGTAAAATGGTTCTGATCCAGAAGTGTCTTCAGCTGCAATACCAGCGAGTGCCACTAGAGGTCGGCTCCAAAAAGCCTCCGGCTCCATAGACTCCCATTCAACTTCTCTCATCAAATCCAAAGTGAATAAAATGTGTCCATCAGTTCTCTCGGTGTTGTTAGCTAAAGTCACTCCTTCTTCTTAGTTTTCTGGAGGTCCATCTGAAAATAATCCCTCATTCATTAGAAAAGAAGATTCAAGAAGACCTGTTTTTGGGGGCGTGTCTGTTTGATTGACAGGCCTGCGGTGCAGTCAGGTTACAGCTATCGGTGGGCGGGACGTAGTATCGACTGAATTGGAGGCTTCATAATGTTCACAAACCAACAGGTGATGTCAGTGCTGGTTGGTTTGAAGTCGATCAGACGCCTCTTTATCTGAACGGTCCAGTTTTAGAGGAAAGTAATATAATATAACAATAACTAATCATAATATTTATAAATAAATGACCTCCTTTCTGTTTCTGTGTTACCGTCTCAGGTCCCCACGTCCACCACGGAGCTCAGCACCATGCTGCTGCCTCGGCCGTCGTCCCTTCAGGGCTCGGAGCGGAGGGGACGGGCACTGAGCGCCGCCAGCTACCTCACCGACGCCATGGAGGGTGAGCAGACGCCCGCACGCACAAAACGCACAAAACGCACAAAACGCACAAAACGCACAAAACGCCTTTATTTCAGCTTAAAGGATGAAAATGCCGCAAACGAAATGCCGCTCCGGTCTTTTTCTGCTCGGAGAGTTGAACCAGCGACGTTCGCTGACTTCCTGCTTCGACCCCGTTCACACGTGATGTGTTTGCTCCTGCGTGTCGGGCCGTCACCTCACCTGACTTCCTGTCCGACACTGTGTGTTGCAGTTTTAGTGTGCGATTGTGTAACCGCGTGTTTGTCTGAATTTTACATCCAAGTAAGTCTGTTAACGCTTTTGAGTGTGTGTGTGTGTGTGTGTGTGTGTGTGTGTGTGTGTGTGTGTGTGTGTGTGTGTGTGTGTGTGTGTGTGTGTGTGTGTGTGTGTGTGTGTATATGTGTGTGTGTGTTTGTGTCGCTACAGGATTGTGCAACTGTGTTTGTGTCGCTGCTCCAGCCTTCCCCGGGGGAACACTGGCTTTGTTTGTCTGAGAGCAAAAAAAGGAAGAGAGTCATCGAAACAGAATGAAAGAAAAGGAGTGAGTGTGTGTGTGTGTGTGTGTGTGTGTGTGTGTGTGTGTGTGTGTGTGTGTGTGTGTGTGTGTGTGTGTGTGTGTGTGTGTGTGTGTGTGTGTGTGTGTGTGTGTTGTCCTCATCTCCCTCATTAACCATGAGATCCTTCCAACTTCCTGCGTGTGTTTGATGATATTCATGTTTTTCGATTTTTGGGTTCATATCTTTCCAAATCTGCACTCATGTGTGTTGTAAGCATGTGTGTGTGTGTGTGTGTGTGTGTGTGTGTGTGTGTGTGTGTGTGTGTGTGTGTGTGTGTGTGTGTGTGTGTGTGTGTGTGGTCGGTCTGCTGAGTCACTGTCTCTCCCCTCGGCAGTCGCTGCTCTTACAGAACAGATCATTATACAGGAAAACACAAAAAGCTCTGCGGTCTCTTCATTTCTATTTTTTTTTCGTCTCTTTCGTGTAATTGTTTTTAGAATGATTATATTCTCTTCCTATTCAGTTTAATTCAATTTAAAATACATTCAGGACCCGAAATAATTTATCTTCAACACGACAAATGATACGTGACTTTCTTTGAACCTGATATCGTCCTCGAGCCCGGAGAATAAAAAACGACGTTATATAAACTCCGTGTTTGAAAGCACCTCGTTCAAAAGTCGGCCAAATAAAAGGACGCGTGTCCGGAGCGGAATGATTTCAAAGTATCGTCGACGTTGAGTGTCTCATTCAGTGTTTTAATATGATTCAGATGCATTTTTACCTGGTGGGAATATTTTAAAATATGAAAACACACGTCTTAATCTGAAATCAGTAACCAAAAGCTGTGTAAACAAATATCGTGGAGTAAAACTATAAAGTAGCATTAAATAGAAAAACGTTCACCAGAAGGACGCTGAGCTTTTCTTTTTTTTGGACGTTTTCGACGCATACCGATTGGTTAAAGCTGCTCCGGTAGTCTTAACGTTCAACGGAGGTCTTCGTCCACCACGATGTAACGACTGCAAGCGATTCGCTATGAAATGTCCCTGTTTTACGTTCAATCCCACTTTTTTTGCCCAACAAGCATTTTGTTTAAAACCCTTCTGATTTTTTTCTCCGCTCTCTTGTTTCAAATGACCTGATTGGTCCATCGTTCTTCTTGTTCTGTCTGTTTTCCTCCGTTGCTGTGCAGAACTGGAGGAGGCCCACAAGAAGTGCCACCCCTGCTGGTACGTCTTCGCCCACCACTACCTGGTGTGGGAGTGCAGCCCCCGCTGGCTGAGGCTGAAGCAGCTGGTGAAGATCATGGTGATGGACCCCTTCCTGGACCTGGCCATCACCGTCTGCATCGTCCTCAACACGCTCTTCATGGCCATGGAGCACTACCCCATGACCGACGAGTTCAACGGCATGCTCAGCATCGGAAACCTGGTAGGATGGCGGCTAACCTTGGGAGGCTAACGGTGGGAGGCTAACGGTGGGAGGGTAACCTTGGGAGGCTAATGGTGGGAGGCTAACGATGCAGCTAAAGGCAAAGAGCATGTGGGCCAGAGCGTTATCTTTTCCTTCGAAAGAACAAATCCGATGTGATGTGTTGAATTAAATCAAAGCTAAAAGTTCTGTGTGGGTCCTGTTGTGTCAAATGTTGGCCTATTCACTGTGTAACATGAGAAGAGTCCGTATGAACGGCGCCCTCTTGTGGTTTTCATTTCTAAAAGCCTCAAATTCACAAGTTGTGACGTGTTCACTGACATTTACAGAAAGGTCAGAGGTCATGGAAGTTCATTGTTTTGGTTGGATGTTAAGCTGATATGTTGTAATTTTAGTCACAGAGTTTGTCTTCGTAACTTAGATGTTTAAATCATCTTTTCTCTGCGCCTTAGTATTTCCTGCGTTATGTTACCCCTCCAGTTAGCATGCTAGATCGTTAGCCTCTGTAGCTTCTAGACGCCGTCCACGTGTTTTTTTAACGACTTAACCACTTGAACACCAAACATCTGGTGCACGGTTACTCACCTTTGCTCATCTTTTGCTCGTTTGTTGCACCTGTGATGTTCCTTCTCACCTGGTGGTCATCGCCGTGGTTACAGAGAGGGTGGTTCGGTGTCAACAGCTTTAGTTGTCGGACTGGTTGCCGTGTGTTTGGGTGGATTGTGTGTTTGAAGTGTTGAAGGTTGCTTCCTCCATCTCTTCCTCCAGTTCATATTCTGGTCTCTTTTCCCAGTGACCTTAATTCTTTTGTTTCGACAGAAAGTTATTCGTAGTAAAGCTGCAACTGATGCACACGTCCTCGGTCCCGTGCGTGTGATCTGTTTAGTCGCTTGTTTAGTTGCTCATCAGTAAAGTTTGTCCTGTAGCATGTATGTAGTGTCACGAACACGCCAGCCGATAGCTTAACTTAATCCTGAAAAACAATAGTAAATGATGATGCCATACACCTGTGATTAAAAACGACGGTCGATGGTTCAGGCGGTGAAGAGGCATCAAAAAACACCTTCTTTTTTCAGACCTCCACCCTGATATATTGCGTCCAAGTTGTTGCATGAGATCTGATGAACAGAGTTGATGAATCGGATGAATTCTGCCCCCGAGCGTCTCACAAACTTTTCCTGGGAAGGATCGGAGTGGCGGAGCGTCCTCGCCGGCTCTGCCGAGCATGTGTGGGCAGTAAACAAACCGGCGGCGAGGCGAGGAGGCTGTGACATGTTGCAGAAGTGACGGTTCGGGAAACCTCCCCTCGGACGTTAGAAAAACCGCCTCGCACCTTTTTAGACCATTTAAAGAACTGGAGGATTCAGAGGTAGACACTTTGTTTGCTTTTTCTATGTGTGCGTGTTGTTGTGTTTTTTTGTCTGTGTGTGGGGGAGCGAGGTGAGTTTCAGTATTAGAGCTGACAGAAACGGGTCGGGTAGCTTGAAACCACCATGACTAACTCCGGTGTTTGACCCCGCAGGTGTGCCGGCGATCTGACAGCAGCTGATAGTTGATGCAATATGGTAATTGGTTCACCTGAGGTGTGAAAGGCCCTCAGCCAAAATTACCATGTTGATCGCACCTGTACACACACACACACACACACACACACACACACACACACACACACACACACACACACACACACACACACACACACACACACACACACACACACACACACACACACACACACAAACACACACTCATACACACACTCATACACACACGTTTGTGCCCGTCCAGTGATGTCAACTTTCCTCAGCTCAGCCTGCAGGCAGCTGTGCAGGGCACAAAATGGTAATAAAGTTTATAAGTAGAAACGGTGGCTCTGGGCCAGCCTGCAGCAGCGGTGTTCAATCACCGGAGCTGGGCCCAAAGGTGGGCCAGCGTGGGAGTCTCAACTGCCGCAATGTTACAGGATAGAGATCACTTATTACTTAAAGAAAAACAACAGTAAACAAAACCTTTGGAGAGGTGCATATTTTAAACTGATTCAAGCTGTTTTTGTCGAGATAAACAAAACCCGATGGTTGTAAATTGAGTTTAAATTCCAACCCTTTCTTCTCGGTTAAATTGCACGGGGAGTATTAATCACAGAGATGCATCAGATATAATTGTCTTTATACATTTCCACCTCCACTTCTCTTAACTGAATAATCCCCAAAGTCCCGATCGCTTCATATGTTATTGTCAAAGTACATCAAAACAAACAGTGAAACTTACCTTTCTGATGATACCCGTCGTTTCTATGTACGACTTTTTTAGCTGGTCCAGTTTTGAAATTGCAGCTGAGATACATGTAAAAAACACAACAATTTCATAAGATTATTTTTTTCCCCTTGATATAAAAGCTAATATAAAAAAACTTTAAGTATTATCAAATCAAATGATCACAGATTTAGATACGCTGTCCTGAAAAAACAAGATGTAACATGAACGCTTCGCCCCAACAACGACCAACTTATGATCTTAAAAGTGAAGCTGGTGAAATTACCCTGAAAACATCCTGAAGGGTTCAAAGGGTTCAGACAGTCCAAGCACTTTTTTTTTTTTTTTTTTTTTTTTCTACTCTGCAACATTATTTTAAATCAGTTTTTTGGGTGTAAAAATGCCAAATAGTGTCGACAGTAGGCTGAAATATAGATGAAATCCTGTTTTCAGGTACTAGACTCATCCATTGACTTCCGATAAAGGAATATTGCAAAATCAGATCCAAGGACTAGAAGAATAAACGAGAAAAGCTAAAATACTCTCCGGTAACTTATTTCACAATCGAAACTCAAATTCACACGTTAAAACAGACAAAACGAAGAGCTCACGTTCTCCGGCTAGAAGCACAAACACAAAGGAAAAAAAGACCAAAATAAAAACGCTCGCGTTTAGCGGATGAAGCGAAGAGGACGCAACAAAAACCGACGTTACAGCCGTGATGTCATCGACCTGTGAAATCCAGGAGTTTAGAGCTTTTACTTTGAAAGTCCTTCATGAGAAGTTTAAAGAATACTTTAATCAACAGACCGACAGCGTGACGATTGATCAGATTTACGTACCACTTCGTTCACCTGGTCAACATCTCGTCAGCATCCACGCGTCCCGACAGCTTCAAGCCCCATCGAGGACATGGTGCGGTTGAGGACATGGTGCGGTCGAGGACATGGTGCGGTTGAGGACATGGTGCGGTTGAGGACATGGTGTGGTCGAGGACATGGTGCGGTCGAGGACATGGTGCGGTCGAGGACATGGGACATGGTGCGGTCGAGGTAATGGGACATGGTGCGGTCGAGGACATGGTGTGGTCGAGGACATGGGACATGGTGCGGTCGAGGTAATGGGACATGGTGCGGTCGAGGACATGGTGTGGTCGAGGACATGGTGTGGTCGAGGACATGGTGTGGTCGAGGACATGGTGTGGTCGAGGACATGGTGTGGTCGAGGACATGGGACATGGTGCGGTCGAGGACATGGTGTGGTCGAGGACATGGGACATGGTGTGGTCGAGGACATGGTGCGGTCGAGGACATGGTGTGGTCGAGGACATGGGACATGGTGGTCGAGGACATGGTGCGGTGACATGGTGCGGTCGAGGACATGGTGTGGTCTGTGCTTACGTAACCTCCCTCCAACGTTAATGTCACCTCGCCTCCAGTTTGACGGAGCTGTAAAGTTTTTGCAACGTGAACAGTCCAAACTTCTTCTTCCCCTGATTCAATTTTCAGTCTCCGGTAAAAACCGCTGAGTCGTGACTCGGGATCCGATTGCCGTCTGGAGTCGCTCACTTCTTTACGGGATAAATCCGCTAATCCCCACAGATGTTTACATAGCATTTAGTTAGCCTTTCTGACGGACAGGAGAGCCGGCGCTCTGTGTGTTTGTGTGTGTGAGAGTGTGTGTGTGTGTGAGAGTGTGTGTGTGTGTGTGTGTGTGTGTGTGTGTGTGTGTGTGTGTGTGTGTGTGTGTGTGTGTGTGTGTGTGTGTGTGTGTGTGTGTGTGTGTGTGTGTGTGTGTGTGTGTGTGTGTGTGTGTGTGAGTGTGTGTGTGTGTGAGTGTGTGTGTGTTTGTGTGTGTGTGTGTGTGTGTGTGTGTGTGTGTGTGTGTGTGTGTGTGTGTGTGTAAGGCAGAGTGTGTGTGTGTGTGTGTGTGTGTGTGTGTGTGTGTGTGTGTGTGTGTGTGTGTGTGTGTGTGTGTGTGTGTGTGTGTGTGTGTGTGTGTGTGTGTGTGTGTGTGTGTGTGTGTGTGTGTGTGTGTGTGTGTGTGTGTGTGTGTGTGTGTGTGTGTGTGTGTGTGTGTAAGGCAGAGTGTGTAGGATCATGTCAGGATGTTACTGTGCTGACAGAATCAATGTCAGCTGATGCTCCGGCTGTTTGTTGTTGTTGTTCTTCAGCTGCAGCTCTCCGACTTTCACGTGTCAATATTTCCACGCGTGTAAAAGATGTAAAGAATACACACGTGTGTGTTTCTGTGTCGGAGGCTTTGATCCACCGATCCGCTCTGTGCATTAAACGAACGGCCTCCTTCTGCTTTAATGGAAGTAAACACAAACCGGTTCTGTCGAAGCGGAGGTCTGATTTATTTCTGGCATCTCTGATGTCTTTTTTTATGTATCCGGCTAATTAATGTAAGTTTCAAGTTGTTATTAACTGTTTGTTAACTTGAGTTTAGGGTGGTTGTTGTTTTTTTTAAATTAGCTGTTTGTTAGCTTTCTTTAGCTGGTTGTTAGTGTTGTTAGGAGGTTGTTAACTTTAGCTGTTTTTTTGTTGTTTTTGTTTTTTTCGAAATTAGCTTTTAGCTTTGTTAACAGGTTTTTAACATTTTTAGCTGGTTGTTAACTGATAACTCCAAAAAAGCCTCTTTTCTCAAATTTCAAAATGGGCAGAGAAAATGTTAAATGCAGAAGTGTCTTCAGCTGCAATACCAGCGAGTGCCACTAGAGGTCGGCTCCAAAAAGCCTCCGGCTCCATAGACTCCCATTCAACTTCTCTCATCAAATCCAAAGTGAATAAAATGTGTCCATCAGTTATCTCGGTGTTGTTAGCTAAAGTCACTCCTTCTTCTTAGTTTTCTGGAGGTCCATCTGAAAATAATCCCTCATTCATTAGAAAAGAAGATTCAAGAAGACCTGTTTTTGGGGGCGTGTCTGTTTGATTGACAGGTCTGTGGTGCAGTCAGGTTACAGCTATCGGTGGGCGGGACGTAGTATCGTCAGGTTTCCGATCAGATCGGTCAGATCCACCGCTGGCTCCTCCCCCAGCTCGTCCAAATATGGTCACTTCCTGCTCCAAAATAACAAGATGGCAATGGATGGAAATACCGAATTCTGTCCCGG
>NW_027210664.1:2135000-2150000 GCF_029030835.1 Brachyistius frenatus | reverse complement strand
CATCAACATTTGTAATAGAACAATAAATGAGAGAATAACAACTTAAAATCTAATTAAACCTGACTTATTGTTTATTTTGAGTTTTCTGCCTACGATACTGGCAATATTACGTCCCGCCCACCGATAGCTGTAACCTGACTGCACCACAGGCCTGTCAATCAAACAGACACGCCCCCAAAAACAGGTCTTCTTGAATCTTCTTTTCTAATGAATGAGGGATTATTTTCAGATGGACCTCCAGAAAACTAAGAAGAAGGAGTGACTTTAGCTAACAACACCGAGAGAACTGATGGACACATTTTATTCACTTTGGATTTGATGAGAGAAGTTGAATGGGAGTCTATGGAGCCGGAGGCTTTTTGGAGCCGACCTCTAGTGGCACTCGCTGGTATTGCAGCTGAAGACACATGCATTTTGCATTTTCTCTGCCCATTTTGAAATTAGAGAAAAGACTCTCTGCTCATTACAACTCATCACAAAGTTAACTGAATTTTAATGTGAAAATGACGTGAAAACAGCTTTTTGAAGGTGTTATCGATATTAACCAATCAGGTAAATGTTCACATGTCTGAATGTGTAGCTCATGAAAACTGCAGGTCACCTCTTGCTGTCTGTAAACACCGTCCTTGAAATGGATGGCCGGCACACACACACACACGCACACGCACGCACACACACACACACACACACACACACACACACACACACACACACTGAGGGTCCCTCAGATAGAATTGGAGGCTTCGGGCAGTGCATTATGGTCCGGTGTTTTTCTCACTCTCCGGTGCTGCGTGTGATGTGTTAGTGCTAAAAGGGTGTATATTAGTGTGTGTGTGTGTGTGTGTGTGTGTGTGTGTGTGTGTGTGTGTGTGTGTGTGTGTGTGTGTGTGTGTGTGTGTGTGTGTGTGTGTGTGTGTATCTGGGGTTGTGATGCAAGTTATTTAGTGTGTTAGTGTTGTGTGTTTATGTGTGTGTGTCTCCTGTCTCTCTTCATCTATTCAGAGCACAAAACTGAGCCACAGACAATTTGTGTGTGTGTGTGTGTGTGTGTGTGTGTGTGTGTGTGTGTGTGTGTGTGTGTGTGTGTGTGTGTGTGTGTGTGTGTGTGTGTGTGTGTGTGTGTGTGTGTGCGTGCGTGTGTGTGTGTGTGTGCGTGTGTGTGTGTGTGTGTGTATTTGTGTGTTGTTTGTAGGATTCGGTGTCACATTTTTCAAACAGCATAATATCTCCTTCAGGAACAAAACTCATAAAGCTAAAATGTCTTGTGTGTGTAGTCGGGCAGCAGGAGAGGAAGAGGTGGCGTAGGAGGAGGAGGAAGAGTAGGAGGAGGAAGAGGAGTCTCCTCTCTTTGTATCTAACATGAAATGACAGATTTGTGTCGTGTGTGTCTGTGTGTGTGTTTGTGTGTGTACACACCTGTGCTGACTCAGTTCATCATCACCTCTCCTCTTTAATCATGTTGTGCACCTGTTCTCGCTCTCTCGCTCGCTCGCCCGCCACCGTTCCAAGTCCCTCTATCACAATCATTTCCAAACTGGGGTGGGACCCCCTGAAAGGCATTCTGGGTAGTTTACCCCTCACAGCCTCTTCTGCTGGTGCGGAGAAAGATTGTTTGGTAATTTGAAGTATGGAAATATATCGTAAAGCATAGAGATATTTTGACAATATTGTTTTTACACATGGGTGACAAGCAGCTGCAATACCAGCGAGTGCCACTAGAGGTCGGCTCCAAAAAGCCTCCGGCTCCATAGACTCCCATTCAACTTCTCTCATCAAATCCAAAGTGAATAAAATGTGTCCATCAGTTATCTCGGTGTTGTTAGCTAAAGTCACTCCTTCTTCTTAGTTTTCTGGAGGTCCATCTGAAAATAATCCCTCATTCATTAGAAAAGAAGATTCAAGAAGACCTGTTTTTGGGGGCGTGTCTGTTTGATTGACAGGCCTGTGGTGCAGTCAGGTTACAGCTATCGGTGGGCGGGACGTAGTATCGTCAGGTTTCCAATCAGATCGGATTAACGGCTGAATTGATTAAAAAAATAAAAATTCAGTTAAACTCAATTTAATTTATGTCGTGCCAAATTACAACAAAAGTCTAAACTCTCACGTATAAAGTGAAAGTCAGCGGTTCAAGTACAAAACAAAAACAACATAACAGTAAAAATGTGAAACTAAAAGGACAAGCAGATCTACTCTGTTCTAGCTTTTCTGTGTTTATGTCAATGCGTGGTGCAGTAGCCATTTAGCCGTGAGGTGAAACATGCAAATGCAGAGAGAGCTGCAACACTAAATACACACAAACACACACAAATACACACACGGACCTAATGTGAAAGGGCAGCGTAAATAGAACAAAACTCAGAGCATATTTTTCCCCCCAAAAACGGCTGATGTCGAGTCAGAGAGAGCGCGAGTGGTCATGGAGGGCTGTCTTTGTGAGGACCTGCTGGAGGTTTTAATCCTGGGAGGGAGGACATATTGGGAATGTGAGGACATCCTGGGAAAGAGAGGACATTTTAGGGAAAGTTGGAGGGTTCAGATGTGGATTTAGGGTTTGGGGGAGAATCAGGTTCAGATCAGGGTTGGAGTTAGGCATCCAGTTGTCATGGTTACGGTTAGGGTGAGGAGCGAGGGAAAACATTATTTGTATGAGTGTCCTCACAGAGATAGAGACATTGTGTGAGTCGGGAGGCTGGTGTGTGTGTGTGTGTGTGTGTGTGTGTGTGTGTGTGTGTGTGTGTGTGTGTGTGTGTGTGTGTGTGTGTGTGTGTGTGTGTGTGTGTGTGTGTGTGTGTGTGTGTGTGTGTGTGTGTGTGTGTGTGTGTTGGGGTCTGGATGGGAGAGAGTCAGAGAGCATCACTGCTTTCACAACTCTTTAGCATCAAGCTTTGTTTTCAGGGTGTGTGTGTGTGTGTGTGTGTGTGTGTGTGTGTGTGTGTGTGTGTGTGTGTGTGTGTGTGTGTGTGTGTGTGTGTGTGTGTGTGTGTGTGTGTGTGTGTGTGTGTGTGTGTGTGTGTGTGTTTGATGCAGCCAGGCTGTTTTCTCTGCCTCTGTAACATCTCACTTACTTTATTCCTTCTGCTCTTAATTGACTTGAACATTCAACATAGAACACAAAGCAGAAGAACCGACCGTGTTTACAGACGTAAAAACAACCTTGTTCAACTTCAGGTCAACTTCTCTAAACGGAGTCCTTCGCTCCGTCCTGTTTGGGAACGTTTTTATCGTTTGACCCCCGTGATTATGAGACGACCCCCTTTTTCCAAGCTGAAGCCTTTTTTTTTTTTTCATTTAAATGTGGCATTAAGACTCACGACTCCTTTTGTCGTCTTGTCGTTTTGAGCTCATCGTCTGGCACTAACTTCTCGGCAGTTTCTCCTCGATTCGTTTCTCCTGTAAAGATTGTCGGGAGACGTCGTGAACTCGTTTTCAGATCTCTGTGAAAGCAAAAACACGACAGGAACTGGAAGCAGAAACCAAACCTGGTTGGAGCTGCTTGAATCTGAAATATGAGCACAACACGACCTTTTATATCGTAACGTCGGCGACCGTCGGCGACCGTCGACACTCAACGCTTTACGCTACCAGTTCCCACATCGTCCCATTCTCCTGAACGTGATAACTCAGGAACGCTTCAAGGAACTTTCTTCAAATTTGGTACAAACATTCTCTCAGACTCGGGGATAAAGTGATGCGATTTTGGAGGTCAAAGGTCACTGTTAACCCAAACAACATGTTTGCAACCATAACTCAATAATTCATACGAGATCCAGAGGAATTATGTAATAATACCTTTTTTAATTAGCCAGGTTTGTCCTGTTGAGATCACAGGATCTGTTTTCTAAGGGAAAGAGTGAATGTAAAAAACACTGAGATTAAAATAACAATAAGTTCCATTGGTTGTAAATCTTCCAGATGTGGATGAGCGTAGGCAGAAAGCAGCTGCAGTTATGTGACGTCATCCAGCGTCATTATTTCTGCTGCGGCAGGAAGAATAAATGAGTCTCATTGCTCGTTACACACGGAAAGGCTGTTTTTACGATGAGTAATAGACGTTTTATTTAGTCGTTGTTGTTGAATATTTTGACGTGTAAATAATTCACATGGGAGGTGTTTTTCTGGGGCGAGCCTCCATGCTGGTTCAGCAACATCAATGTGAAATGATTTGTTATTATTTCAGACAATGTGTGTTAGCCAGCGTCTGACCTACATACGTGTGTAAATAATGTACCGGCGAGAAGGTGTCGGTGAAATCTGAATACGATGAGTCAGCCGCTTGGTTCGGGGAGAACTCGGCTCTTCTATCTATCTCTGCAGGTCCAGTTAGCTTAGCGTCCGGCCTCAGGACCGTCCAGCCCAACACGGCATCGCCCGAAGTTTGGTGCCCGGCTCAAGGGTAGTCGTTTTGAAGTCAGGATGGGGGTCCAGTCTGGAGATCCAAACGAACTTGACTTCTGTAACTCAGGCACGACCTCCAGGACTTGTTAATGACTTGCGTGACTCATGTATGACTTGTGCAGTGACGACTTCAGACCAACCAGCAACCAGTGCTGACGTCCCCCGTTGGTGTGACCATATTTGGACGAGCTGGGGGAGGAGCCAGCGGTGGATCTGACCGATCTGATTTTCCAATCCGATACTACGTCCCGCCCACCGATAGCTGTAACCTGACTGCACCACAGGCCTGTCAATCAAACAGACACGCCCCCAAAAACAGGTCTTCTTGAATCTTCTTTTCTAATGAATGAGGGATTATTTTCAGATGGACCTCCAGAAAACTAAGAAGAAGGAGTGACTTTAGCTAACAACACCGAGATAACTGATGGACACATTTTATTCACTTTGGATTTGATTAGAGAAGTTGAATGGGAGTCTATGGAGCCGGAGGCTTTTTGGAGACGACCGCTAGCAGGCATTTTATTTTTTGCCAGAAGAGTGTTTTGGATTTTTTCCCTTTTTTCTGACCTTTTCGTGTTTGAACTTCGAGCTCTCTGAACCTTTTCTAGTTTTCTGGACTTTTTGACTTTTTAGGATTTGTGCTTTTTCTTGCAGACCCGACCCGCGTGACTCGGACACAACTTGCGTGATTTGCACACGACCATGAACCATCTAGGTGACACTGTTTATTTCTTCATCAGAAAAGTCCTCCGTGACTCATCCCAACCGCTGATGATTTTGGACCAAGTTACGCTCGTCAAATAGATTTCATGTGAACGTCCTGACGGTTCGGGCAGCGGTGCCTCGGAGCCAAAAACAAGTTAATTAAACCTGAGTAGAAGAAGTAAAAGTTAATCTGAAGCTGTGGTATTTATAGGACGGCGGAGCCTGCCAGTCAGCGCTCAGGTGTCGGGTCACTGATATCTGTTTGTTTTGCTTTTCAGCGGACTCAATCCTCGTCTAAAACCAACATATTAACACTGAGCTTAACTTTATTTATAGCTCACACTCGCTGTCACTCTTCACATGAGTCTTTCTCTCTTGAGCACTCAAAGTGGGGACATTTAAATTTAGATTTACTGTACAGGAAAAAAAGCAGTAAAAGTCTACAAAGTTGGAAAAAATGTCAGTTAATAATGAATAAATATATTTTGCACAGGTGTTCCTAATAAAGTGCTGGTTTGATTGAGCTCATCCAAATATGGTCCAACAAGTAAATGAAGTTCATCCAGGATAGTTTCTTAAGATAAATAATGAGAGAAAGACGACTTAATTAACCGTGCAAAGTTTATCAGAGCTAATTTTCTTTCAAAACCTTTTCTACGACCAAAGTAAAGACAGAAAACAAGTAATTTATTTAAGATGAACCATCTTTCTAACGCGATCTTTGACTCCTCGGTGAGCAGCAGCGCTAACGGTAAAGCTAACGATGCTCTCTTGTTATCTCTCCTCTCCCCCGCGGGTCTCTTTCTATGTGATTTATTCTCCGTGCACAAACAGCTCACTGTAAATAGAAGCTGTTAAGCCGCTCCGGCACTCCAGTTTTAATAGAGCCTGTGTTTGGTTATGTAATGATTAAATAGCTGACCCGGGCTTTTAATGGCCTCGTAAATCACCCGACGCGGCTTTTATCGTCTTGTAAAGCTCGAAAATCAGCCGGTCGTAGGTGGGCTCGGTCAACAGCCAAGGTCAAAGGTCGGGCTGCGGCGTGTTTACAGAGGCGGTCGTTTAAAAAGTTTGATCTTCAAACACCTGAGAGGTGAAATCTGCATCGTAAACGGCTCCTTTTTATTCATTAAATTAGACAATGCTGACTTTCTGTGTCTCTTGGAACGGCAGCTTCAAAAACCTGGAGCACCAATCTGTAGCCGGTGACCTCCGACCCCTGCCGAGTTCAGGACCCCACTCCCCCCTCCCCCGCTAACAGATGTCCAGGTGCTGTCTGGACAGGACAGGTGGACGCCTCGGTCCCGCTCTTTGATTTCTCTCGTATGTGGAGATAAAAAAAAAAAAACAATGTCCCGAATCTAAACTGAAACAATCTGCAGCACAAACACAGAAAATATCACGTAAACAAATACAAATCTAATAACTCTTCATTTTGAGGATTTTAACTCCGAAGTGTCAACAAAGAAACGCTGACTTAAACAAAATGAGAATAAGTTAACACTTAAAACCATCTTTGAATAAATCACTGCGAGTCAAACATCCAAAACTATTTGAATTATTTTGCAGGTTGCAATTAATTGACCACCACCTGCACAGAAACTGTAGCGCCGCTGCTAACTGCGTTGGAAGAAGCACTCTTCAGCACTTTTCTTCAGTTAAAATAGCAAACTATAACAATAAAAAAGAAAAAACTCAACGACAAGCAGAAGTTCTGCATTCAAAATCCTTCAAAATAAAAGATGATCGACCTTGGATTTCATCCGTGTGTGTGATGTCGTACGTATATTCTGTGCAGGAGAAGTTTGTCATCTATTTTTCTCCCTCGGCCTCATGTGAAGATGAAATTCATCTTTTTTTTTCTGCGTCTGTTTGCACAAAACACACGAAAACTGCAGAGACGAATTGCGTCCGTCCTCGTTAGTCGTGGACGAGACATTCCTCCCGCCGAGCGAAGACGGACGACGCGGCGCTGAGGAGGAATGAATGAGTGAAATGTCTGTCAGAGGGGCAGCAAACACATGAAACAAGCACCTGAACGCACCACGCTGGGCTTCAGTCTGAGAAAAACTAACATTGAACTCACCACAGACACTGGCCTGTCCTACAGACAGTGAACTCACCACAGACACTGGCCTGTCCCACAGACCATGGCCTGTCCCACAGACCATGAACTGAACTCACCACAGACACTGGCCTGTCCCACAGACCGTGAACTCACCACAGACACTGGCCTATCCCACAGACCGTGAACTCACCACAGACACTGGCCTATCCCACAGACCGTGAACTCACCACAGACACTGGCCTGTCCCACAGACCGTGAACTCACCACAGACACTTTCTCTTCTGCAGTTACATTAGTTATTTTCTTTTTTACATTCTGAACACGCTCGCTCCTTTTGTTGGATAAAAGTAATCAGATAACCTGCGTTTTTGATGTCCCTGAATGTATCGCGACGCCTTCAGCTCCTCTCCGGCCGCACAATAGAAACAGCTTATGAATAGAAATACATTTAAACGCCTCATTACGGATGTCAGCTGTCAGGAGGTTTTGGCCCAAGGCTGCGTTACATTATCCCGTTTTTGTGTGGCCCTCTTTTCACATGGAGGTGCGTGTCAGAGATTAGGTGTGTATTCATGTCTGTTTGGCTTCACCTTTGCGTGTGTGTGTGTGTGTGTGTGTGTGTGTGTGTGTGTGTGTGTGTGTGTGTGTGTGTGTGTGTGTGTGTGTGTGTGTGTGTGTGTGTGTGTGTGTGTGTGTGTGTGTGTGTGTGTGTGTGTGTGTGTGTGTGTCCAAGGCTGGCATTCGTCACAGAGGCTGCTCTCTGTTCCCAGACTCTGAATGTATTCATGAGTTAGCTGTTGACTCAGGTAGTTAGCTCACCTGTGCGCGCACACACACACACACACACACACACACACACACACACACACACACACACACACACACACACACACACACACACACACACACACACACCCGCTGTGTCTTTGTCCAGACAAATCGACTAAACCTGCCAGATTTCCCTCCTCAGTCCTCAGCAGAAAAACCTGTTTCCTATCCCTCCATCTCCCTCGTCCCTTTGTAAAGTTAAACTCCCATGATGCTTAGCAAACAGGGACCTTTGAAGTCACCTGGGATGAGGAGGAGGGAGGGGGGGGGATTTCCTAGCGTCTAGTTCGGGCCAGATCTCAAAGTGAACAGCGGGCACTTTTCCCGGCGGTGCGTTCGAAGCCTCTCTGTTTCCCGTCCGTTATGTAACTGATTCGGACTCATTCAGCCTTCGACGGTCGCCGACACCGTCACACAAACCGACGAAGCATCGCCAGGACAACGCTCACAAAACTCATATCTAAGTGGAAGAAGTGGTCTGAATCGTTTCCTTACAAGAGAACTGTGGTTGATCTGAAGCCTCGTTTATCTTCGTCTTCCTTCGGTGAAGCTACTTCGGTTTATTTTAGAGACATGAAAGCAAAGGCAGAAGTAGCTGATTCTGGTCCACATCGGGAGGAGGTGTGGGTGGACGATCCTCCTCTTCCATAGAGGAAAAACTCACATTACATTTCAACGAACTGTTGTTATTCAAATGACCACTAGAGGTCGCTTGACTTTAAAAACGTTAAGTACAACAGCCTAAAACCACAAACAAGATCTAACATGTTAATTAATGCTTTGTAGGGTAATTAGAAGCTCAATTCTTCTCTGCAAAAGTTTCCAACTATTCTTTAAAGTTGTACAATTTCGATAAGAATACATTTCTTGTGTTAACAGTAAAATAAATTTAAATAATGTCATATTTTTGATATTCTTTTGCAATTAAAGCTGCACTGTGTAAGATATTGTATAACAGTTTAAAAGGCTCATTTGTCGGAGGAAGGCGTGTTGAGAGTCTCCAGTGGATCCGATAAGCTCTGAGTGTGTAGTTTTTCACTGTAAAGACAGTTTACAGCCTGTTTTATGGACACATGCTGCATTTATTGAGTTATAAACTCCTATGTAGCTTTTTATTTCCTGCAGCTTTTCTTAACAGATAATTGGACGATATAAACCGGCTACAGGATGGTGCGGCTAAATCTGATAAGGTAATGGCTCTGAATGGTTGTTTCCTCTGGTTTTGAATTCAGCAGAAAGATGATATCAGCCTATCGGAGGGCAGCACGGTGGACCTGAGGAAGCCCGGAGAGGAAGAGGACGAGTACTCGGAGATGGCCGAAGAGGCGATGGACCCCGACAACTGCTTCCCCGACAGTAAGATCCACACGGTGTTGTTAGAAAGACTCTCGCTTATGAACGCACCATAAATTAGGCTAACCACATGCTCATTCCAGCTCAAACTTGTACGCAAAACACGAGTTTTCACCTGAAGAAGCTAAATTTGTCCGTTCCCTTTTTTTTTCTTTTACCTGCAATTAAGTAAACGTAAAAATCTGCGATAATTGATCAAAATATTTTTTGCTCTCATTATCTCCTGATGCTGTGAAGCTGCAGCCGCTTCAGATTCACAAATGTTTTCAGGAACCACGAGCTCCATCCCGCTTGCCCCAAAACCCTCAGGCTGATTTACGATGTTGTGCCGACTGACCCCGCTGAAGAGCAAACACCTCGTTTCCTTGCTGATTGAGCGGCTTTCTTGCGGGACGCAGCGAACATGTCCGTTTGTATCCGTCTCTATGCAGACGACTCCCCGCTGAGCATTACATTTAGAAAAAAAAAATTGAATTTTCTTCACGTGAAATTTGCACAATGTTTCATCGAGATGAGAACAAATGTTCATGTAGATATGTTCCTTTCCCTCCCGTGAGGATTTGTGCTTTAACAGTTCAGCCTCTCAGCGTTTATCGCTCGGTTTGTTTTTGTGATTATTGCCATAAAAAAAGGTTTGATTTCTGCTGCAGCTTTTCTCAAAGATTGCGATGTCATTCGCAGTTTTAAGTGAGTATTTTCCGTCCGTTACCGCCTGATTCATCAGAAGACATCGTTGTGTTTGTGAACGTTGAATTCAGACTTTAAAAGCTGAACATGGAACCTCGAACCAGCTGCAGGGTTTGAAGACGCGTCGCTGGTTTCAGGAACAACGAGCTCCATCCCGCCGCCCCAAAACTCTCACGCTGAGATTTATGATGTTGTGCCGACTGACCCCGGTGAAGAGCAAACACCTCCTTTCCTCCCTGACTCAGCCGCTCTCCTGCGGGAACACCACAGATTTGTCTTCAGCACAGTAACGTGGAGAGACGGAGTAAACTAAATCAAAGTGTTCCGGCTTTCAATTCAGCTTTTTCAACTGATATTTCTCGTGTGAGTCTCGGAGGTAATGTGAGGGCACAGAATCAGGTCAGCCAGCTGGAAAAACCCTCTGAAGAGCCAAAACAACAGAAAGCATCCCCAACATCTGCAGCGACTCCGAGGTGGAACGAACGTGTGCAGCGACTGAAACACGCAGCAGGACGGTTCACGTGTTTAATTACGAGTGTAGATTATAACAATTAAAACCCAAATACAGACAGATTTCCACCTGGATTTTATCCCGGCCATTTTTAAAAGCTTCTCACTTCTTCAATTTGTCTCTATAAAAAGCAAAACATGCAGCATCGACTCATGGATCTAATATTTGGGTTGTTTTTGGTAGATATAGATACAAATAAATGTTGATTTAATTAATCAGATGTCATCGATGAAGGTCGTTTTATACGTAGTGTGAACCGGTGACCTTATGTTTGTAAAAGTGGACTGAAAGCTTCCAGGACTGAAAAATGAGGCCGATGTGGAAGTCCACAATTTTATTCTCATTTCATATATTTTTATACTTGCAAATCTTTTTAATCTGGGAAAAAAAAACTTTCTAAAAACCCATCAGATTAAAACATGTTATAAAAAGATAATATGAATGTTTTTAAAGATATTAGACTGTATGTCATTATGTTTCATTGTCAGCTACCAAATAGGAAGAAACAAAACTTAAATACGAGACACCATTCAGTCCACAAACACAAAACCACACAACAGCAGCGAGGCCAGTCCCGATGGTCCCGGTGGTCCCAATGGTGGTCACGGTGGTCCCGATGGTGGTCACGGTGGTCCCGATGTTGGTCCCGATGGTCCCGGTGGTCCCAATGGTGGTCACAGTGGTCCTGATGTTGGTCCCGATGGTCCCGGTGGTCCCGATGGTCCCGATGGCCCCGGTGGTCCTGAGCTCGGCGTGGGACCTCGTTTTTCCGAGGCTCGCTCTCCATGGAAGCAGCGCCGCCTTGGTTCTCTACTTTGTGTGAAAGCGGCTGCCAAACAACAGATGTTGTATTAGCTTTGATTCATTTAGAAGATTGATGCATCCGTCGCCGCCGTCCCAACACGCCGCCCACTTCTCCCTGATTCAGCAGAGTCCTTCACAGCAGGCGGACGTTTGTCACCGGCTGGACTCGGATCGGCCGCCGCAGCGCTGCCGGAGGAGGGTGGACATGAGACATGAAGGAAGTCTTCCCGCCCGCCGTAGTTTGTGTCAGCGTCTGAATTTAGTGGCTGAAATATGAGTTTAGAGGAGGAGAGGAGAGGCAAACAGAACGACAGACGAGGCGAAAGGAAAGGAAGGAGACAAAAGGAACCGAGGAAGAGGAGGGAAGACGATGACACTCTGGAGTGATAGACATCCAGAGAAAAGGAAGACGAAGAGGAAAATAAATCAAAAGATAATGAAAAAGGAGGAGAGACGCATTAGTAAGAAATAAATAAGAGAAAGAAAACAAGAACATTTTGTGGAATGAAGACAGAAGAGAAGACGAAGAGGAGGAGGAACGAGGCTGAGACGACGATGATGATGATGATGATGGACTTTGACCTCGTGACCTTTTGACCTCGCTAGCATCGACAGATTCTGGGGACAAACAGATTTTGACCTCCGGCGTGTCGCCGGCGCCGCCGCCGGGCCTCCCTCCTGACTCAGCTCAGTCCGCTCACTCTGGACCAGAACCACCAGCGTGCTGACACAGCACTGCATCACTTTGTCTTAACGTGTGTGTGTGTGTGTGTGTGTGTGTGTGTGTGTGTGTGTGTGTGTGTGTGTGTGTGTGTGTGTGTGTGTGTGTGTGTGTGTGTGTGTGTGTGTGTGTGTGTGTGTGTGTGTGTGTGTGTGTGTGTGGAAGCCGTGGTTCCTGCAAGTCGACCAGCTGCTGCAGAAGTAGGCCAGAAAAATGACTAACAGCAGCAGGCAGCCACCAGCTGTGTGTGTGTGTGTGTTTTATTTGTGTGTGAATACGAGGAAGTTTGCATTACAGTGTGTGTGTGTGTGTGTGTGTGTGTGTGTGTGTGTGTGTGTGTGTGTGTGTGTGTGTGTGTGTGTGTGTGTGTGTGTGGCCATCTGGACCTTCAGGACAATAGCAGGGTCACGAGATGTTTGCCGATCGGTGCATCCGGTCTGCGTTAACGTTTCCATGGCGACGAACGTTTCCAGTCACGGTCGAACCGTCTCGATTGTTTTTGTTTTATCATCAAACCGGAGATCAAAAAGTTTTCCTCCCATGATGCAACTGCTGCTGATATGAACGATTGTGTTCCTATGTGTCTTTATATATATCTGTGTGTGTGTGTGTGTGTGTGTGTGTGTGTGTGTGTGTGTGTGTGTGTGTGTGTGTGTGTGTGTGTGTGTGTGTGTGTGTGTGTGTGTGGTCCTCCATGCTGTGATTACAAAGCGCCCCCCCCCCCCCACACACACACACACACACACACCGGCTGTCAGTAAGACGGAGTGTGTGTGTCGTCCTGAATGGCGACGCTCCCCCGCCGCTAATTATTCATCACGCAGGAGGAAAGGTCAGTCGAAACGGAAAAAAAAGAAAAAGAACAGCTCAGCGAGCGACGTTAACGAGGCGGTAAAAGAAACTCTTCAGATGACTGAAGGTCGACGGTTTCGCTTTTACACTTCCCGCTTTTTTTTTTACCTGAAGAAAACAAACAAAGAAGCGGCGCCGACGGGTCCAGAAGATGTTCTTGACCCGTGAAGGACCGGAGGAGGTCTGGAGACGCTCTTTTATTTCAGAAACATATCACATATTTGCGGTCTGAAAGCAGTTTAGCCTTTTTTTTTTTTTGCACAAACTGAAAGCTGAGCGTGCCGACTGCTCGTAGAGGAGCGCCGGTCCGCAGTGTACCAACATATTTAATCATCTCAGTCTGGAAAATGAAACAGTCTCATCAGAGTTTTGTGGGGGTGTCGTGTCCGTAACTTTTGCGCAAACCGGTCTCCCTTGCTGCAGAGTCACATTACTGTGATCGATTTTCCCAGCATGCCCTCGTATTTCCCAGCATGCCCTCTCTCTTTTGGAACTATTGCGAACAGTGACTGGTAGTAAACACGTCTTAAATTTCCCCAAGTCCCCATTTCAGTATTTATTTACACCACATACTGCATCTTATTCTTACAGGAATCATACAAAAAGTCAACACATCTTTTTGTTTGTACACCGAATGTGTCGAACATCCGACATCAAGTTGCAGCTCGGACGGTTTTCAACCCACAAACACACCGAGGAACCGGAGGAGACACTTCCTGCTCTGTTATCTCCACTCGTCCACAAACACACTCACACATTATCATTTGAATGCAGAAAAACATATTAGCTGAAATATAAAAATCCACCGACTGATTGGAGATCCTCTCTCACACACACACACACACACACACACACACACACACACACACACACACACACACACACACACACACACACACACACACACACACACACACATACGTCCGTGCAGGCAGATTAGCCGCCCCATTAGTCCTCTAAATGCCAACTCATTGGTTAATGTTGTGATGCCACGCAGCACGCGATCCACAGCGAATATCCGAGTGTGTTTCCGCCTCAGCGGACGTTTACCGCCCCGACGTCACTGAAAAGGTCTCAGGTGTGATTCCCGCAGCAGACTGCCAGAGTGCCCCTGAGCAGGACGCAGACGTGTTGATCACACACTCCTCTGAACGTGACCTCGGATACCTGAACGGACAGAAATTAGAGGAGCTTTCAGTTCTGTTAAAAGAAAGCACAAAATAGAAACAATAATAGAAGAAATAACAACGTGATGGATTTATTTATTGACCACGAATTCAGAGCGTTTTATTTTGAGGACCCAAAACAGAAGATTATATTCAAAATAAAATCCTCTAGAAAGAAGTGTGAATTCATTTTGATCATGATTTTATTTTATTAAATATAAAACTCAACTTTCCTACCAACTCTGCTATTTTTTTCTTTTGTTTCAATAAAAGAAAAAGTTATTCATTTCTTTTTTATTTCATAAACAGGAGAGGAGGATGCTTGTCATTTAAAATGTGCATACTTTTTTCTAACAAAATAAACATGCAGTTTATCGATTATTATAATTTAAACTGTACGTTTTTTGTTAATAGTCATTTTTTTAGCTCCAGTGTTTGCAAATGTTGATATCGTGTCCATTTTAATGTCCAGTTTGATGTTAGAAAAAAGTGAACGAGTAAAAATGTAAGAAAAAGTTCTTACTAAATATATTTAAAAAATATAAAGTTTGTCCTGCTGGTCACAAAAAAAGCCATCATATGGTCGTTAAACGTGGAAAAGTGGCGGGAAAGGAGGTTTCAGTTGAGGATCCTTTCAAAATAAGACCTTAAGAAAGTTTGTATTTGTTAGTCGCCATGGAGACGAGAGGCAACGAAGGGGATGAATGCAGTCGCCTGGCGGGGAACCGTTCGGACACGTTTTCTGAGTTGCGTTCGATAACGGATCGATCGGCACGACGGAGGACGCGTCAGGTGATGTAATGAGGCGTTCAAGAGCTGCGTTCAATAAGAGTTTATAGCAGCAGAAGAGTTTATTAAGGCTGCCTTCGGTGTGTGTGTGTGTGTGTGTGTGTGTGTGTGTGTGTGTGTG
>NW_027210664.1:2097500-2130000 GCF_029030835.1 Brachyistius frenatus | reverse complement strand
AAGCAAGCGAGAGACGCCGAGCGACAACAGAGAGAAAGAGAAAAGTTCAAACCGCCTGCGGACAAAATATCAGCGCTGGCTTTTTAACCTCCACACACACACACACACACACACACACACACACACACACACACACACACACACACACACACACACACACACACACACACACACACACACACACACACACACACACACACACACACACGGACACATACACACACACACACACACACACATGGACACACACACACACACGGACACACACACACACACACACACACACACACACACACACACACACACACACACACACACACACACACACACACACACACACACACACACACACACACACACACACACACGGACACACACACACACACACACACACACACACACACACACACACACACGGACACACACACACACACGGACACACACACACACACACACACACGGACACACACTCTCCCTTTTCAGTCCTGCAGGCAGGATTACGCCGAGGCGGAGTGACACACAGTTTGTGATCCACACCATACATATGCATGCATCGGGTTGGAAATGGACACATTCCCTCTCGCTGCCTCTCCGTGTCTCTCCGTGTCTCTCCGTGTCTCTCTGTGTCTCTCCGTGTCTCTCTGTCTCTCTGTCTCTCCGTGTCTCTCTGTGTCTCTCCGTGTCTCTCCGTGTCTCTCCGTGTCTCTCCGGGTGGTTTCTGCCTGGCCGTCCTCGGAGATGACACTGTGTGTTGTGACGTTTTTATTTGACTGTAGTGGCCCCGAGAGAGAAAGAGAAAGAAAGAGAGGGATGTGTTGAGTCAGAGATCTAACCATGCACATATGAGATGGAAAGAAGAAGAAGCAGGACAGAGCAGAGTGTTATTAACAGAGACAGAAAATGGTGGAAGAAAGACTCTTAAAGCTGCAGGAAGGAGTTTTCAGCCACTAGGGGGCAGAAAAACACCAAAACATGCCGACGGACACGAAGCTGCAAAACAGTAAAGTCATATTTATTCATGTTTCCCTCAAATTCTCTGTTATTTTCCTTTATTTTACATTTTATTCAGAGATTAAAAGCTCTGGTTTTAAGAGAGACCTTCAAAGTTTGTTACAACAATAAAATAATAAAAGAGATAGCCGTTTCTTTCAGGAGGTCCCGATCGAAGGGAAACTCTTCATTTTATTAGTTAATACTGATATTAGAATTCATATTAGAAACGTTGTCTAAAAAAATAAATGCATACAGAATTTTTTAAAACACGTGCTGTTGTATTTAAGCTGCTGTGAGTATTAATGATGTTATTTTTCACATAAAAAGAACTCAGCTGATGTGGGTGGAGCTCAGCTATGTGAGTAAATGTTACCAAGCTTGAGGAGCACTTTTATTTTGTTAAAGTAGCTCCGCCTCCGTCGATGCTGACGGTGCCTGTGACCCGTAGATCTCAGTGCTGGGTCAGCTGGCCCGGGTGGTCTCGCTGGACCAGATGGCGGCGGCGCGGGTTCTGAGGACGCTCAGGGCGCTCCGCCCTCTCCGGGCCGCGGCCCGCTTCGCCGGTATCCGGGTAAGAGCCCGAGCCGAGTCCTCGCCGAGCTCCGTCCACGCGGTTCCACCGGCCGGCTTCTTGTTAGCGGCGCTGCGGTTTCTGGGCTTTGATTTGAGGGTGATGGTGGCTGTCAATCATCTTCTTCATACATCCAGGGGTTTTGGGCCTTTGAGGAGGAGCTGAATATGATCGTGTTCCTGATTCAGCTTCAGCTCCAGAAACATCTCTTTGTCTCGCAGGTCGTTTCCTCGCCGCTTCATCTGAAGCCAAACTAATCTAAGTTCATCCGCTCGTCTCTCGTCCTGCAGGACTCATCGGTCAGCTGATCGGTGGACGGACGCAGCTTCGACTCCTCTCTGTTCGCCTCGTTAGATTAGAAGTTAACTGTCCTGCTTCTCTTCCTCTTCTTCCTCTTCCTCTTCCTGTCTGTCTTTGTTTCTACCTTTCGCCTCCTTCCCTCCTTTCCTTCCTTCCTTCCTTCCTTCCTTCCTTCCTTCCTTCCTTCCTTCCTTCCTTCCTTCCTTCCCTCCTTCCTTCCCTCCCTCCTTCCCTCCCTCCTTCTTCCTTCCCTCCTTCCCTGACTCCTTCCTTTCCTCCTTCCTTCCTTCCTTCCTTCCTTCCCTCCTTCCTTCTTCCCTCCTTCCCTGACTCCTTCCTTTCCTCCTTCCCTCCTTCCCTCCTTCCTCCTTCCTTCCCTCCTTCCCTCCTTCCCTCCTTCCCTCCTTCCTCTCTCTCTCCTCCAGGTGTCATTGGTCAGTTTGGTTGCCAACACGTTGGGTTATTCAGACTTTGCAGCCATCAAGTCTCTGCGGACGCTGCGAGCCCTGCGTCCCCTCAGAGCCCTCTCCAGATTTGAAGGCATGAGGGTAAGAGTCAGTATTAACCAATCAAACACACCCGAGCTCCCAGATCCAGAAATCATATTTATCACAGCCGGTTGAGACGCCTTCGTTTCAAACTAGAAGATCTTCAGTAGAAAATATCATGAACTCCAACGACTTTATGCGTAAACGAGTTGTCGTTCATCCTGTTATGATTGGTGCTATTTAACATCCATAAACACACATTAACGATGTACAGAGAGCTACATGCTAATTGCTAATTCAGATTTTTTTTTTTTTTATAATTGCTGATTTTGGTTGATTGATTTCAAATTAAATAGAAATTTCACCGTTTTAAAAGGAGCTCCTTTCAACAGAATGGCATCAGAATAAACCCGTTTATTTGCATTAATGGGATAGTTATCAGAATAAAAGGCTTCCTCTGATTTATGAGCTAATGAAGGATTCCTGATTTTTTTCAACAAGGACTTCAGATTTCTGCAACTTTTTGTGTTTAAATTACAAAACTTGTTAAAGTAAAGTTTCTCATTGCAGTAAAATATTCAAATTTACAAACATTTTATGTCATGTTATTGTTGAAGTCAGTTGAGTTAATTTTAAAGTATTTTATATTGAAATAACGATTATTTTTAATGCGTATTAATGTGCCAATCATTTTCATTTCATCATTAAATAGTCAGAATAATTTTTCAGGCCTATTCTTTACGTTTTGTCTGTAAAATACGTTAAATATTGAAAGTAAATCGGAAGTATTTTCCTCTGAAATGTGGTGGATTAGAAAGTAAATATATTATAATATGAAATGAGGCCTTTTGTCACGTGATATAAAGGAAGGTAAATAAAATAATTCAAGCGCTCCTGTATTTTAACGTCAGTATTTTTGTGCTCGGGTGTGTTTGAAGTGAAAAACTTCACCTCGTTGTTGTGTGGGTTTTTTTGTGTTTCATCCCATTAACGTTTCACCTGTTGTTCATTTCAACTTCACTCTCTTCACTGTTTTCTGCTCTCTGATTGGTTCATCTCCATGTTTCTTTTTTCATATTAACTTTGTGTATAAGCAGGAAGAAACATGGAGTCGGTGTGTGTTTGTGTTTCCGTCCCGTTCACCAGTATTACCGAGTCAGCTCGTCTGTAGCGCCTGAAATATCCTTTACGACACAAACTCTAAATTTAAATGATGATTTTCTTGTAGATTACGTTTCGTTAAAACATCTGCAAAAAGAAAAAAAAAAACATCTTCCACAGCTAATATTTGTTAATAATAGAAAATTATAAAATGGAGATTTTAACTGTATTTTAATATAACACATTGGCATATTAAATAAATTTGACACTTTTTTTCAACACTTTTACATAAAAAGTAAGTCAACCTTTCAGCAAAATGTGTTTTCACTTCATGTTTGTTTTGCATAAAAATGGATAAAAACGAATTTATTTTTCTAATAGAAAAAAATACCAAAAAAGGACATAAGTGATGAAAATCTTTTCATAGTTTTCATATTGTTTAATTTCACTTTTTACATCTTGAATAAGCTTTCTTACTCTTAAAATAACAATATAATATTTTCCTGCCATTTTGTGATTATTGAAGTTACATTTGTTAGTTTCTGAGTTCATTTTAAAAAATGTCGCTTTTTAATGGAAATATACCAAAACCAGAGATGACATGGGTGAGGATGGTTTTGTATTTTCTTTCCTTGTATAAATCTTTTTTTTTTTATTACTTTTTACATCTTAAAAAAGCTTTATTACTCTTAAAATGACATAACAATATTTTCTCATCCGAACAGAAAATGTTTGTGCTTAATAAAATTAAAATTCTCAAGTTTCCGAGTTGGTTTTGCATAAATGTGGATGAAAATAAATTTATTATTCTAATGAAAAAATGCCAAAACTTATGGAAAGGAGATAAGTGATGTCTTTTCATATTGTTTAATTCTACTTTTTACATCATTGAGTAAACTTTCTTACACTTAAAATAACAATAAAATATTGTCTTGTCTTCACAAAAAGGCAAATTTTGTGGTAAATAAATGTAATTATTCAATGATTTTGTTTTGTTTAGAAACCTTAATTTTATGTTTACATACAAAAACAAAACTGTTTCCAAAAGGTTTCAAGAGCTTAAATTTATTATCTATTATGTTACAAAAAAATTAATTAACTGGATTTAAAGTTTTAAATTCTTATTTGATGAAACGATCCGCAGCTCATTTAATCCACATTTTTTGAACCTTTGGTTAAAGATGAAACGAAAGGCGTGCAGATCGCTGACTCTTCCTCATGAAGGTCAGAACTTGTGTTGCATGCTGGGAAAAAAAAAAGAAACCCTCTGAGCTTTCACTCTGCTCGTCATCCTCCGCTCTCCTCTTTGTGCGGCTAATAAGATTAGCTGGTGTGTTAATTTACAAACGCTCGGTGCTCAGCACCGCACGGCTCACTCAGCACGGCTCTCCGGCTGGAAGAGGTGCATTGTGGGTGCAGGGCGAGGAGGCCTGGAGTGGCAGGTTGAGACATTAGCGAGTCAGCGCTCGCTCGCCGTGCGAAATAAAAAAGAGAATTTGCAGAAAGTCAGTTTAACTAAAGAAAATCTCTTAAATCCTCCAGAAATGGATTTTTATTTTTTATTTATTCACTTTATGTGGGAGCAGATTCTCACATCTCAACACTCGTCAAGTTACATGAAGATACTGTGATTTCTTACTAAGTTGTTTTATTTTATAACAAAAAATATTACATTATTAAAACATTTACAACCGAATCTTGGCTGAAATAATTCAAAACTACTCATCAAATAATCGACGAGTTTTTTATTCCTGAACAAAAATGTTGTTTTGCTAAAATAAACTGGGGTCGATAGGTAAAATAATCTTTATGAATATTCCCAGTTTGTAAATGAACGTTTTTATAAAATAAATAAACCAAAGTCTGAAATGTAAGTTTCATTCGTGTCCACAAGAGTTTTTTGTTCATTCTGTGAATAAAAACACTGAATTTCTGCAGATTTATTTCACAGATTTACAAAAGCTGATTTAAAACTTGATGAATGATTTTAAATGTTTCTCCCACATGATGTGAACATCAGTGAACGGTGTAACAGCCTCTCCAGCCTTCCTCCACCTGCATGCTGAGCTGTGAACGATGCATTCATGTCCCAACAGATGTCTCACTCATCCTTGTTTCTTTTTTTTTTATATATCAAGGTGAAAGACAAACACACAGTTTGATGTCACTCGTGATCCTCAGATAATTCAAACATAAATCAAACTTTATTAGTTCATGTCTTCTATCAGTTTCGAGGCCTCGTTCAGAGACCGCCTGGTGATTTTTGAAAGTCAGATTTCTACCGATGCGTCTCAAATTTTTGGGGGGGATTTCTTAAAAAAATAATAATAATGATGATGATGATGATGATGTCATTTCCAGAGAGATAGAGCTATCAGAGAGCGGAGAGTTTTCACTTCCACGCTAGAAAGCTGCGTCACCAGCGTAGCTACGTGGTTACCACGGCAACCCATGCAGCTAGGCGGGTGACAGATTCTGATCTGAGAAACAAATCTGATTTCACCTGCAGTCTGAACGCAGCGCTTCACGTGAGAGACACAAAATGAACAGAAAACTAAGAGGAGAAAAGTTTACAAGCAAAAAAAATATGCATTCGATTAAAATCTTTATCAAAAGTTGTAATAAACCGAGGAAACGTACAGGTGAGACTGTCGTGTTTGTTTTCCACCTGGATGTCCAACAGACTGAAACTTTCATGTTTTCTCACTCAAACAGACTAAAGTTGTTGTTTTCACCGCTGTAAGAAGTGTGTGTGTGTGTGTGTGTGTGTGTGTGTGTGTGTGTGTGTGTGTGTGTGTGTGTGTGTGTGTGTGTGTGTGTGTGTGTGTGTGTGTGTGTGTGTGTGTGTGTGTGTGTGTGTGTGTGTTTCCTGTGCAGGTGGTGGTGAACGCTCTGATCGGGGCGATCCCCTCCATCATGAACGTGCTGCTGGTCTGTCTGATCTTCTGGCTGATCTTCAGCATCATGGGCGTCAACCTGTTCGCCGGTAAGTTCGGCCGCTGCGTCAACCGCACGGGTCACATCTACGACGCCGGCTTCATCAACAACAAGTCCGAGTGCGAAGCGCTCAACGACACCTCGCACTTCTACTGGAGCAAAGTCAAGGTCAACTTCGACAACGTGGGCGCCGGATACCTGGCTCTGCTGCAAGTGGTGAGATACAGCGGTTTATTACGCTTTATTTTTAAATCACATCCATTCAAAACTAAAACAGAGTTCAGTCTCACAGCTGGAAGTGGAGAAAACTCATTCAACATGTTCCTCGTTACATCATGAGACCACATTTCCCACAAACCCCGGCACTTCCTGTTGTGGCGGTGAGCGAGCTTTGTTTCGATGGTGAGAGGAGAAGGGGCGGAGCCTAAGGATTATTTTTGGGAATCGAGTCAGTTTTATTTTAAATGGAAATGCAAATATTATGAGGACGCAGGATGTTTGTATGTCCAGCATCAGGACAACAGTTTAAAATATTCCTCACGGATCTGAGAGCAGCTGTGTGAAACAATCGAGCTGAAGCACGACGAGGAAGCAAAGAAGAGCGGTGTGTAAATGTGTCATTGTGTAAATGTGTCATCGTGTAAATGTGTCATTGTGTAAATGTGTCATTGTGTAAATGTGTCGTCGTGTAAATGTGTCGTCGTGTAAATGTGTCATTGTGTAAATGTGTCATTGTGTAAATGTGTCATTGTGTAAATGTGTCGTCGTGTAAATGTGTCGTCGTGTAAATGTGTCGTCGTGTAAATGTGTCGTCGTGTAAATGTGTCATTGTGTAAATGTGTCGTCGTGTAAATGTGTCATTGTGTAAATGTGTCGTCGTGTAAATGTGTCGTCGTGTAAATGTGTCGTCGTGTAAATGTGTCGTCGTGTAAATGTGTCGTTGTGTAAATGTGTCGTCGTGTAAATGTGTCATTGTGTAAATGTGTCGTCGTGTAAATGTGTCATCGTGTAAATGTGTCATTGTGTAAATGTGTCATTGTGTAAATGTGTCGTCGTGTAAATGTGTCATTGTGTAAATGTGTCATTGTGTAAATGTGTCATTGTGTAAATGTGTCGTCGTGTAAATGTGTCATTGTGTAAATGTGTCGTCGTGTAAATGTGTCGTCGTGGAAATGTGTCATCGTGGAAATGTGTCGTCGTGTAAATGTGTCATTGTGTAAATGTGTCATTGTGTAAATGTGTCGTCGTGTAAATGTGTCGTCGTGTAAATGTGTCATTGTGTAAATGTGTCATCGTGTAAATGTGTCATTGTGTAAATGTGTCATTGTGTAAATGTGTCATTGTGTAAATGTGTCATTGTGTAAATGTGTCGTCGTGTAAATGTGTCATTGTGTAAATGTGTCATTGTGTAAATGTGTCATTGTGTAAATGTGTCGTCGTGTAAATGTGTCATTGTGTAAATGTGTCGTCGTGTAAATGTGTCGTCGTGGAAATGTGTCATCGTGGAAATGTGTCGTCGTGTAAATGTGTCGTCGTGTAAATGTGTCATTGTGTAAATGTGTCATTGTGTAAATGTGTCGTCGTGTAAATGTGTCGTCGTGTAAATGTGTCATCGTGTAAATGTGTCATTGTGTAAATGTGTCATTGTGTAAATGTGTCGTCGTGTAAATGTGTCGTCGTGTAAATGTGTCATTGTGTAAATGTGTCATTGTGTAAATGTGTCGTCGTGTAAATGTGTCATTGTGTAAATGTGTCGTCGTGTAAATGTGTCATTGTGTAAATGTGTCGTCGTGTAAATGTGTCGTGTGTAAATGTGTCATTGTGTAAATGTGTCGTCGTGTAAATGTGTCGTCGTGTAAATGTGTCATTGTGTAAATGTGTCGTCGTGTAAATGTGTCATTGTGTAAATGTGTCGTCGTGTAAATGTGTCGTCGTGTAAATGTGTCATTGTGTAAATGTGTCGTCGTGTAAATGTGTCATTGTGTAAATGTGTCATTGTGTAAATGTGTCATCGTGTAAATGTGTCGTCGTGTAAATGTGTCGTCGTGTAAATGTGTCATTGTGTAAATGTGTCATTGTGTAAATGTGTCGTCGTGTAAATGTGTCATTGTGTAAATGTGTCATTGTGTAAATGTGTCATTGTGTAAATGTGTCATTGTGTAAATGTGTCATTGTGTAAATGTGTCGTCGTGTAAATGTGTCATTGTGTAAATGTGTCATTGTGTAAATGTGTCGTCGTGTAAATGTGTCATTGTGTAAATGTGTCGTCGTGTAAATGTGTCATTGTGTAAATGTGTCATTGTGTAAATGTGTCATCGTGTAAATGTGTCATTGTGTAAATGTGTCGTCGTGTAAATGTGTCGTCGTGTAAATGTGTCAGTGTGTAAATGTGTCGTCGTGTAAATGTTTCATTGTGTAAATGTGTCATTGTGTAAATGTGTCATCGTGTAAATGTGTCATTGTGTAAATGTGTCGTCGTGTAAATGTGTCGTCGTGTAAATGTGTCAGTGTGTAAATGTGTCGTCGTGTAAATGTGTCATTGTGTAAATGTGTCATTGTGTAAATGTGTCATTGTGTAAATGTGTCATTGTGTAAATGTGTCGTCGTGTAAATGTGTCATTGTGTAAATGTGTCATTGTGTAAATGTGTCGTCGTGTTTCAGGGAAACAAAAATCCTCGAGTGAAGAAATAGAAACACAAAGTTAAAAGTCTTCTGCTGCACAGTGACTTCAAAATAAATTAAAGCCGAGTGTCTCCTCCACAGACCGTAGGATTGACTTTTCTGCCGCCCCCCTCCTCCCCTCCTCCTCCCCTCCTCCTCCCCTCCTCCTCCTCTCCTCCTCCCCTCCTCCTCCCTCCCCCCTCACCACCTTGATCTCCTCTTTCTCTTTTCCTTCCATCCATTTACTGTCTTCGCCTTCATTTTCCTCCCACCTGTTCTTTGTCGCTCTAACTTTTGACTTCCCCACTTCGTCTCCCTCCGTCTCTCTTTGTCTCCATTTGTCGAGTCGGCTCTAATTCTTTTCTTTTTTTCCACTCTCGCTGTCCATCCGTCTCTCTAATTTAATATCTTTTAAATTCCCTTTAACGTTTGAACACGGAGCCGTTAAACAGCACATCTGCAGCTGAAAACATCTTCATGTAATTCTTCTAGTAAACTGTCAACACTAAATTAGACATAAATAACACCGTCTGATTTTGTTGGTATTTATTTGACAGAATATTTTCACAAGGGCTTAAAAACGATGAAATTAAACTTTACAGGGAGTTCGTTTTTACAGCAATTATAACTGGATTGTAAAATTAAGATATAAAATGAGGATAAAAAAGTACATTTCAGACAGTTTGGTGGCTTCGCCTGAATTTCTGTGTACGAAGGTGGATGAAGACGTCCAGAGACTGTTCCTGTTGCGCGTGAACGGTGCACCAGGAAGCAACGAGCTTCATGAGGAAGTCGTCTCTTCATCAACATCATCGCTGAGTTCCACACGTTAACGTGAACATTAGTGATGTCACCATGGAAACCTGAAACTGGGGGACGAATTCACGGTGACACAAAGAAAACCCAGCTGGTGTCTCCTGAGCTGACACGCCTTCTTCTTCGGTGAAGCTCCGCCCCCTCTTGAAACGTGAACGTCTCACCGGACACGTCGCCCGGCTCATCTGAAGCGTTTCAAGGGTTGATGATTCAGAGTTTGATATAAATCTGATGTTTCAGGTGTGTAAAGAATCGCAGATTAAACCACTGCTCATAAAATGGTGAAGCAGCGTAACTCGGCCTCCGTCCTCATGAAGGTTGCAGCGTCTCTGCTGAGTCACGCTGCTCCTCTTCATCCACCTTCGTACTTCCAAAATCACGTCTCTTTTTTCGACCACTGTACATTTTTTTTTCTGTACTTCTACAACATCTTTCCTTCGCAAATGTACTTTTTTATTTTCCTGAGTTCTCCTTGAACTTTTCTACCCTTTTATTTTGCTTTGCATCGTTTCATTTTCCCGCCATTCATCCATCCATCCATTCATCCATCCATTCATCCATCCATCCATCCATCCATCCATCCATCCATCCATCCATTCATCCATCATCCATTCATCCATTCATCCATCCATCCATTCATCTATCCATTCATCCATCCATCCATCCATCCATCCATCCATCCATCCATCCATCCATTCATCCATCCATTCATCCAGCCATTCATCCAGCCATTCATCCACTCATTCATCCACTCATTCATCCATTCATCCATCCATCCATTCATCCATCCATTCAAACATCCATTCATCCAGCCATTCATTCACTCATCCACCCATCCATTCATCCATCCATCCATTCATCCATCCATCCATCCATCCATCCATCCATCCATCCATCCATCCATCCATCCATTCATCCATCCATTCATCCAGCCATTCATCCAGCCATTCATTCACTCATCCATTCATCTATCCATTCATCCATTCATCTATCCATCCATTCATTCATCCATCCATTCATCCATCCATCCATTCATCCATCCATCCATTCATCTATCCATCCATCCATTCATCTATCCATCCATTCATTCATCCATCCATTCATCCATCCATCCATTCATCCATCCATCATCTATCCATCCATCCATTCATCTATCCATCCATCCATTCATCCATCCATTCATCCATCCATCCCATCCATCCATTCATTCATTCATTCATTCATTCATTTCTTTCTGTTTCTCCATCACCTGTCATTAAACACAACATGAACAAACACAACTCCCTTCTCCTCCTCCCCTCCATCACCTCCACTCGTCCCCCTCCACTCCATCCCTCCATCACCTCCCCTCCTCCCTCCATCACCCCCCTCCTCCTCCTCCCTCCATCACCTCCCCCTCTCCTTCCGTTCTTTACTTCACGCACTCTTTTCTTTCCTCGCTCTCGTCGCCCACCGAGGGAGTCCTGAGAGCCTCCAATCAATCAGCGCCTGAGAGGCTTTTTATTTTTAGAGCGACTCCAGCCAAGTGGGAGGAAACGGAGAGGGAGGGGGAGGGAGAGGGGAGGGAGAGGGAGAGAGGGAGGGGGAGGGACAGGGAGAGGGAGGGGGGAGGGAGGGGGGGAGAGGGAGAGGGAGAGGGAGAGAAAAAGTACATGTGGTTTAAGAAAATCAAGGTTCAAACGGCAAAACGGGGAATAAAGAGCCAGCAGAGAAGAATCGGAGAAGTTAGAGGGAGAAAAGATACCGGAGAGGATGAAGACGGTGAAGGAGACGAAGAGCTGATAGAGAAACGGGGATGAATGGAAAGGTGTAAAAGAAGGATGATGGAGGAGAAGGAGGAGGAGGGGGTGATGGAGGGGAGGAGGAGGAGAGGGGGTGATGGAGGGATGGAGGGGAGGAGGAGGAGAGGGGGTGATGGAGGGGAGGAGGAGGAGAGTGGGTGATGGAGGGGAGGAGGAGGAGGAGCGGAGCTGATAGAGAAACGGGGGGATGAAAGGTGTAAAAGAAGGACGGAGAGTTGTGACAAAGACTTGCTGTGAATTTCCAGACAGGAAACAAGTCATGAAAAACCCACAAAGTTGAGGTTCGGCGTGCTGCTGCTTCGCCCTCAGACACACAGAACTTAAGATTTGTCAGAGTGCCGTCGCCTTGGCAACAAGTCACTCAGCACATTTGTTTGGCTGGTCGGCGCGGCAACAGTTGGCGGGGGCAACCCTTCCATTAGCCTCTGGAAATAGCTCCACGCTGCAAAAAGTGATGCGGAGCGAGTTCGGTGAATCCTGAACGATCCAGTTTGTTCCAGAAGGTTTAAAACAAATATTTACTCCAGAACTACAAAATAAAAGTCTGAAATGTCAGATATGCAAGGACGTCTCTCTATCGAGGAGAAAATATTATTCAAATATTTGTGCACCTTAAAATAATTGTGGTAAACTACCACGTTTCTAAAATAGAGTTGACAATAACCTTCATGAAATGATCACCAAGCAACCGAATGGACTTCATGTTGTCAATAAAATGTAAAAAAATAAAATAAACCGAACAGTCCAGGAAAATTAAACTAGATTAACTAAAGTAAACTTTTAGCAGCACAATTGAAATCTTCTATCTCGATTTATCTCCTGATTGATGAACAGTGATGTTTGTCATCATCTGTTTACTGTAAACAATTAAAGGACCTTTCTGTGGACTTTTTGCCACATTCTGTCGGTCGGCTGAGCTGCTGATCTTTTACAGCGCGCTCCCGCTCGCTCACATCCGACAGACCATAATAATAACAGGTGGCAACAAGCCGATTCCAGGTCTGAGTGATTGACGGACGGCGCCCACTCACACCGAAGTTACCTTTTCCCCCTGTTCTCTCCCTCCTCCCCTCACAGGAAGGAAGCCCATAAAAGGACGTGCTCATTGAGAGAAACAGCGGCGGTGTCGTTTCCACCGTCTCGCTCTCTCTGATAATTATCTGCCAAAATAGGAGGTTTTCTTCGAATCCCTTTTTGTTCAGTTCTTCACTGAAGTGGAGGAAATTGTGCCGGACGTCGTCACGGTGACGTCGGTGGAGAAAAAACTCAGAAACAGAAAAACCGGAGTTCAGGGCCTTTTTTTTTTTCTCGGATTGGTAGAAATGTGATGCAGAGAAGTGAAAGGTTTCATGTTTAAAGGTCAAGGGGGGTCAAACGTTATTAAATTGTTTTGTTTTTTCTGTTTTCAAGGCAACATTTAAAGGCTGGATGGACATCATGTACGCAGCAGTGGACTCCAGAGCTGTAAGTTACAGAGAAAAATCAGATAAATAAATACTGAAATGAGACTTAAAAGATCAAATTAAAGGTCAGAAATAGAAGAGATGATGTGAGAATCAGGAGAAATGAGTTTTTTCCCCCCAAATGATCCGTGTGCTCCCTCGCAGGTCGAGGAGCAGCCCATCAAGGAGATCAATCTGTACATGTACCTGTACTTCGTCATCTTCATCATCTTCGGCTCCTTCTTCACCCTCAACCTGTTCATCGGCGTCATCATCGACAACTTCAACCAGCAGAAGCGAAAGATAAGCGGCACAGCAGATTCACACATTTTTTTTAATGATTAAGAATCTGTGACGTTTTTTCAGGAGCCTTTAAGAACAAACATGAATGTGAATGTGACATTTTAACTGTAAAAATAACAGTTGTTGTTGCGTTTCTTTACCTAGGAGGACAGGACATCTTCATGACGGAGGAGCAGAAGAAGTACTACAACGCCATGAAGAAACTGGGCTCCAAGAAACCTCAGAAACCCATCCCCCGCCCTGTGGTACCAACACACCACGAAATCACATTCAGTTCCACATTACGGGCTCGACTTTAACCAACTGAAGCACATTTAAATCCACTTCTAAGTTTAACAGCAGATAATCTAACGCGCCAAAACGATGTTCTTTATGACAACAAAAACACGTGGAAAAGAACGTGGTCAGAGGTCAACGACACAAAACCACTTTCTGGATATAAAAGAGTTCGTAGCTTCAGGTCTGTAAAATGGTTCTGATCCAGAAGTGTCTTCAGCTGCAATACCAGCGAGTGCCACTAGAGGTCGGCTCCAAAAAGCCTCCGGCTCCATAGACTCCCATTCAACTTCTCTCATCAAATCCAAAGTGAATAAAATGTGTCCATCAGTTATCTCGGTGTTGTTAGCTAAAGTCACTCCTTCTTCTTAGTTTTCTGGAGGTCCATCTGAAAATAATCCCTCATTCATTAGAAAAGAAGATTCAAGAAGACCTGTTTTGGGGGGCGTGTCTGTTTGATTGACAGGCCTGTGGTGCAGTCAGGTTACAGCTATCGGTGGGCGGGACGTAGTATTGTCAGGTTTCCAATCAGATCGGTCAGATCCACATCTGGCTCCTCCCCCAGCTCGTCCAAATATGGTCACTTCCTGCTCCAAACCGCTCCAAACTAGCAAAGATGGTGACGGACAGAATCTGAACTGGAGGATTCATAATGGCTGTTCATCAAAATTTCCTTCCTCCATATAAATTAAAGTATAAAACAATAAAAAAAATAATAATAATAATTTTAAACTCTGATTAATCAGTTAAATCAAACGTCTCTTGTCTCGTTGCAGAACGACCTGCAGGGCTTCTTCTTCGACCTGGTGGGGAAGCAGGTGTTCGACATCATCATCATGGTGCTGATCCTCTTCAACATGATCACTATGATGGTGGAGACGGACGAGCAGTCGCCTCAGATGGAGTCCATCCTGTACAAAGTCAACCTGGCCTTCATCATCGTCTTCACCGCCGAGTGCCTCATCAAGATCGTGGGGCTCCGATGTTACTTCTTCACCGTCGGCTGGAACATCTTCGACTTCGTGGTCGTCATTCTCTCCATCGTCGGTGAGTTCAAAACACAGATTCATGCGTATTTGCGATCTCATTTCCAAATACCAACCATTCTGACGCATTTTCACTCGGAACATCAGCTGCATCAAAACAAGCGCTCCTACTTTCCCGTGAACTGATAACAAGGCAGCAGAGCAGCAGAAACCAGCAGGAAAATAAACCGACTGGGAACAAACATTGTGTTGATGAAGTCGTCTTCTTTGTCAGGTTCGTCAGTGATGATAAAACCGGGCTGACAAAGCCATCAGATTTTTATGTCAACGCACTGGGAGCTGGCGTGTTGTCATAGCCTGTTGCCATGGCGCCGCAGTTCAGGTGGTTTGTGTTCTCTGGGTTTTAAAAGACACAGCAACAGACAGGAAACTCAAACAAAGTGACAACGAGGGAAGAAGAAGAAGAGCACAAAGACTGAATACAGCAAGGAGGGAAGGACAACGAGGGACGGGTGAAACTAATCACACAAAAGGACAGGAAGTGAAACGAGGCAGACACAAGTAACTCTGAGTTAACTGCATCTCATTGGCTGACAAGGATCCTGAAAGACGAGCTAAACATCAGAGGACGTGTGTGTGAGCGCTCAGCTGTGGAAACGATGTAATGCCCACCTGACAGTTATCTGTCAACACAGTGACCATCCGGCGCCAAGGTCCTGTGTGTGGTCATATTACAGTACACACACACACTTTAAACACACACACACACACAATTAAAACACACACTTAAAACACACACACACTTAAAACACACACACACACTTAAAACACACACACACACACACACACATTAAAACACACACTTAAAACACACACACACACTTAAAACACACACACACACTTTAAAACACACACACACACACACAATTAAAACACACACACACACACACACACACACTTACACACACACACACACACACACACACACACAACACACACACACACACACACACACTAAAACACACACACACACACACACACACACACACACACACACACACTTAACACACACACACACACACACACACACACTTAAAACACACACACACACACACAATTAAAACACACACACACACACACACACACAAACACACACAATTAAAACACACACACACACACACTTAAAACACACACAATTAAAACACACACACACACACACACTTAAAACACACACACACTTAAAACACACACACACACTTAAAACACACAATTAAAACACACACACACACACACACTTAAAACACACATGACACAGCAGTCTACAGAGGCAGCAACCTAAGCAGGTAATTTAGCTATCAGTGTTCATATTTCCTCCTGTTAGCTCGACAAGATTGTGTGTAATTAAGTGTGTGTGTGTGTGTGTGTGTGTGTGTGTGTGTGTGTGTGTGTGTGTGTGTGTGTGTGTGTGTGTGTGTGTGTGTGTGTGTGTGTGTGTGTGTGTGTGTGTGTGTGTGCGCTCAGACGAGGCTGCCTGGGGGAGGTGAAGGTAACTGTAGCAATCAGAGCTGCCAGAGGGCGGTCCCTGGAGACAAATCAAACATGATTGACCCGTTACATCAGTGTGTGTGTGTGTGTGTGTGTGTGTGTGTGTGTGTGTGTGTGTGTGTGTGTGTGTGTGTGTGTGTGTGTGTGTGTGTGTGTGTGTGTGTGTGTGTGTGTGTGTGTGTGTAAAAGAGAGATGTCAGGGGGGGGGGGGACAGCTGAGTTGATGTACGACGTGATGGTGATTCCCTCTCGACTCCCCCCTGCTCATCCCTTCCATCACCGATAACTCAACACAGGGCGATGGATGAAAGATAGAAGTGTGTGTGTGTGTGTGTGTGTGTGTGTGTGTGTGTGTGTGTGTGTGTGTGTGTGTGTGTGTGTGTGTGTGTGTGTGTGTGTGTGTGTGTGTGTGTGTGTGTGTGTGTGTGTGTGTGTGTGTGTGTGTGTGTGTGTGTGTGTGTGTGTGTGTGGTGACAGGCCAGCTCCCCTCTCCAAGTTTATCATTCCCGGATAACAAGGGAAAGATGGATGAATTACAGTGTTTGACTTGCTGTTTCGGGGGGGGGGGGGGGGGGGGGGGGGGGGGGGGGGGGGGGGGGCTCGGCCCTCCAGAACCAATTACTCAACTTGTAATCACAGCAGAACTGCCACATAAAGACCGAAACATCCAAACGAAGAGCTTTTAGGTGACGTAACTCACAGCGATGTCGTCAAATAAAAGAAAAAATCGTAATCGTCTTCCGCTCAATCGATTCGAGGCGGAAACCGACGAAAACTCCAGAACCTGCGGAGTTTGAGTCTCTGCAGACGAACCGCCGGTTAAAACGCAGTCCGACCGATGACCAGCAGCTCGTTTCTCGTGACCGTTAGATGTCAATCAATGACCAGAACTTGCTTTGTGAGAATGTCCGTGATTGAGACGGTGTCCAACGTCTTCGTCTGTTTTTCAGGGATCGTGCTCGCCGACATCATCGAGAAGTACTTCGTGTCGCCCACGCTGTTCCGAGTGATCCGATTGGCCCGCATCGGACGCATCCTGCGTCTCATCAGAGGCGCCAAGGGCATCCGGACGCTGCTGTTCGCCCTGATGATGTCGCTCCCCGCCCTCTTCAACATCGGACTGCTCCTCTTCCTCGTCATGTTCATCTACGCCATCTTCGGCATGGCCAACTTCGCCTACGTGAAGCGGCAGGCGGGCATCGACGACATGTTCAACTTCGAGACGTTCGGCAACAGCATGATCTGCCTGTTCCAGATCACCACGTCGGCCGGCTGGGACAGCCTGCTCAGCCCCATCCTCAACAACTCGCCCGAGGAGTGCAACGCCAACATCCCCCACACCGGCACCACCGTCCGCGGCAACTGCGGCAACCCGTCGGTGGGCATCACCTTCTTCGTCACCTACATCATCATCTCCTTCCTCATCGTGGTCAACATGTACATCGCCATCATCCTGGAGAACTTCAGCGTGGCGACGGAGGAGAGCACCGAGCCGCTGAGCGAGGACGACTTCGAGATGTTCTACGAGGTGTGGGAGAAGTTCGACCCCGAGGCCACGCAGTTCATCGAGTACGCCAAGCTGTCCGACTTCGCCGACTCGCTGTCGGAGCCGCTGCGCATCAGCAAACCCAACAAGATCAAGCTGATATCCATGGACCTGCCGATGGTCAGCGGGGACAAGATCCACTGCCTGGACATCCTGTTCGCCTTCACCAAGCGCGTGTTGGGCGAGTCGGGCGAGATGGACGCCCTGAAGCAGCAGATGGAGGAGAAGTTCATGATGGCCAACCCGTCCAAGATCTCCTACGAGCCCATCACGACCACGCTGAGGCGCAAACAGGAGGAGGTGTCGGCCACCGTCATCCAGCGCTGCTACCGTCGCCACCTGGTGCGGCGGCAGATGAAGGCCGCCTCGTACTTGTACCGGCAGATCACCACGCCGCGGCACGCCGGAGACGACGGCGAGGAAGGCGGCGATGGGATATTCGGCGAGGACGCGCCGGAGAAGGAAGGGCTGATCGCCGCCATGATGCGGGAAAACTACGGCTCCAGCCTGTTGGGGACGGAGCGCTCCGAGACCATCTCCTCCACCTCCTCCCCGCCGTCCTACGACAGCGTGACGCGAGCCACGTCCGAAGTCTTTCACCCGCTCGCCGTCAAGACAGAAACGGCCGTTGACGCCGCGGGCAGCGAGCCGAGCGAACAATCGCTGGCGGTGGCGGCGGCTGACGCCGACGTGCAGCGGGAGGCGGATCCGTAGTGGCAAACCGAAGAGCAAAATAAAAACGAGGGTTTTTCTCGTTTTGGGTTTAAGCCTGTTTGTTCCTTTGTTTACTGAATGTACCGTAACCATGGCAACGCTGAGGCGGCAGCAGGAAGAAGCTGTGAGGAGCAAAGTGGGATATTTACTACCTTTAATGTCACTTCCCGTTCCCCGCGGAGCCTCCGGGACTCGACCGAACGGCGTTTCTTTTTTCTTTTTTTTAAAGGGAAGCAGGAAGAATCGCGGTGAACGCCGTCTGTCCGCCGGAGGGAAAGACTTAAATCCACTTCTTGGGTCTCGACGGGAGACGAGAGTTCGGAACAATGACTGACCTTTGACCTCCGCTACACGGGTAGGGGGGGAGGGGGGCGGGGGGTTGGAGCAACTATATCACAGATGTATCCGTCATTTATTGGCCGGGGGGGTTCGTGCCTTCCCACCGTTGATCAATATTCTCAGAGTACGCTTGGCTGTTCAGAGTGACGTTATTCCCGGCGCCGTTTTCCCGACACGTTTAACGGTCGGCGGCTTTTTTTCCGGCCGACCGAGACTTCGAGAGAGGAGGGGAAAAATAACGACGTGATTTAACAAAAAAACACAAAAAAATGTTTTCGTAGTAAAAGTTTAACGTTGTTGATGTTACCAGTCTTTTAATAGCGGTACAATTATTACTATTTTTTTATATTTTTTAGAGTAAGGTGAAGAAGAAAAACAAACAAAAGACAGCGTCTCTCTTTCGACTTCGGAGCGACGCTACGCGACGACAAAGCGGCTGAACTCCCGTGTTGCAATAGATGAGGAGAAGGATGCGGTCAGGACGAAGATTAATACAAAATCTAGAGAAAAAAAACTGAAAGGCGACTTCATCGGGTTTTTTTGTTGGCAGTTTTTTGCACTTTTGAGTTTACATGTGCCGTCACGTCACCTGACTTCACGCTGCGGCAGAGGCCCGGGACCTCTTTCTTTTTTTTCTGGAAACCTTTGCGATGACACCAAAAAAACTAGAACAAGTGCACAATGAGATTTTCTACGCGGTCCCGAACTCTTCCAACACGTGTTCTTTTTGTTCTTTTGTTTTTTTGCCGTTTGTTTGTTTGTCTGTTTGTTTGCCGGCAGGTGATTTGTCTAAAAGTCCAGATTCAAGGTCGATTTTCCTTCAACTAAAGACTGGAGGTCACCGGCTTGCAGTTGAATTGGCAAGAATATCACTTTTTAATACTTTGTGGAAACTTGAGTTTAACTGAATAAATATTTCAGAGAAATATCAAATCAGCTGCAAAAATGATTAAGTTAATTATTTTTCTCTTTACTCAAAATCCAAACTGAAATTTCTTCAAACACTTTTCATCATTAAAGGCTGAATAAATGAGCTCCAGAAGCCTGGCAAAGATGTAAATAATGAAGATAAATAAAGAATATTCTCCAGCGTGCAGCAAACCGTCACTCTTTGGATTTTACCCGAAGAAATATGTTCACGCAGGACTCTGGTTTGCTCGTGTTGGAATCACTGACTCACGATTTTAATGACAAATCACCCGCCGTCACTCACGATCCGTCTGGTCGGACGTCGGCTCGGCACTCAGGAGAACTTCAACCCGACTCTCCGAGCTCCTCCTCGAGGTCCGATGAGGTGTCAGCCGGCGCCGACCGGAGCGCGACAATCGGCATCGGGATTTCACCGCCTCATTTCAGATTTATGAAAAGCTGAAAAGGTCACGTTTATCTTCGTGTCCTGGAAAAACCTCCTCTTCAAAACTGGAATATAAATAAACCCCAAAGTGATTATCGGTGCAGAGACAACAGGCCGGCCTGCTGCTTTCCTGAGATTCAACAGACAAATATGAAATCTAAAAGCTTTCAAATTCACCTTTTTTCTTTCTCCGTTCAGTTTGAAACAAAAATATTTTGATCTCTGCAACTTTTGAGACTTTTCACCATAAAATGTTTCCTACTGTCAACAAATCAAACTTTGACTCCTTTACGACGTCGGTGGCTCTCAGCTGGAGGTCCGCTGGTCCACCAATTTTAGAAACACATCACAACTACACAGGTTTTTTTAATAAAGTGCAGTGATTCAAAAAAAAAAATAACAACAAACGGAAGGAAATAATGCACTTTTTGAGGACTATTTTCAATATAAAAAATGTAAAACGTCACCAGACTTACTTTTAAATGTGATTTGATTTTTCAGAGATTCTGACAGATTTGACATGTTTTTCCGGGACACGAGGAACTTTTCGGTTTCCATTTTTCCTGCCAAATGATTCAAAGCATAACTTTTCAAAATTGTGGGGAAATTAATTTGGTGAGTTCACTTTAAAAAAAAATAGTAATTGCCGGTTGGAACGATGTGATCAGAGCGCAGGTTAACCCAAAGTACATCTATTGCTATTAAAAAAAATGGCAAAACCATTTTTATAGATGCAGATTTTATATTCAGCACATTTTTTTTCCCCAATGATGTCCAAGTTTGAAAGGAAACTCTTCTAATCTAAACACCGCTGTTTGTGTATTTATTTATTTATTCATTGACTTTGTTTTCTGCTTGATTTCTTTATGATTGTTGTTTAAGAATAAGCGAAACGCTTCTTTATCTATTTTGCACAGAGAAACAAAAACAACAAACCGCGTCAAGCAATAACGGTTTGCCGATATACCTTTTAAGTGAATTCTTAGGCGACGCCCGACTTCGCCGAGGCTTTTTCTCGCTTTATGAATTCGGGACCAAAAAAAATATCAATATGGCAAAAAAACAACGTTAACACTTTGAGCGTCTGGTTGAAATCTGACGAACTCGGCCGGACGCAGCACTGACGGCGTTAACGTGGGTTTTCCAGATGAACACGTGCGCGGGTGGGCGGGGGGGGGTAATACGGTGGCAGGAAGTGGCTTTGAAGTGGGCGTCGCCGCTTTGTTTTTATTAAGATGAAGTGTCAAAGTGTGCGTGTACAGCGTTCGTTCAGTCTGCTTCGATCTCAATACTTCGAACAAACCTCTCTCTCTCCGTCTCTGTTGTCGTGGTTACCCGAGGGATCTTTACTAAAAACGCTTTACTAGACTAATTTTAAAAACGAAAAACGAAAAAAAAAATATTTTACTGGCACTGTCTGGACTCTATTTCTACTAGATTCTATTGAGAATAGATAACCATATAAACTAGGTAACTACTTAAGACACTGCTGAACTCTGCTGCGAGGCGTATTTCAGGTTGCAGTTGTGCTGAAGGGCTGTTTTCAGTAGCAATAGACCCAGAGTGTGCCTGCTACATACGAACCCCTACACTCCAAGCCATGCGTTCCCATTGGTTGATTGACAATGAGGTTGATTGATTGGTTGATTGGTTGATTGACTGAGTATTTGATTGGTGTCACATTTGGCTGGTTGCTTGATGAATTGATTCTTGTTGGTTTTTTTATAATTAACAATGTTCCCGGTCCCCTCCCCCTCTCCCCCCTCCCCCCTCCCTATCCTCCTCCGTCCGTCATCGCTGTGACTCTTCTTCATGAGTCATTGAACAAACAGCACAGAGAGCTGATTGGCTGATGACACTTTTAAACTGTCGAAAAAAGGGTTCAGATTCACTAAAGTCTAAAACAGTGCATTTTTTTTATCACGAATAAATCACACTGATTTGTAGCGAAAACACAAGAAAGCGAAGCAGAAAATGAAACGCTCCCTTAGAGAAAAAGTGAAAATGTTCACATGCACAGTACAACAGGGACTCGGCATCGAACCCGACACCGTTCGGTATCAAAAACTGGCTTCGAACCTCAAATCAGATCGATTTCAGCAAAGTTCTCATCTGGCTGCTTTATGTTTGAGATCGTCTTTTGTTCAATGAAAGAAATTCAGAAAATCATAGAAAAATGAGAAGTACATTTTTTTAGGTTATTGGAAATCTCGATCAGACGTAGTTCACAACGTGGAACCAACAGAACTAGAGATAGATAGATAGACAGACAGATAGATTTTGATTTTATACACTTTATTAATCTCCGAGGTGAAATGTCTTCACTACAGCAGGGGGGCTCTCAGGGGGGGCTCTCAGGGGGGAGATGCTGCAGCAGGCTGCCACTAGCGCGGCGCCAGGTAACCTGACCTGAGGTGCATGTTTTTGGATGATGGGAGGAAGCCGGAGAACCCGGAGAGAACCCACGCAAGCACAGGGAGAACATGCAAACTCACACAGAAAGGCCCAGGACCGGATTCAAACCCAGAACCTTTTTTTTGCTGTGAGGCGACAGTGCTAACCACTGCACCACCGTGCCACCCTAAATAGATAGATAGATAGACAGACAGATACTTTATTAATCCCCAAGGGGAAATTCCTTCGCTACAGCAGCATTTATAGATACAGGAAAGATATTATAAAATAACTGTAAAAAATATTAAATATAAAAATGCACAGTAAGTAAAAATATAAAATGCACAGTAGAGACCGGATGATGATGTGATTTGACTGATGTTGCTGCATTAAGTACAGTGCGGGAGTCAGGACGTTATTAGCTTAGCTTAGTTTAGCATTAAGGCTAGAAATGGGAAAAAACTTTTCCCGGACTCTTTCCAAAGTTTAAAAATTAAAGTTTACTAATTTGTTTGTTTATTTACTCAGGCAGAGCTAAGCTTGCTGTTTTCTTATCCTTCCAGTCTTCGGTATCATTTTGTTGCAGTACCACAGATGGCCAGTTGGGTAACAGCCATATTTTCGATATACGTCCGATGCAATGCACAAGCTTCAGTGAATCTGGACCTCCGACTCTGGTTTGTACTGAGCACAAAAAACACAATCGAACATTTCCCGTCGCTATCAAAAACAAAGCAGCAAAAAAAAATAAACAAATTAAGCCCAGCTTCAGCTCTCTGTCCCCGAACGTCTCTCTGTATTACAGGAAAGAAAAACTCAACATGCAAAATAAAAATAAACGTCTTTTTCTGTTCTGAAATGAAACCTTTCAAAATTGTAAGCGAGTCTAAACTCTTTATTTTGGGGAGAAAACGACCATCTTTTTCTCCGAGCTGTGGGCCAGACCATGTGGTGCTACCGAGGGGTTTTGGAAGAGTCCAAATTAAAGAGCGGAGGGGGGTGTTGAAACAGACTATGAGACTGAGGATCTCTGCTCCTTCCTGCCTTCTTTTCCCTGTTTCCAACAACAACAAAAAAAGCTGCTTCGTCATCTCGGATAAACAAAACAACAAACATCCACACGGAGGAAAATGCACAGAAAACAAGTGGTTTCATTGTTTATTCGTTATTATTACTATTGTTACTATTAACTGTGTGATAAATGCAAGACAACAGTTATGTAAACAGGCAGTGAGTGATGCTGTATCTTATTTACAGTACGAGGACAATAATATCAATGATGTTTTTCGATTTTTTTTTTTTTTTTTTTTTTTCCGTCATCATGGATTTGGTTTCTCCGGGCATCCTCTCTGCTTAAACCACCGTCGCCCCGTTTACACCGCCGGCGGTTTCACAACGGTTGTCAAAGTGGTTTTGCAGATTTCCAGCGTCATATCGGTCCCGCAGAAACCTCACTTCTCAAAAAAATAAGTTGCCTTTTCTTTTTAGGAACTGACACTTCCTGAATCATCGTTTACTCCCGAAGAAATTATAGAAACAGGAAAGTTTTATCACTTTTTTTCAACAAAAATGAGACTGCTAGCAAATACTTCCAGTTGAAAAATAATAAATCACCAAACTAGAGATTCAGAGGTTTCTCTATGAAAAGCAGTTTTATTGTGTTTTTGCTGGGAAGAGTTGAGTTAAATAAACAGCATAGTAGGAGGATGAAAACCTTGTAACTCCGGAGATTTTACCGAAGAATCCGGAACATTTTGGAGAAATTTTTAATGCAAAAATTCCAACACAACCCTTTAAAGTCCAAATTTGAGTGATTTTCTCTCCGTCAGAATATTACAACACAAATACCAAGTTACAAGGTTTCCCTCTGACCTCTGTGATTCTCTCGTGCTGCAACCGTTGGCAGAAACTCGCCGGTGAAACCTCGGTGTAAAGGAGGCGAAAGCCGTGCCTCAGTGACCCCACCCTGGTGTTTTAGAGACGATAATAATAATAATTATGATTATGATATGAATATATATAAATATATATATATATACTTTTTAGTACTTTGAGTTGAAATACTTTTTAGTATTTTGCAAATACATGTCTCTGTATATAAAACAAAAGCCTCCTGTAATAAACGAGAACAAAAATTTAATACAGAAGCTGTTGTGATGGTTTTATTGTATTTTTTTTTGCCAGCAAGTTCACAGTTAAATGGTTTTACACGTGGTTTTTTTATTTATTTAGAATTAGACTATAATTTCTAAATTACGAGTACAACTCTGTTAGGTTTTTTTTCTTAATTTTCTGCCTGTGTCAGATGTTTGTATTGATATATATCTCATGTTTGTGCAGAGCTGGAGTCAGAATGTGGTTAGCTTAGCTTAGCTTAGCATAGCTTATTTTAGCTTAGCATAAAGGATAGAAATAGGAAACCTGCTTCCCTGATTCTGTACAAAGTTTAAAAAGTTGGGTTTTTTTGCAGAAAAATCTGGGAAATGAAGGAAAAGAAAGCTCCAGTTTGTTTTCTTTTTTGTTAATTATTGCGATCGCAAGAAATGTTTCGTACGATGTAAAGTAGGAAGAATGGGAGTGAAAAATCTTTAATCTGCCTTTAGGAGTCAAAATTCAGTTTAAATATCCAGATGTTACTTTCATTCTTTTTTTCCAGCGAGGTTTATGATGCCTGCAGGAGAGGAGCGTCGCGGCTCGATGTCCCGGACGGAGGGACGTCTCTCCCGTGGCATTCTGGGAAGGATTCGGCCTCGCAGCAGATTGCCTTCGCACAGCGCCGTAACTCTGCACACCCGTCTGCCTCCATCTCACGCTCGCTGCCGCTTCGCCTCGACTCGTCGCTTATGTCGTGAAAGCCGGACTCGTGATGTAATGCTGTCTGATTGTGTGTGTGTGTGTGTGTGTGTGTGTGTGTGTGTGTGTGTGTGTGTGTGTGTGTGTGTGTGTGTGTGTGTGTGTGTGTGTGTGTGTGTGTGTGTGTGTGTGTCAGCAGATTGAGGATGATGCTGCTGAAAACCAGTCTGTTGTGTTACTCCTCATTTCCCTTCTGTTTTATTCCTTCTTCCCTCCTGTTGAGTTTTCAGCTGAAGCCAAAGTGTTCTCGAAGATGTCTCGTCCAAAAGGCTTCCCAAAAACATCTTTGTGATAATAAACTCTGACCTGGATGAGACTGTAAACCTTCACAGACAAGTTTATTTTCTAATGAATGAGGGATTATTTTCAGATGGACCTCCAGAAAACTAAGAAGAAGGAGTGACTTTAGCTAACAACACCGAGATAACTGATGGACACATTTTATTCACTTTGGATTTGATGAGAGAAGTTGAATGGGAGTCTATGGAGCCGGAGGCTTTTTGGAGCCGACCTCTAGTGGCACTCGCTGGTATTGCAGCTGAAGACACTTCTGGATCAGAACCATTTTACAGACCTGAAGCTACCAAGTCTTTTATAAACACTCTCCATCTAGAACTAGATACTCTAGATATTCCATTTAGAATCATATACAACAGCAAATATTTCCATCTAAAAAGCTGGAAATTGTTGTTTGTAAAATGACGTAAACATTTAAGCGTTATAGATTTACCTTCTGACTAAACAGACTGTCCTCTCTGAACTGCCTCGTTGCCCTTGAGCAAAGCACTGAACTGGGAGAAACACAGTGTGTGTGTTGAGTTGTTTACTCGGTTATGTAACCTTGTCTCTGGCCCACACACACAGAGCGCGTGCTCTGTGTGTGTGTGTGTGTGTGTGTGTGTGTGTGTGTGTGTGTGTGTGTGTGTGTGTGTGTGTGTGTGTGTGTGCGGGTGGGGAGGGGGGCCTTTGTGGAGTCTTTTTTTTTTATCCATGGTCAAGAATAAAGTGGGAGAGTTTCATTGAAAATAGCTTCATTTGTAAAAACACTTGAATTGATCTGAACTCGACTTGAGATACACAAAGTGTGCTTCAAAACAAGAACCAAAAGAGGCTAAAATGCCGTTTTCATTTTTCTTCTTTGTTTTCTTGCTCGTCTTATTCTCCTCTTCCTCGTTCCTTCTGACCGAGCCGCTCGCTGCTCGTTTGGATCAAAGCGTGACACCGGTCGAACGGAGACACGTCGCCAACACGCGCTGTGTTTTGTGCTGACGCGGCACGAAGCACCGAGTCCATGATGTCATTTGTTTCTTCGTCATGAAACGCACATGCGATGATGAAGAGCAGCAGGCGGTGACCTCGTTACTCGTAAACGTCCTCCTTCTCCTCTCCTCCGTCCTTTCCATCTTTTTGTAATATGCGTTTGGGACTCCCACGGGACACATTTGCACTGTGTGTGTGTGTGTGTGTGTGTGTGTGTGTGTGTGTGTGTGTGTGTGTGTGTGTGTGTGTGTGTGTGTGTGTGTGTGTGTGTGTGTGTGTGTGTGTGTGTGTGTGTTCTCCGTCGCCATGGCAGCGACATGTTGATAAGGTCCCGTGATGACAGGCAGGGAAGCATGAGTGTTTTCCCCCGACCTCGTTCTCCACAGGGGAGTCGAAGCAGGTATCCAGCAGGATCGTTCTAGCTCACCATGTCTATCAGTGATATCAGAACAACTTATATAATATCTGATATCAATTAAAAATGACAATCGGGCATCTTCAAAACACGTCTTCAAAACGCCAACAGTCCCAAACCCAAAGATGATGACGTGTTATACAAAGAAAAGCATTAAATTTGCACGTTTTAGAGGCTGAAACAAACAAATGTTTTACATTTTCCCTTCAAAAAATCGAATATATGAAAATGAATGCAGTTCTAAAGAAATAGAAAACACAGGGGACCCAGACTCGTACCCTGAGGAACTCCACAAGGTCTCCGTGACGATAAGACTTCATGGAGCTGAACACAATCACTGCCATCAGAAATAGTTCCATCATGCAACAGCTGGGAAAGAAACTGAAATGCATACTTCCCCTAAATGTTGTACTATTCCTTTAAATAGATGCAATAAAACAGCTCGTCAATCAAAGGATGATTTTAAATAACGGTTGTTGTTTTTTACCTATTTTATTTCTTATTTTAATTTAAAAAATAATTACGTAATGTTTTTTTCTTTTGTCTGAGAGTTCTTCGTTCACTTATATTTAAAAAAAAGAAAAGAAGCTGGAACAAAATAAATGCTTCCAAAATTTGTTCCTTCATAAAAGGCTTCAACAATTATCGGCATTGTTTTTATTATTTTTCTGTATATTTACAAATAGATAATACGAATGCTGACTAACTAAAAATAAAATATGGTGCAGGCTGTTTTTAAAAATCTTTGAGTTGAGTTGTTCATTTTTGTATTTTATTTATTTAATAGTTTTAATTAATAAAAATATATTTCCTTTATTGTATTTATTGTATTATTAAATTTAAAAAGCACACATTGCTGTAGACATTGTTTTTAACAAATTTTAAAACAAAACAAAACAACCTAAAAGGACAGAAAAGACAGAAAGAGAAAGGAACGAAAGAGTTGAATGTCAAGCTCGCACTAATTGTTTCTATTTTAGAGCCGAGCTGCTTTCAGACTGATTTAAGAAAGTCGGTGGAAAAGTGACCTAAAAACAAAGCAGAGAGCCGGCTGACGCTCTCTGATAACACACACTCACACTCAGATAGCACACACACACACACACACACACACACACAGACACACACACACACACACACAGGTACCACACACACACACACACACACACAGATAACACTCACAATGGAAATTTTGCAATCCATCAACCTCCACGTGATGATTTTTGTTCTGTCTTCATCAGAATATCAAATTGAGTAACATGGATAAGAAAAAGAAAATTAAACTGAAACACAAAAACAGGGAAAGAGTTAAAAAGAAAAAAGGAGGAGGAGGAGGAAGAGGAGGAGGAGGAAGAGAAGGAGGAGGAGAGGGGCTGAAGGAGAAGATGAAAGAAAGAAAACAACCATTTCAGGCTGAGCTTCCTGTGGAGTTTTACCGCCACCTGCAGGAGGACTGCGGCACTGCAGGTGCAGATGAAACTCAGGAGGCCTCGCTTCACTTACTTTTTGTCTTTTCAAAATCAGTGTAAAAGAAAAAATATCAACGGGGGATTTAAATTGTCTGAATGAATATTTAAATCAAAGTCAAGCAACACCAAACCTGAGTCGGATTGTTTTACGTCTGTACCAAAGATGCAAAAAAAAAAAAAAAAAAAAAAGGATGCAAAACAATTGAGCTTTTTCATTACATTTCATTCATCTGACTCTTTTATCCAAAGCGACTTACAATAAATTCATTTCAACCATGAGGGTACAAAACCAGAACAACAGGAATCAAGAAAATACAATTTCTTCAAGAAAGCCAAACTACAAAGTTCTATCAGTCAATTCCATGTTAAACTACTAAAGTTCTACTGTTCAAGGTAAAGGAGGAAGAAGAGGAGGAGGAGGAGCGGAGTAGCGTGAGTGTATTTAGGAGGTTAAAGACCAGTTGAGCTGCTGCATTCTGGATGAGCTGCAGAGGTCAGATGGTACTAACAGGTAGACCTGCTAGGAGAGAGTTACAGTAGTCCAGATGTGAGATGACCAGAACCTGGACCAGAACCTGGATCAGAACCTGGAGCAGAACCTGCACCTCCTTCTGAGTGAGAAGAGGACGTATTCTCCTGATGTTGTGCAGCATGTATCTACAGGAACGTGTTGTTGCAGTGATGTTGGCAGTAAGAGAGAGTTGACTGTGGAGTGTCTCCGAGGTTCTTATCAGTCAGGGTCGGGATAACAGAGTTGTTGAAGGTAGTTGTCAGGTTCAGAACTATAACATAGCGCTGACAGGATAAGAATCAAACCCACAGTCAGACAAAAACAAGGCTTGGACCCAAATCTGAGTTTTACTTGCAGCAAGGGAAGTCCGTGCAGGTCTTAGAGTTGTAAGCTCTTCACCTGGCATCAGCCAACTCCCACACAGACTTCCCTCTTTGCTCCTTTTATTGTATACATGGGGTTGTAAAACAGCATGTGGTCTCTTTGCCTCTTATATGGGTATGTTTGCTTTTAACATCCATTTGCTTTTAACCTATGTGTGCTAAACTAGATAAGCCAGTTCCTCCTCCCCCGAGGGGCCATATACTGCAAGAGAGGAACTCGTGGAACGTGCATGCAGTATAAGACATTTCATCTAAAGTTTTATGCATAGACTAACGGAAACTTTACACACATAACAGTAACTTCATTTACACACTGACAATGAGTTACTATTTTTCCTAACAGTAGTAGTCAGGTCGAGGGTGGGAGAGTCTTTCTCTGGAAGGAAGAGCAGGTCGGTCTTGTGGAGGTTGATTTCCAGGTGGTGTGAGGACATCCACTGAGAGATGTCAGTCAGACAGACAGAGATTCATGCTGCTACCTGTGTTTCAGATCTGGAAAAGAGAGGATCAGTTGGGTGTCATCAGCAAAGCTGTGGTAGGAAAAGCCTTGTGAGTGAAGGACAGAGCCGAGAGAGTCGGTGTAGAGAGATTTTTTTTATCACATTTTAGACGTGATGTTTTTTTTCTGACAATTTTTTTTTAAATGCTTAAGACTACATACAGTATGTCGTCTAAAATATGAAGAGAAAGTCATACTATAGTATGTCGTCTAAAATATGAAGAGAAAGTCATACCATAGTATGTCGTTCAAAACGTCATGCTACAGTATGACATTTTTTTCATCTAAAATATGAAGAGAAAGTCACACTATAGCATGTCGTCTATAATATGATAAAAAAAAAGCATGTCGTCCAAAAAGTGAAAAAAAAGTAGTAGTGAAATAGTAGAACAGGAGAATCACTCTTTTTGTATATGTACATATATATATATACACATATATTTATAAATATAATATAAATATTCCTGAGGTTTACCTTTGTCTGAAAATACTTAGATTTGAGCACTTATTGGTGCTGTCTTTAAAGCACAAAAGTTTTCATTTTAACGTCAGATAAAAGAACTGAACATGTCTGAGTCTACATTTCACCAGATTAAGAAACACGATGAACAAACTTCACATTACTTTTAGGTTTTCAGATCACAACATTTGGCATTTAAAGTTGTTAAATCACATTTTACAAAAAGTGATGTAAAAGGAGATATTTCTGCATCAACCATATCAGTTTATCATTTCAGTTAAGTTAGGTTTAGTTAGGTTTAGTTTAGTTAGGGCGGCACGGTGGTGCAGTGGTTAGCATTGTCGCCTCACAGCAAAAAGGTTCTGGGTTTGAATCCGGTCCTGGGCCTTTCTGTGCGGAGTTTGCATGTTCTCCCTGTGCTTGTGTGGGTTCTCTCCGGGTTCTCCGGCTTCCTCCCATCATCCAAAAACATGCACCTCAGGTCAGGTTACCTGGCGCCGCGCTAGCGGCAGCCTGCTGCAGCAGCTCCCCCCTGAGAGCCCCCCCTGAGAGCCCCCCTGCTGTAGTGAAGACATTTCCCCTCGGGGATTAATAGAGGGAAATAAATAATAAAAAAAATAATAAAGCTAAATAAAGATGTAATGTCATCCTTACAGGACCGGAACGTTGGTTTCAATCTAGTTTTATTTAACATTCAGCAAAGCTTTACACTTTGATTCAACAATTTTTAATAACAGAAAACTGAATAACTAGGTAACAAATAACTTGAGCTAACTATCTAGAAGTTCAAGGACCACTCGGAGCTATCGACCCCTCACATGATCTTCCTCAGCACACAAACAACATTTTCTGTTTAACTTTCCATTTTTTCTTAGCACTTTAAAGATCTATTAATGAAGCAATAATCTTTAGAGACATCGTTGATAATAACTACATAAGAAAAGAAAATCAGACTCCTGTGATCTTAACGGACCATCTCGCTGTTGCACAGAAAACGCAGTTCCCTCATCAGACCACAGAAACAACAATATAAACAAATATATGAACAAAAATGACATCTGATTTACAGTCAGCGAGGTTCTTCAACTGCTTCACTGGAAAAAAAACAGGAAGTGGCTGCATTTTAGGACAAATGAGGTCTCATAAGAATCAGCTGTGCGGTTTTATAAACAACCTCTCCAGCAGGAGGAGACTTCTCTTCCTTTATAGGGATTGTCTCCAATAATCTCCTGTAAACACAAATTGATATATATATATATATTTTTTTAATTGTCCTCCCAAACTCTACTCGGAGCTAGATTTTTTTTTTTAAATTTAAGATCTCCTGTGGACGACTAGATGTGATTTTAAAGTATGCATCTTAGCATAAGCCTTCCCACACTCCCCACAGCTGTACGGTTTAATTCCCCTGTGGATGACGAGGTGACATTTCAAATGGTGTATCCTCGTAAAGGTCTTCCCGCACTGCTCGCAGCTGTACGGTTTCACTCCGCTGTGGCTGAGTTGATGCCTGCTCAGCGTGTCTATCCTCGTGAAGGCTTGTCCACACTGCTCACAGCTGTACGGTTTCACTCCCCGGTGGATCAGCTGATGTGAGTTCAGGTCGCCCATCCGGGTGAAAGCGTTCCCGCACACCAAACAGCTGAACAGCTTCACTCCGCTGTGGATGAGCTGGTGTGTTTTCAAGTGACCCATCTGAGTGAAAGACTTCCCACACTGCTCACAGCTGTGCGGTTTCACTCCGCTGTGGATGAGCTGATGCGTTTGCAGCTTCGCCCGTTGAGTGAACGTCTTCCCGCACTGATCGCAGCCGAACGGTTTCGCTCCGCCGTGGACGAAATGATGTCTTTTCAGGTCCTGTAGGACGGTAAACGTTTTCCCACACTGCTCGCAGGCGTACGGCTTCACCTCCCCGTGGACGAGTCGGTGTGTTTTTAAGTTGCCCATCCGAGTGAAGGCCTTCCCGCACCGCTCGCAGCTGTACGGTTTTTCTCCAACGTGCGCGCACTTGTGCACATTTAGTCCTGAAGGGTAACGAAAAGTCTTCCCGCACTGATTGCAGCTGTGGGGTTTCTCTCTGT
>NW_027210664.1:2080000-2092500 GCF_029030835.1 Brachyistius frenatus | reverse complement strand
CAGAGGACACACCGAGAGGAGCCGAGGACACACCGAGAGGGGCCGAGAGAGGGGCACACACCGAGAGGGGCACACCGAGAGGGGCACACACCGAGAGGACACACCGAGAGGAGCCGAGGACACACCGAGAGGGAGAGGGGCCGAGGACACACCGAGAGGGGGCCGAGGACACACCGAGAGGGGCCGAGGACACACCGAAAGGGACACACCGAAAGGGGCCGAGGACACACCGAGAGGGGCAGAGGACACACCGAGAGGGGCCGAGGACACACCGAGAGGAGCAGAGGACACACCGAGAGGAGCCGAGGACACACCGAGAGGGGCAGAGGACACACCGAGAGGGGCAGAGGACACACCGAGAGGAGAGGAGCCGAGGACACACCGAGAGGAGCCGAGGACACACCGAGAGGGGCAGAGGGAGCCGAGGACACACCGAGAGGGGCAGAGGACACACCGAGAGGAGAGGAGCCGAGGACACACCGAGAGGGGCAGAGGACACGAGGTCACGAGCTAACGTCAACGTTAGCCGGACGTTAGCTCGCTAGTTTTACCTGCGGACAGTCCAGGACGCAGCGGAGAGCACTTCCGGTGTCAAAACCGGAACACCTCCAACCCCCGGGAGACGTCTTCTTCACTCCACAACCTGCTGGACTCACGGAAGGAGGAAGGAGGAGGAGGAAGGAGGAAGGAGGAGGAGGAAGGAGGAGGAGGAAGGAGGAAGGAGGAGGAGGAAGGCTGTGATCGGAGAACCGACACCAACACGTCCGGACGGCACCGCTCGCGCAGACTCGGTGACGTGACGTGACGTGACGTGACGTGGGCGTTCCCCTGAAGTCTGCGCGCGCACAAGGCTTTTGTTGCCGTTTTCTTTTGTTTCTCGTCTCCAACCAGCTGTAAAGGTGAAATACCGCCACCTGGTGAGACGGAGTGTGAAAGACTCGCGAAGTTAAAATATCTGAAGACTGACTGGAAAAGAAAAAAGAAAAACAATCGCACGTTTTGTATTTATTGTTTTAATACATTTTTAATCAACGGACAAAATGACTGACGTGTGTCAGAAAAAAACCCAAAATAAAACCAACGGTTCACACAGAGAACGGATAAATAAATAAATAAACAAATAGATAATATATAAAAGACTCCAAGTTGGGTGTTCAACTCCAGTTTTGTTTTCAGCCCTAAAAAAAAAAAAAAAAAAAAAAAAAAAAGCTTCGTTGTTGAACTTTTACGATGTTAACAAACAATTCTAGTAATAATCCAGACAATTAATCTGCAACAGCTCAGGTTGAGTTTTCATCTCACATTTCCAGTGTCCTCGCTCTGATATGATTTATGATCATCTGATATGATTTATGATCATCTGATATGATTTATGATCATCTGATATGATTTACAGACAACCTTTTTTTTCCTGCTGAATCTGAACACGTGATTTGATAACAGGAAGCGGTGACGCCCAAACTGGAAGGACTCGTATCATCTCACCGTTTCCCATCGAAAATATTTCCACTAATTAAATAACATTTTATTTGTACATCGCCAAATCACATCACAGGTTATTTCATGACACTTAAACACATTAAATTCTTTACAGCAGAACTTTACAACATTATACAGAGAAACACAACAATTCAATAATTCCCACATAAGCTAGGAGAGAAAAACTCCAACAGACAGAAGAAAGAAACCTCCGACAGAACCAGGCTCAGAGGTGGGCGGAGCATTTGCCTCCATCGGGTTGGTGGTGAGAGTGTTTTGTGGTGGTGTTCAACAGGACCCAAATGCAGGCTCACAGACTGGAGTATCGGTTCCAAAGTACGGTCTTTATTCCCATAAATAAAAACAAACAAACTAAAAGGTGGCACCTACAGCGTCCACTTGCTTCCAGTCGGGAGGGCAACTCAACCGACTGGTGACTCCGACAGGTCGCTCTGCAGGTGGAACAGGACGGGACGGGACGGGGACGGGACGGGTGACTAACTAATGAACCGACCACCAGAGGAGTGCAGGGTTAGGGTACATATAGGGAGGCGACCAGGGAGATGCAGCACACCTGCAGGAGGTGATCAGGGGTGAGTGGCTGCAGCTGCTGGGACCGGTGAGGGGCGTGGCCACGGGAGGAGAGGAGAGGAGGTCACAGGAGGAGAGGAGAGGAGGCCACAGGAGGTGAGGAGAGGAGGACACAGGAGGAGAGGAGGGGAGGTCACAGGAGGAGAGGAGAGGAGGTCACAGGAGGAGAGGAGAGGAGGCCACAGGAGGTGAGGAGAGGAGGCCACAGGAGGTGATCGGGGGCAAAACGGAGGAAAACAGGACTCCTGACAGAGAGGAGAGCAGAGAGAGAAAAGGACAGCATGGAGATCCAAAACATGAACTGTTGGTGGCGGCCGACAACCGCAGAGCCGAGACGTGCAGCTCCACGACCGGCGGACATCTGCAGAAGAAACTATGGGAGAGAAAAAGCATGAAGTTAATGGGATGTAATGGTGAGATATGAGTTTAGAGAGTGAGAGAGAAAATACATCTTTTAGTTGACTTTTGTGTAATTTTGAAATGTCTGGGAACAGACATGACTTCTGTGGCATGTTGGAAGTTGTGTGAGTGACAGCTCTAAAGAATCATGCGTGTAAGACTGAAGAAAAGCAAAATATTCAACAATATTGTATGAATGAGAACTTACTGCGAGGTTCACGGCGGACTCTAGAAATACGTGAAGCACTCCTTACTGCTCGTCCTCACGCACGCAAGCCTGAAATTAAAATCACATTTGTTACATCGGCTGCAAAAAGGTTACAAAATAAAAACACACACACGAAGCATCAGTTCTTCTGACTGTTAGAGTTCAAGCAAACACACAAGATGGCAAATTAAAGTTTTACTGCATTGGATTAAGAATGAGTCAAAGTTAGAAGTTAGCTTAGCTTAGTTTAGTTTAACTTAGCTTAGTTTAGCTTAGGTTATCTTAGCACAAAGACTGGAAACGAGGGCAACCTGCTAGCCCGGCTCATTTGCCGCCATCGGTGGAAATCGTGTGTAATAAAACGCTTTCGGCTTTAAAACCGTGTTTGTTCAATATCAAATCTTCTCCTGAACTCCACACAGGCGAGCAGGACTCACTTGATGACTGCAGGCTCCAAGCTGAAGGTGAAACCCATCAGGTTCTGGTTCTGGTTCTGGTTCTGGTTCTGGTTCGTCAGCAGATAAACGGCTGTTGGAAACTCTGCGATCTGCTGGTCGTCACTGAAAAACAGTAAAATATAGAAAATGTCAGCTGGATTCGACTGAACTGAGTTTTATTGCTTGTGAATTAATTCCATTTCTTCATTCAAAGGTTTCTTAGTCTCACTTTAATTACATATTTTCTACGTCCAGTTAAACATGACATGAAAATTAAAGCAGTGTAAATAACCTGTAATCAGCTGCAGGTGTTTTTATGTAAAAGGAGAGAATATTTCAAAGTAAATGTTCAGGCTCTTTGAGAATGTTATTAAAATGAAGTCAGAGATGACGTTTGATACGAAGTGATGTCGGGGAACTGAATCAGAGCGACTTCACTCACCGGCGCCGGCTGAAGTCCGAATCGTTGAGCGGCTCGCTGCGTCCGAACCAGCGGGACGCTTCGGACTCGACTCGCCGCTTGCATCTATCACAGGACCTCATTCTGATATCGATGGAAGACCTGAGTCACAAGAAGAAGGAGGCGTCAGTGATTTATCATATATATATATATATATATATATATATATATATATATATATATACACACACATTGTTATGAAGCGGAGAATATTAATGTTATTAAACAGACTAAAAACTCATCTTTTTCCTTTTACAGGCTCAAATATCCTTTTGACTCATTTAACTTCTCTCTAATCATTTATTTATCTTCCTGCGTGTTCTTCAGTTATATTCAAAGCACTTTAAAGTTTAATTGATATTATGGATATTTTCTTTAGCAGCAATGTGAATTGTTTCTGCTTAGAGACAATAATTTGTGATAGTATCATATTTTAAGGCTTTTTATTATTATTAATTAACTCGTAACTAAAGCAGTTAAATTAATTTTCCATTTACATTTTATTTTGTTTATTTTATATTTCGCCTTTATTTTGTCTCGTTGAGATCAGAGGATCTTTTAAATAAAGACCTTATATAACCCTGTTAACACATGAAGACACAAAGATTGAAATAACATTAGGAATTAGTAATTAAAAAAATTACATACAAAAATTTACCTTTTTTAAAACAAATAAATAAACAAATTCAGAAAAATGAGGCATTTTCCAGTGAATCTAAGTTAATTTTAAAATGATTGATTTATTAATTTAATTTATTATTATTATTACTTTTTATTTCAACCCATTATTTAATCTTTCAATTTATCAGAAAAATTCAAATTTAAAAATCACCAAATTTGGAGATTCATGGTTTCCACTGGACAGAAAGAGGATAATCTGAGAAGTGAGTAAAGCTGTCAGACCGACTCAAAGGACTAAAACATGTGATATTTACCTCTAAAATGTCGCAGAGTGAAAGTATAAAATCCATCTAATTTGTAGTTTTGTGCTTGTCTGCGTCTACAAGCAGCTCCATCGAACATCGAAGCGCTCGGTGTGAAATCACGTGTGACGTACATTTATACCTCCAGATAAAAATCTCTGCAAACAAAACCAGCCACTAAACCTGCGGCGGAGCCGTCACGTGAAGGATCGTTACCTGTTGGCAGATCAATGCAGTCACGAGTGCAGATTTGTCTTTAAAGTCGTTTTTCCTGCAGAGTCGACGGTTCATACATTCCAGTTGAATAAACATGAATCCTTTTTGTTTTTTAAAGTTTGTTCCAACACAGGCTGCAGGTGTATCCGTCTTTCTTGCTTCATGTTGAACTTTGTCCTTCAGTATCTACAAATAAAGACAGAGAATGTTTCATTTCCTTCTGGAAGGACGTCATCATGACAATATGTCACACTCGGACACATTAACCAGGTTCACGGAGTTCAACACACACAAAGGGAAAGTTTCAACTTACTTCAAATTGTTTGGTGTTTTTTTTCAAATTGATTTCTATTGTGTTTATTCTTGTTGATGATTTGAAGTCTGAAAGCTGCAGAAGAAATTTAATACCGCCGACAGCTTTTTAATCCTTTAATCGGTTTAACTGAAAGTTTGACAACCTCAGGTGTGGGGGTTATTTTATTTACACATCAACGATGCATTATACACAGTGTGTACTGAAGGGCATTTATATGGATATAAACATACGTACTTATTAGTTATATTGATATTATTTATTCTGTCTGTTTTTATTAAGTATATAAATTGTTTTTATTTTATTTACTTGTACTTTTTGTGAGTACTTCTGTCTGATACAACTATTTACTGTTTATTGTTCAGTTATTGCTTTAAATTTGACGTAAAAAAAACCCACACATGAAGTTAAACATGCAGTACATAGTTTAAGATCGAGTCGAGCACTTTTTTCATGTTTTCACGAGTCTGAGTCGTTAAAAGTTTTATCGAAGACACATTTCTTTTTCTAAACTTCTCAGTTGGCCCATTTTGATTTATTTTTTACCAGCGGGTTTGAGAGGGTCGCGCTCTGCACCGCGGTGGATCTGTGAACTGTGCGAGAGGCCGGAGATCGTCTGTACGACTGTTTGAGAGAAAAAAACAGACGAACCTGAAAACACGTGAAAGCATCTCAACGAAGCTGCGATCAGACTCAAACTGCATTTTTTTTTTTTTTTAAGTAAAAAGTGATTTTATATTGTATTGTATTGTGACTCAGCTATTGGTCACAGTTGGATGAAGCTGTTTGGTAAACAGCATTTACTTCAGGAATTTGAGCTGCCTCAACAAGACAGCTGCTTTCAGCTGTTTTTCACTGAACCACAACATGATCTCACTTCACAATGCGTCTCAGTCCATATTACACTTTAGTGGGTTTTAAATTTCAAAACAAACTTGCAGTTTAATAAATTATTTAAAAAAAATTAACTTACCCAGTGAACCTCAGCGACCTACTGTGGTCTGCTAGCCACAAGTTTCTACTGCAACGTCCACACACACACACACACACACACACATTGACCACATTTACCCTGTGCTGTAGTTTGGACTGCAGCTTCTCCTCTGAAATCTCACAGCGTTGCCGCTCCTCTGGAGCAAACTGGTTCTTCGCTGCTTCAGATTTTTGATGGATTGCCAGATTTTCTCGATGCCAAGCAGCCAAGTCTCCTCCTCCCTATGATGAAACCTTGAACTGAACCACTGACGCAAAACTGCAAGCTGACGCTGATTGTAAAGTTCACATCAACATTTGTCACCGTATCCTTGAACTCTGGAGAATTGGAAGGAAAAAGGTCACACACATTTTTTAAATCTATTTCCGGCACGACTTTCTAATAAGTCAAAGCTCATATTGGGTTCAACACCTGCCAGGATTTTCAGACTCAAACGTCTCCTTTGTGTCTCAGCAGAACAACAGCTGTGCAAAAAGTGCATTAAAATGCATTTAAAAATTAAAACTGCAAGCAGTGATGTACGGGCCCTCGCACTCCGGTGCGCCGCCTCCCCGAAGCCGTCTCCCCGACGTGCAGCGGGCGAGGGACTGCGTATCCCCGCTTAAAGTTGCTATTTTTGTCTCGTTTCCTGTCTCCAGCAGGGGGCGCTGGCGAGCCGTTTGGCCACGCCCACTCGCAAAACACATCAGATGTATCGTCTCACCACGCAGGATGTATGTGACACGTTTCGTGAGGTTTCAAGCATCCGTTGACCTTAAATATCAACTTCCTGTGTCACGGTGAGACATCCAACTTTGCCGCATCGTCACGGCGACGCCCATTGACAAAGTTGAACGAATGTCTCAATATATCATCAACTACATGTTTAGGTTGTTGTGACCCGACTTTAGGTTCATGTGGTCAACCAGCTCGACGTAGAACGTGAAAGTATGAAAAGTGTCATTTCCAGTGGCCAACAGGGGGCGCTATGACTATGAGCGAATATTCCCCCACAGGGGTCTTCAGGGCGGGGCTGTTATCATACCTGTGATGTTTGGAGAAGGTCGGTCCATGTACATAAGATTTAAAGCAATTCGTAGTTTCATGGCGAGACCCTCAAAATGGCCGCCTCTCACGGGCACACACATCGATGAAAACGAATTATTTTGATACCTTTTAATCCCAAACATGTTTTCTATCCAGAGAACCTAAATTCAAGTCGGTCCGACAAAATCCCTCGGAGGAGTTCGACAAAGTACAACGTGTCAGAATCACCCAAAATGGTGACTAAATTCAAAATGGTGGACTTCCTGTCGAGTTGACGTAAAGGTGCGATGTAACTTTTTAGTGCGTCCAGGTGTGATACACGTGTCCACCGGATTTGGTGAATTTAGGTAAATGTGGCCGCCGGGGCATCTCTGTAGGGGGCGCTCTCGAGCCGTTTGGCCACGTCCACTCGCGACTCCACGAGAATACGGAATTTTTCACCGGGAGACAAATGTGTTTCCACTTTCATGAGTTTTTGAAGATGATAAAACCTCCAAAAAGGAAAATCACATTATGTAAGAAGAACATTTTTCTGAAACACAACAGGGCTTCACACCGATGCTCGGTGCTCCGGCTCTGAAAGCTGATAAACAGGAAGGATCGAAGATTTTCCGATGGAAAATCCACAGTCGCATTTCTGCTCACAGAAATCACAACAAACCTAATGAGATGTGAAGAGTTGCTGGTCGCGTCGACTTCCTGGACAAACCTGATAAAATACTTCACGCACAATTAACATCAGATATTAATAATCATTTTCCATCTAACTCGTGAAAAGTTGGACTGAGACCAGGTGACCATGTTGTTTCTGGGAGGCCAACGTCAGGTTTTTAATCTGTTGCCTCGTGTTTGTTTTTTTTCCAAGAAATAAACCTCAACTGTTCGCATGCAAAAGAAACGACCATCAGCAACATCCTGAATAAAACAGTAAAAGATCTCCGACGACTCCGAGTGAGGCACGCTTGTGGTTCTTCCATGTTTGTGGTCCGAGACCACCGGCTCCACCAACAGTTCACCGTCGCGGGTCTCTATGCTGATCTTTTCTCTCTCCGCTCACCCAAACACGTCTGCTTCGGTCGGAGATTTTCCTTTTTGTTGCGTTGTTGGATTCTCTTCTCACAACCGGTTTTAAATTGGACACCAAAGATCAGAGTTCATATCTGAAGAGGGTTCCAGCGGGACATTATGATGTCACGTTGAACTTGACTAGATTTTTAAATTAAGTCGTACATGGAACGTATTTTTACTCGATGTCGAACATGTTTGGGGATTTTCATGAACACATTTTAAACTAAAACCTTCTGATCATTTTAATATACAAGAGAATAAAAAAACACTCAAGCAGCAGCAGACTTACAGCAAATCATCAGTTTATTTTCCGGCACATTTAAAAGCAAATAAAAAGCTCGTTATCTCTGAACAGCCGCTCGTCTTTAGTTTGTCTGAGGTCGGCTCCTCTCGGGGCCACGAAGCTCGACAGGAAGCGACGCCGCTCTGCAGGACGGGAGCCGAGAACCGGCGCCTGCAGAGGCCCCCTAGTGGTAAAGGAAAAGAAATACAGTATACAAACCTACCCCTCTCCCCCCCATATTTCAATGCCTGACCTGCCACTTGAATAAATTAGCTCACTAAATTATGCATCGATCAGCCAGTATTTACACCAGTGCTTTCATTTTCACAAACCAAAGAAGAAGAAGACTGTTTAAGTTTTCTGATTCTGAACTAGCTGCTGGACGACAAGACAAGTCTTTTTTTTTGTTTTTGTTTACAAATAAAAAGGTAGAAAACAGGCACACGTCTTCAGTTTAAATTCTCATGATGGGTGTTAGCTTAGCATGACAGCGCTAATGCCACCAGATCACCTAAAGGGGGCGGAGTCCACATAGTCCCATGAATCTTTAATACGTCAAACAAAACTTTAAACAAGAGAACCTGGTTGTTTTGTTGATTATTTCTCATCAACTCTGCAGCTGAAGATTATTTTCATCATATACAATCTGTTTTTATACTTTTTTTTAAAATTTATTTCTAGAGTAATTGTAAACCAAACATCCTCCTAACAGGTTCACCAGAGCTCAAGTTAACAACTTCACATTGATTTTGTTTTCAGTGATTAACGAGTTATTCTGCCATTATTTGTCTTTTTTTTAACGTTTTCTCATTCCTGAACGTGACATTTTAACGTAAAAAGTCTTTAAATCGTTGTTGAAAATGAGAAAAAACAGCGACGAATTTAAACTGCTTAAATGCCAGAATCACCACCCGTTGGACCTCCGATGTTTGAAGGCAGCGTCAGACGAGAAAACTCCCATTAATTGAAGTCTTTAGGAGGAACAGCTGCAGTCCGTCCTGCTAATCTCCTCCGTGTTCAATTTACAGTTTATTCTGATGACTTCGACACTTTATTTTGGCTTCCCCCCCCAAAAAATAAAAAAAAAATAAAACAAACAGTGAAATACAGGTAAATAAAAATAAAAAAAACCTGCAAAGGTTTCCCAGAGTGCTTCAGTTTGACAGGACGGCAGCGAGCTCTCGTAGATCATAACCAAAAACAAAAAAAGGTCTGTGGAGGAAACAACCTACAAACTCCCAACAAATCCCCCAAAACGCTCAGACCGAAGCAACCGATGCAAATCTACAGAAAAAAAAACCAAATAAGAAAAAAAACAGCATTAGTTGCTGTTATCGAGGCGCCATCGCACATCGGAGCAGGGCTGCAACTCACCGCCGGTTTCATCCGTTATTCTGCTGAATAACTGCTCCTGTCAAACTGATTCAATCGGTTCCTGGTCAGTTTTTCCTGTCGATTAATCGGACTGATGACCTGCGACCGACCGGAGTGGGAGGTGATAAAGAAAAGAAACAATCAATACTGTCTCACAATGATAAAAAAACAAAACAGCAGTCATCTTAGTGAGGCTCTGAAAAAAAACAACAAAAGAGAAAACCAACAACCTTTAAGATAGAAATGTCCCGTGGTGCCTTTTTTCTTTTTTAACTCTCCGGTAAGTGAAGCGATGAATCCGTTAAAACTTTTCTTTCGTGGGACAAAAAAACAAAACAAAAAAGAGCCGTTTGTGTTCGACAGTTTTGAAGATGAAAGTAGAGCCAGCCGTCGCTGAGATTGGCACCGGTTAGTTTCCCAGCAGAGAGGGCGGAGCTCACAGCCCCCCCTCCTCCTCCTCCCCCTCCTCCTCCTCCTCCTTCTCCTTCTTCTCCTCCTCCAGGTGGTTGAAGTTGTGTTGCCATGGCGTCGGGCGCTCCTCACTACTCGTCTGAGCCGGCCGAGCGTTTCTGGCTCCTTTTGCGAGGAGATCTTCTCGGAGACGCTTTATCTGAGGAAGAGGAAGAGAACAGGTGAAGCCACGCCCCCTTTTATATATTTCATCAAGGCCTCCACACGAGTACTTTCACACAGAACTTAAATGTCGTGCCGCGAGGAGGTCGATTTATCGGAGCTTTAAAACTGTAAAAGCAGCTGCGACGGTTATGGAAATATATTTTAACCTTTTTTGAATCCAACGTTTTTGCTCACGACATTGTGATGTCATCATCCATCAGTGATGTCATCAACCATCAGTGATGTCATCATTGGTTTGTGAACGTTATGAATCCTCCAGTTCAGATTCTGTCCGTCACCATCTTGTTAGTTCGGAGCGGTTTGGAGCAGGAAGTGACCATATTTGGACGAGCTGGGGGAGGAGCCAGCGGTGGATCTGACCGATCTGATTGGAAACCTGACGATACTACGTCCCGCCCACCGATAGCTTGTAACTTAATTTGACTCACAGTAGATAAATATACAACATTAAAATATAACAAAACTATTCTTTAGTTTTTAACGTCATTCAGACTTTAACGAACGGATCAGAACGTGTCGCGTGAAGCAGTTTCTACACATTCATCTTCACCGGAGAACAAACGCTTCAACATCAGAACATTTAGACTTCAGTTCTAAAAAATAAATAAAGGAGAAAGCTGCATTTCAGACACACACAGAAAAACACACACAAACACTCACACTCAAAAACACACACACACACACAGACACACACACACACAAACACACACTCAAAAACACACACACACACACACACACACACACACACACACACACACACACACACACCTCACCTCTGCGACTCTGCACTGAAGACGCAGGAAAGCATGACAGCAAGGAAGGCAGAGAGAGAGAAGAAGAGGGTGAGTGATCCTCATGCAGTGAAGGTTAAAGGTCATCCTGAAACAGGTGAGGTGAGAAGAGAAAACACAGAAACACCTGCACAGAGACATCAGCGAAAACATCCACGGACACAGGAAGACGTCCTCCTCCGAGACGACCCGGAGGGACAACGACTCGTCTTGTTTACACAATAATGCAAATGTGCAAACAAGATAAACGTTTATGTGCAGAAGATTCAGAACTTCTGATTCATTTGGACAAAATAAAACTTCTTTTCATTTTGGGGACGCAGATCAGCTCCACAACGTTTGGGGTCAGACCGTCGACACCGAGTTCCACCGGGACCTTCTGAAGGTTCTGTTCTGGTTCTGACTTCTTTTCTGCTTCGTAGTCTTCGGGTCAGTCTGGGTTTGGTGCTTCCTGTTTGATTTTGAAATGACTCGCCTCTTGTTTCACTTCCTGTTCACTTTTTATAATTTGTTGGCCCAACCCCTGATTAGCTTCACCTGTCCCTCGTTGCCCCTCCCTCCCTCCCTGCTGTATTTAGTCCGAGTGCTCTTCTGGGCGGCAGTTTGCTTCATTTACGTGGATCTTTAAAAAAAACAAAATTAAATTATAGTAAAAAAAAAAACAGGGAAAGAAACCACCTGAACTGTGTCGCCATGGGAACAGGGTTCTCCAACATGACATGTAGTCCAGTGGAAATCAGTGCATGGGCTCAGGACCACTTGGCTGTTGAACACTCCGTGTGCATCGCTGTGCTGCGTTCAGGAACACTCTCTCGCATTAGGATCCAATATCCATCACATGTACTACTGGAGTAGTACATCTCAAACATCTACGGCTCAAAGCTTCGGTTCGATCTAACGTGAGATTCATGGCACGAAGCCGGGAACCGTTCAGACTCAAACACACCAAGAAGCAGATTTTAAGAGACTTTAGAAGCGAAGCGTCTACTCTGGTGCAGAAAACAGAAGCTGGCGTGCGACAAGCTGACGAGGTCACAGCGTGTGTGTGTGTGTGTGTGTGTGTGTGTGTGTGTGTGTGTGTGTGTGTGTGTGAGTGTGTGTGTGTGTGTGTGTGTGTGTGTGTGTGTGTGTGTGTGTGTGTGTGTGTGTGTACTGATCTGGTTGAGTGTTTCCTGAGGGATCCAGCTCAGGTCGACGTCGTTGTGGCTCGAAGTTCCCATTTCCACCTTCGGAGCCGGACGCCTCCTCTGCAGACAAACACACGGTGACGAGAGTTTAACAAGGAAATTCGATGTGATGGTG
>NW_027210664.1:2057500-2075000 GCF_029030835.1 Brachyistius frenatus | reverse complement strand
CCTTTGAAAACACGTATATCTACTATTCAAAGAATGTCTTTTGCAATTTTGGTCGCATTTGAATGAATATTTGTGGACGGTCAAGTTATAGGTTGCAGTGAGCCAAAGATTTGTCACAATGCTACCTAACTCCTGGGAAGATTGGTGGTGTGGTGGTTAGCACTGCTGCTTCTCAGCCAGAAGGTTTGGGGTTCAATCCCCACCTTTGTCATGTTTTACAAAAAAAAAGTCATTAGTAATTTCTGACTTTGAAAATGCCGGTTATTTTTTGAACAACATGCCATAGCATGACTTTTGGGTCACTTTTTGGCCACGACGCCACGGGCACACCGATCGACAAAAACAAATTATTTTGATAACTTTTAATTCCAAACATGTTCAGAGTGCACACACTCAATTTCAAGTCGGTCCGACAAAATCTGTGGGAGAAGTTTGTTAAAGTACAACATGTGTGAATCGCCAAAAATGGTGACTAAATTCACCAAAGTTGTTATTAAAGGTTCAGATTCCACCTGTTGATGGTGATTCAACTTTTAGTGAAGTTGAAACGTTTGGAGAAATTGAAAAAGTTTTGCATCCACTACGTATTACAGGAAGACATTTAATATCACTGCAGACCTCTTTGAAAACACGTATATCTACTATCCAAAGAATGTCTGGCAATTTTGGTCGCATTTGAATGAATATTTGTGGACCGTGGAGTAATAGGTTGCAGTTCATCTATAATATGGATGACAAACTTTATTTTTAGTTTATTAGTTTTGCAGGAACATGCAAATTCCACATATAATGTTCCAGCCAGGAATTGAACCTGCTACCTTCAAACTGAGAGACGACAACGCTGACAGGTGCACCACTATGCTGGCTTCCATAACTTGAACGAAAGTCATACTATAGCATGTCGTGCAAAATATGACTTTTTGATCATTTTTTGGACGACATTCTATAGTATGACTTCAGTTCAAATTATGTCAGGCAACACAACAGTGCAGTTGTCAGCGTTGTCGTCTCACAGTCTGAAGGTTCGTGGTTCGATCCCCGCCTGGGACTTTCTGTGTGGAATTTGAATGTTCCTGCATAAGTAATAACTAAAGTAAAATATGTCGTCTAACAATGGACGACTAACTTATGCATGTAGTCCATGATGTAAAACAAACATCATGCATGAAGTCATAAATGTGACAAAGTCACACTCCAAGCAAGAACATGCAATCCTCCACAGACAGAGTTCCAAGCTGCTGATCGAACCGAGTACTTCCTGATTGTGAGACGACAACGCTAGCAACTGCAAAGTTGTGCTGCCTCTATTGGGTGTTTGTCTGACTTATATAATTTATATGATTGTTATGGAAGAGAGCGCAGTGGTGCAGTGGTTAGTGTTGTTGCCTCCCAGTCAGAAGGTTCCAGGTTCAATTCTTGCCCTTGATGTGGCTGGGCGTTGCTGTGACGATGCAGCAAAGTTGGATGTCTCGCCGTGACACAGGAAGTTGACGTTTAAGGTCAATGGATGCTTGAAACCTTGAAACGCGTGGTGAGAGATACATCTGATGTGTTTTGCCAGTCGGTGTGGCCAAACGGCTCGCCACCGCCCCCTGCTGGAGACAGGAAACGAGACAAAAATAGCAACTTTAAGCGGGTATACGCGGTCCCTGGCGCGCTGCACGTCGGGGGGGACGGCTTCGGGAAGGCGACACGCTGGAGTGCGAGAGCCCGTACATCACTGCTTGTAGTTTTAATTTCATTTGGTTTTCTTAAAATTCCTTAATTGTTGAATGTATTGGAGGCTTTATTATAAGAGAGATTTTATCACTACTGATAATAACTGCACCATGAATCTGTGTATACACAATTATTGTGCGAGTACTTATAGGCATGTACTATTACAGAATATAAAGTATTAATGGATGTTTTACTGAACTAAATGTCAGGTTTCTGTTAAAGGGGAAAATAAATGTCAAGCCACATTTCTGTTGACAGTTCATTTTGTTTTTATTTCTCCCACATGTAACACACTGCGATTATCATATGGCAAAGTAACATAACTGAGATTGAGTGATATATAATTTCAAAGAATATGGAAATAAATGTAGTATAATCTGTGATGTCATACAGACTAAATAAGAAAAAAAAAACTTTACAGCGGTGACATTAGAAGCTTAAAAATCCTTGATCCAGACACACACAAAAAAAGGATTTATAAAATTACACAAAGTGCCTCTTTCAAAAAATCAACACAGTTAACATATGACTATTCAGTAAATGATATTCTATTGCATCTAGTATTTATGAAATCAAACAAACAAAATACAAAATGCTCTCCAGCTAGAATGTAAAACCATGGCTGAGTGAAGGTTTTATTCAGTACATGACCGGGATGCAATCCACACAGCAAGACAACACACCCTAAAAACACGACTCAGCGGTTTACGTACAAGAGTAAAATATATCTTTCCAAAATGTTAGACAGGAGCCTGTGTATCAAAATAGTCTGCGACGTACAGAAATCTCAAAGCCCCGACGCACTCACACAGTCTGTTCAGATTTCAGTCCACTGAGATGAATTATCTGGACAGCACACGACCTGAAAACTCTTATTTATAGTTAAAAATAATACAAAAAAACCATCTGATACGAGAAACAGAAAGACACAGTGTGTTAGTTAAGTCGTGTGATCTGTCTGTCTTTCTGCAGATTTCTGCAAATCAGAAGTCAAAAAAGTGAAACTACACTCACCTGAACATTAAATTAAAACTCGGGATAAATAAATGATTAAAACTTGAGATGTCTCTAAACCTCGTCCTTATTTATTTCTTCTTCAATCCCTCCACTCATCCCTCCGACCTCCCTCCTGCTTTTGGTTGTATCGGTCCAAAGATAAAAACCATTTTAGATTTTCCAACTTCTTATCTTGACTTTAAACCCTCTTTCCTCTCCTCGTTCTCAAACTCATGTCTTAAAGACAGATCTAAATGTTTTTCCATCCTTATTTACTTTCCTGTTTCCCATCTTTTAACTCTTTTAAGTCCGGTGATATTCTGTAGAATATCTCTGGAACAGTGTAATCTGTTTTTAGTTTAGTCTGGAGATTCATCCGCTGTTGGTTTTGGTCTTTTCATGGGTGATAAAACCAGAACATCACTAAACTTTAGCCTGAATTAACGTTTAGTTTTCACTCCGTTATAAATTTAAGGAAAGAAAAACACACTCTGTCCTTCCTAACTTTCCTCCTTCGGTGTCCCAGGTGACTCAACTAATTTCTACTCTCTCTACCTTCATGCATCCTCCTCGTCATTCCCTCCTCGACTCGTAGGTTTTGATATCGACAGCATGCTCGATTCATCTCTCCACTTCATCCGCCTCTGCTCTCCTCCACAAATAAAACCACCCTCAGACGGATTATTAATACCTGATATCACCCATCTGGGATGTTCAGTGCGTTCCAGCTGGTATTTACCAGTGAAGAATTAAAGTTTTTTTTCATTGTCGAGTTGCTGATTGTTTCCCCAAAAAGCCTTTCTGCACCTCCAGAAGAATCATGAGCCTGATTGAGAGTAAAAATACGTTACGTGACCGTATCGAATAAAAAAGCTCAGAAATTTAAATGAACCCTGGAACGCAGAGATCATCACCGACGTCTGCTCCCACGACGGCGAGGGTGGATTTTATAGTGAGTGTTAGCCCTGCCCCCTCCCCCCCTCTCCCCCCCAGCGCTTCAGTTGCAACACTCCACGTAGTTTGCCGGCAGCATGCCCGACTTGCCGGTTCTCTGCACGGTGCCGTACATCCAGCCCTCGTCGATGGGCTGAGCGTTGACGATGACGTCGCCGTCTCTGAACGAGACCTCGTCGTGGTCCTGAGCCGCGTAGTCGTACAGCGCTCGGTAGACACGCTGAGCATGGAGACACAAAATAAAGAGACCGGAGAGGTCAGAGGTCAGAGGTCAGACTTCACACGGGTCAGAAGGTTTAGAGGCCGCTCCTGCTGCGCGCAGTGACGCGCACGGAGAAGCCGTGACCTTCACGAGGAAGTCCTCCGAGTGTCGTCGCTTGATCAACATCAGCACCCGACTTCAACACGTTAACGTGTCCGCTGTTAACCTGAACATTTGTGATGATTGTTAAATTCAGCTGTCCCTCGTTGTCCTGCGCTCCATGCTGTCTGTGTGCTCTTCTTCTTCCCTCTTTATCACTTTGTTTCAGTTACCTGCTCTCCAACATGTTTCACGCCCTCAACGACACAATTATTGACCTGATCTGTCTGTAAATTTATCGCTTTCTGTGTTCGATCGTGTGTAAATATGATCAGCCGGTCGTACCATGGTGGCCGAGTGAGGCGGCGAGGTGACGGATCTGACCGACGACATGCTGGTCTGGTGCATGTAGCCGTGGTACTGCTGCTGCTGCTGCATCTGGATGCCCTGATGGTACGCTCCGGGGAGGACGGGGGCTGGCGGGGGGGACAGAGGGGGACACGGAGGACAAGTTAGAGGGAGAGGTCTTCACCCGACTCGTGGGACTCTCATGAATCTCGGGGGAAGAAGCCGTGTGAGCTGTTAGAGAACCTAAAAAACACAGTGACCTTCATGCTGGAACCTGCAGGGGGAGACGGTGAGTTAGTCGAGTTTTATCTGGAGATTAGAGACGCGAGACGACACGAGTCAGTCGGTGCTTTCACTCAGGCTGGAAGACGAGTACCCGGAGTTCCAGCGCTGCTGCGGTCCCAGAGGTCAGAGGTCAGCGAGCTCCCCGACTGAGCCTGGCTGTGGGTGAGAGACTGCTGCGAGTGCTGCCTGCTCAGCCTGCAGTCGGCCCGCTCTGACGGACAGCCGCCACCAGGGGGCAGCACGGGACGGATGTAACGACACAGGGAGGAAAAGATGGGAGAAATAAAAATAAAATCTGACAAGAGCAAACAAAACTTCAACTAGATGTTAAGTGAGATACCTGTTACTCATCTTTAAGAAAATTAGAGTTTGATTTAACAAAATAAATCAGTTAAAAACTGAAAAAAATGAACTAAACCTGCAGAGATTCAACTTTAAAATCTTTGTGAACACGTAAATTAAAAGAAAAATAACAAAAGGAGGAGAGAGAAATATCAAAATAAAAGTTACAAGGATCTTCCCCGTGTGTCATGGTCTCTGTTTTATGTGAACATCTTGAGCCTTTGCTGTTAAAATCTAGTTTTTTCTTTCCATCTCCGTGCAGGTGTGTTATTGTGAGAGACTCAGGTGGACTACCGGACATCCTGCGGAGGCTCTTGGACTGGATGTTGTCCTCCAGCGGGTCAAAGTCAAAGATGGAGCCTGGGTCGGTCCTCCACACCTTCAGGTCTTCAGGAGGAAGGAAAAGTCATTCGGGACAAAACATGTGGTTTCATTTACATCACAACAGTGAATGAAATAAACCCGCGTCCTCTCTCCGTCACCTGAGCAGGTAGGAATCAGATCACAGCAGCTCAAACACAGTTTCCTTTTTTCACTGTGCTGCTTCCTTCCATCATATCAAATTAAAAGCCTCCCAGCTGCTCAGAAGTGAAGGCTTTTATTGTGAAAAAAAACCTGTCTTAAAATAAGATCACCATGGCGACAGAATTACAGATTGAATTGGGGGGAGGGAGGGGTCACTGACCTACAATGATGCCTCCCGGTCGCCGGTCCATCTCCATCGCCTGGGGGTGGATCCCTTTGTTGTAGCCCGCCTCCGCCATCATCTGATTGGCTCTCTGGTAGCGCTCCATGCTCGGGTCGTCCAGCCCCGGCGGGCAGCCGCGGCCGCGCGCACGCTCAAAGTCCTCGTGGTACTTCGCCTGTCGAACGGAAATGAGCGGCAGGAAGTGTCAGCGTCACCGTGACGACGAGTGTTAGAGAGTTTTTAAACACACACACACACACACACACGCACGCACGCACGCACGCACGCACGCACGCACGCACGCACGCACGCACGCACACACACACACACACACACACACACACACACACACACACACACACACACACACACACTCTGGTGTCGGACATCACAACACACACAGGTCAGAGTGCAGTTTGGTCAGTGAGCAAATAAAACACACACAGGGAATGTTTTAAAAACTTTATTCATTAACACACACACACACACACACACACACACACACACACACACACACACACACACACACACACACACACACACACACACACACACACACACACACACACACAGCACAGGCGATGGTGAAGCGTTTCGGCGTGCGTTAGTGTCGGTGCGTCAGTCCCACCCGGCAGTGCCACCTCACTCATGTTAGCTCCTCCCACAGCCCAGGCGGGAGCCACGGCAACCAGGCCGCTACCGTGGAGACGGAATCCTGCGACTTCCTGACGCGCCTGTACTCGGGCGTGTCCAGCTCCGTGCAGCTCCGCCCCCTCGTCTCCTGCAACCCACGCTGGTACTTCACCTGCTCACGCACACACACACATACAACATGACATCACCATGGCAACAAGCAGCTGTGTATGTGCTGGTGTGAGTCTGTGCGTACAGGAAGGTCTATATTCTGTGTATTCTTCAGCCTCAAGGTTAGATGTCAGGTTGGTAAGTGTGTGTGTGTGTGTGTGTGTGTGTGTGTGTGTGTGTGTGTGTGTGTGTGTGTGTGTGTGTGTGTGTGTGTGTGTGTGTGTGTGTGTGTGTGTGTGTGTGTGTGTGTGTGTGTGTGTGTGTGTGTGTGTGTGTGCATCTTGCCGAGCTGATGTTCTCCTGGTTCTGTCGGACTCTCTGCAGCTCCGGAGTCACTCCGACGCTGGTGGCCTTCACCGCGCTCTGCTTGTACTTCACCTGGTGAGGAGTCAGACAGGAAATGCAGTGGTGCATGCTGGGATTGAACTCCTCGATACTGAAACTGTCAGCGGACCAACTTCCCACTCTGAGTCTAATAAATAAAAATAGTCTGCAGATTTTCCAGGATATTCCAGATTTTCCAGGATATTCCAGATTTTCCAGGATATTCCAGATTTTCCAGGACCAGTGGGAACCCTGTGTGGACATCATGAGTCAGAGTGTTTGGACTCACCGAGCTGATGTTCTCCTGGTTGCGTCGGACTCGCTCCAGCTCAGGCGTGTCCATGACGGCGGTGCCGCTCCCCACTTCCTCCCGGTACTGGACCTGAACAGAACCAGAGGTCCGACAGCGCCTTTTAACATCACTGAATTTGTAGAAAATCATTTGTAAATTTTGCAAGGAAGTGTGTGTGTGTGTGTGTGTGTGTGTGTGTGTGTGTGTGTGTGTGTGTGTGTGTGTGTGTGTGTGTGTGTGTGTGTGTGTGTGTGTGTGTGTGAGTGTGTGTGTGTGTGTGTGTGTGTGTGTGTGTGTGTGTGTGTGTGTGTGTGTGTGTGTGTGTGTGTGTGTGTGTGTGTGTGTGTGTGTGTGTGTGTGTGTGTGTGTGTGTGTGTGTGTGTGTGTGTGTGTGTGTGTGTGTGTGTGTGTGTGTGTGTGTGTGTGTGTGTGTGTGTGTGTGTGTGTGTGTGTGTGTGTGTGTGTGTGTGTGTGTGTGTGTGTGTGTGTGTGTGTGTGTGTGTGTGTGTGTGTGTGTGTGTGTGTGTGTGTGTGTGTGTGTGTGTGTGTGTGTGTGTGTGTGTGTGTGTGTGTGTGTGTGTGTGTGTGTGTGTGTGTGTGTGTGTGGACATACGTCGCTGAACTTCTTGGCGTTCTCTCTGGCGAGGACGATCTCCGGCGTCTCTGCGACCGACGACATCAGGCCTCTCATCAGCTTGGAGTCCCAGCAGTACTGCAGCTAGGGGGCGACAGAGAGCAACCGCTGGAACCACACTGACTTCCAACCAGGCGGCAACCAAACAGTGGTCATGTTGCTATTTTGGAGCAGAAAGTGACCATATTTGGACAAGCTGTGGGAGGAGCGAGCGATGGAACTGAAGACACTATGCCCCGCCCAGCTGACTGCACTACAGGCCTGTCAGTCAAACAGCCACGCCCCCAAAACATACCGCTTTTTGAGGCCTAACATAATTAATGATATTCACAAGAGAAGCTGAATGGCAGTCTATGGAGAGGCTTTTTAGGAGCCAGCCTCTGGTGGCCCTCGGTGGTATTACACTTTCAGGAACCTCCAAACATTAGCCCCACTTTTCAGAACTGGAAGCTCCGCCCACTTCTATACATTAAAGAGAAACACTTGGTCAGCTTTATTTTCTGACAACGCTGTGATTGTGTGGAGGTAAAATAAAGGAGCGTGTCCTTACAGAGCTGATGTGTCTCTGGTTGGCTCGGACTCGCTCCATCTCCGGGGTTTCTGACACCAGGCGGTACCGACCCTTCAGAAGCTCCGCCTCCTCCTTGTACTTCTTCTACAGGGTGAAGGAGGGAGATGTCGGCTGGAAGAATGCAGCTTCCTAACATGTTTCTGTATTCATTTTACACACACACACACACACACACACACACACACACACACACACACACACACACACACACACACACACACTTGGCTGTAGATGTCTTTGAGGTAGGAGGCGTGCAGCAGATCGGGAGTGTCGGTCACCGTCCCATACGAGTTTTCTCTGAGCCGGTCCGTCTGCTTGTACAACTTCTGCAACACACACACACACACACACACACACACACACACACACACACACACACACACACACACACACACACACACACACACACACACACACACACACACACACACACACACACACACACACACACACACACACACACAGGTAGGTCTCCAGTGAGCAAGGTGCTTTATGTCGGCTGTGTGTTGCTATGGAAACCAGGCCTGAAACTGCCATAAAATTATCAAATATTCCCATTTTTGGAAGCTGTAACCACAGATACCTGACTCTGGATCTCCGAGGCTCTCTTGGCTCGTTGGATCTCCAGGACTTCAGAGCTCAGCTCCATCCCTTTACCCACGATGTCCCTCTCCAGGTCCCGGCGGTACTCCTTCTGTGAGCACACACACACACACACACACACACACACACACACACACACACACACACACACACACACACACACACACACACACACACACAGGTTTAAACAGTGATGTGTCTTTAACCAGAGTCCTGAGTCGTGTGTGTGTGTGTGTGTGTGTGTGTGTGTGTGTGTGTGTGTGTGTGTGTGTGTGTGTGTGTGTGTGTGTGTGTGTGTGTGTGTGTGTGTGTGTGTGTGTGTGTGTGTGAGTGTGTGTGCATCTGTGTTACCTGGTTCAGTATCTGACCGGCTTTCTTAACCCTCAGCAGCTCAGGTGTCTCCTCGAGGCCAACACCAGATAAGCCCCGCCCCTTCACTTCCTGCTCCAGGTCCTTCCTGTACTCCTTCTACGATGATAATGAATAATAATGAAGTGATTAGAAATGTATTAAATTTAAAAATCCCTAAAATTAAAACTAAAGTGAGAAGAGAGCCAGGTGTGATCCTGTCGGAGGGTGTTTGATGAGGAGGTTTAAACCGTCTCACCTCGCTCAGCAGGGTGCCTGCGTGTCGGGCCGTCAGGTATCCGGGCGTCGTCTCCACGTCCACCAGGGCTCGGCCCTTCACCGTCTCCCGGTAGTCGCGGCGGTACTCCCTCTGAGACGGACGGACACACGCAGATTAAAGAACACAGCCGAGCCGGCTGAGCGTCGGCGGGACGGCGTCTCACCTCGCTCTGCATCTTCTGGGCTTCTTTGGACACTTTGTACGTCTGCGTGTCTCCGAACTCCATCTGAGAGCGACCGCGGCTCCGCTCGTACTCCTCCCGGTACTTCACCTGGAAACAACCGGACTCAGACAGGAAACACCGGGACAACACACACCTGGGTGTGTGTGTGTGTGTGTAAGGTGTGTGTGTGTGTGTGTTAAGGTGTGTGTGTGTGTGTGTGTGTGTGTGTGTGTGTGTGTGTGTGTGTGTGTGTGTGTGTGTGTGTGTGTGTGTGTGGGTGTGTGTGTGTGTGTTAAGTGTGTGTGTGTGTGTGTGTGTGTGTGTGTGTGTGTGTGTGTGTGTGTGTGTGTGTGTGTGTGTGTGTGTGTGTGTGTGTGTGTGTGTGTGTGTGTGTGTTAAGGTGTGTGTGTGTGTGTGTGTGTGTGTGTGTGTGTGTGTGTGTGTGTGTGTGTGTGTGTGTGTGTGTGTGTGTGTGTGTGTGTGTGTGTGTGTGTGTGTGTGTGTGTGTGTGTGTGTGTGTGTGTGTGTGTGTGTGTGTGTGTGTGTGTGTGTGTGTGTGTGTGTGTGTGTGTGTGTGTGTGTGTGTGTGTGTGTGTGTTAAGGTGTGTGTGTGTGTGTGTGTGTGTGTGTGTGTGTGTGTGTGTGTGTGTGTGTGTTAAGGTGTGTGTGTGTGTGTGTGTGTGTGTGTGTGTGTGTGTGTGTGTGTGTGTGTGTGTGTGTGTGTGTGTGTGTGTGGTGTGTGTGTGTGTGTGTGTGTGTGTGTGTGTGTGTGTGTTAAGGTGTGTGTGTGTGTGTGTGTGTGTGTGTGTGTGTGTGTGTGTGTGTGTGTGTGTGTGTGTGTGTGTGTGTGTGTGTGTGTAAGGTGTGTGTGTGTGTGTGTGTGTGTGTGTGTGTTAAGGTGCGTGCGTGTGCGTGCGTGTGCGTGTGTGTGTGTGTGTGTGTTAAGGTGTGTGTGTGTGTGTGTGTGTGTGTGTGTGTGTGTGTGTGTGTGTTAAGGTGTGTGTGTGTGTGTGTGCGTGTGCGTGTGCGTGTGTGTGTGTGTGTGTGTGAGACCTGGCTGTGCAGCACTGCGTTCTCCTTGTGGTGGAGCTGTTCAGCCGTGTCCAGAGCTCCGTGGTACTGAGCCTTCGTTTCCTCGTATTTCTTCTTGTACTCCACCTGATCACACACAGACTTTTATTTTGAAGGGCACACACAGCTTCACACCCACTGACCCTGTGAAGCCTGCTGCTCTTAATGTGAAGGTTTCTGAAGAAAAAAAAAAAAAAAGGTTGCGTTGTCGTACGTTGCTCTGCAGCTTGCTGGCGTGCAGGAAGTGCTCCAGCTGCAGGAGGTTCGGCAGGTCTGAGGAACCCTCCGGTTTCTGGTTCTGGTTGGTCTTGTACTTCACCTGGAGGACACACAGAGGTCAGAGGACAGAAACCCAGCAGAGACTCTCACGCTGACCTGGAAACAAACGGCTGGCTCATAGATTAGGTAAAAGACATACACTATTTTCAGGTGGGCAGCGTTCCTGAACACCAGATGGTGTTCAGCACAACAAGCTGTTATGTAATGCCGTGAAGTACAGAGGCTTTTTTCTTTTTTTATTCTTTCTGGGGCTGTGTGGGCAGCAAACAGACCAAAACTGAACCACGGCTATAAGTGTGTGTGTGTGTGTGTGTGTGTGTGTGTGTGTGTGTGTGTGTGTGTGTGTGTGTGTGTGTGTGTGTGTGTGTGTGTGTGTGTGTGTGTGTGTGTGTGTATGTATGGATAAAACCATCATAGTGAGGACCGTTTCAGGCTTCGGACTTTGTTCCAGTTTCGAGGTTCCACATTCAGTTGCGTCAGTGAGTGTCCTCACAACGATAGAAAGACCAACATATGTGTGTGTGTGTGTGTGTGTGTGTGTGTGTGTGTGTGTGTGTGTGTGTGTGTGTGTGTGTGTGTGTGTGTGTGTGTGTGTGTGTGTGTGTGTGTGTGTGTGTGTGTGCAAAACCTCTTCAACTTCTCCAGCTTTTCATCCCACAATCCCTCTCCATTTGCCTCAGAAAGGTTGCCATGGCTACGCCCACTCAACAGACCGAATTTTAGAGGGTGCGTGTGTTGAAGTGAAACACACACACACACACACACACACACACACACACACACACACACACACACACACACACACACACACACACACACACACACACACACACACACACACACAATGACGGATGCGTTTTTGTAACGTTTTCGGTTAAATCTGATTATTCCGATGAAGGCAAGTAAATAGATAAATGGACGATTTTTGTGCTGCTGCTTCAACGACCTTCTGAACTCAGAGGTGAACTTCACCCAATCAGGTGGTATCAGCTGGTATCAGGTGGTATCAGCTGGTATCAGGTGGTATCAGCTGGTATCAGGTGGTATCAGCTGGTATCAGGTGGTATCAGCTGGTATCAGGTGGTATCTGCCTGATTTGAATGGTGCATTCAGGGACACTCAGACATCCGTTATTACGTTAATGCTCCCGTATGTTGGTGGAAAAAAAAAACACATCCCAAAGACACGTTAAGTTGATAAACAGGAATCCCGTGATTCGTTCCTCTTCCAACAGGTGAACCTGACCCCTGCGTGAGGCGGGTCATGTGACCCCTGCGTGAGGCGGGTCATGTGTCCTCTGCGCGAGGCGGGTCATGTGACCCCTGCGCGAGGCGGGTCATGTGACCCCGCGGCCGCCTCACCTGACTGGCCAGAGCACCGGCGGCCTGAGAGTGTCTGAAGGAGAGGCAGTCCAGCGGGTTGTAACGTGGTTTCTCCGAACGTCCGTCCCTGTACTTCACCTGCAGGAGAGAGAACGTGTTCACTGCACTACCCATCAGCCCCTTCTCCTGCCCCGCTGCATGCTGGGTAGGCTGTGTGTGTGTGTTTTGTGGTACCTGGCTGGCCAGTTTTGAAACCTCCTTGGCGTGCTGGATGTCGGTTCTGTCCAGGAGGGAGCCGTCGCTGTGAACCGGCTGTTTGGTAGAAGTCCTGTAGGCGACCTGAGGATCAACACGCGAGATGAAAACGAACATGTTAACTTCACAAAACACACACGCGTGTTCTTTTGATGAATCAGCAGCACCTGTTCGTAACGAACCCGTTGACGTACACACAAACAGACACCGGGTTTACAACCACGTGACGATTCTCTGACAGGTTCTGGAGGATGTTCGTTTCCGTGACAACCACATGGCGTGAATTTGTGTAAGTTTACAGAGTGTTTTTAAAACAAGAGGTGATGCAGCACAGCGGTGAACATGACTTTTTTTTAAATGTGTCGATGCTATCAAATTCAAAATGAGCAGATATTTACTTATGAAACAATAAAAATGTTCAGTTTCAACATCTGATGTTGTCTTCGGTCTATTTCAATAAAATATGAGAAAAGATTTGTAAACATGTTTTAATTTCCATACGAGGTCATACATGTGAGTTTTTGAACATTCATGAAATTGATGGGGTTTTTTTCTCTAAGGGGAAATGTTACTTCTGTTCTGATGGTTTCAACATCTCAGGACACACACACACACACACACACACACACACACACACACACACACACACACACACACACACACACACACACACACACACACACACACACACACACACACACACACACACACACACACACACACACACACACACACACACACACACACACACACACACACACACACACACACAGACTCACGTCGCTGGCCAGTTTGGCGGCGTTGCTGGCGTTGACGATGTCGGGTCTGTCGGGCAGCGAGCTGTAGTGATGCAGCTCCTCTCTTCCTTTCCTGTAGCCGACCTGAGATCAAACACACGAGAGAGAAATTAAACTTTCAATTAAAACAATAACAGAAGGATTTTTACATAAAAATTTTAATAATAATAAATCAACATGATTTTTTATTCATTTTTCGGTCAGTTGACTTTCAGTTTGAACATTAAATGAAACACTGTGTTTACTGTGTGTGTGTGCGTGCGTGCGTGCGTGTGTGTGTGTGTGTGTGTGTGTGAGTGTGTGTGTCTGAGTGTGTGAGTGTGTGTTTTTACATCACTCTGGTTCTTGTTGACCTCCATGGCGTGCTCCACCTCCGGCAGCGTCTTCATGTTGGTGTAGGTGGACTTCCCTTTCTCACGGTTATACTTCTCCTTATAGAGCTTCTACAGAGACAGTCAAAGGATGTGATGAGGAAGGAGGAGGAGGAGGGGGAGGAGGAGGAGGAAGAGGAGGAAGATGAGGAGGAGGAAGATCTCCGGTGAATAATTCAGTTTGGACTGAAAACAGTCGTTCATCCGACTAAAAATAAGACAAGCTGCTTCCGACGGCGAGAACGAGGAAGGTTTGTATGTTCACGTGTAGAAACATGGGAGGAGACCGTGACGATACTAAAACACGCGTGTTCTTATCATGATGTGTTCAGGTTCTGCAGACGGCGGCTCGTCTGGGTCGTCTGAGTTTCGCGCTCCAGTTAACGTCACATTCGGTCAACACACACTTTCATCTCTGGAAACAAATCCGACTCTTATTATCTGTCACCTGCTCGTCACCAGTGAGTGTGTGTGTGTGTGTGTGTGTGTGTGTGTGTGTGTGTGTGTGTGTGTGTGTGTGTGTGTGTGTGTGTGTGTGTTGTAGGTCAGTGTCTGTGTCCTCAGGCTGTAGAGCATCAACCCAGCTGCTGCCTCTGTTCACGCTCCTGCAGACAAAATGATACCAACGCACTCCCGCTGTGTGTGTGTGTGTGTGTGTGTGTGTGTGTGTGTGTGTGTGTGTGTGTGTGTGTGTGTGTGTGTGTGTGTGTGTGTGTGTGTGTGTGTGTGTGTGTGTGTGTGTTAAACAGAGAGGATCATGGGACGTTATTGTCTAAGTGTCTCTCCTGCTCTTCAGACAGAAATCTTCACGCCGAGCTCTCGTCTTCTTTGTTTTTGTTGATGTCTTAAAGTGACTGAAATAAAATAATCTTAAATTAAAGGAGACTTGCGTCACCTGACAGACTTTAAACAGCCAAAGTTCAAACGCTGTTTCTCTTAAATATGAATCTGTTGTTAACTAGATCATGAATAAGGTGAGGTTGGTGCTCACGTCGCTCTGCGTCTTGGTCATCTCCTTGGCGAACACGGTCTCGATGGTTTGAGGCATGAGAGCGTACAGAGAGCTGCCGGCCTCCTTTCTTCCGTCCTCCCGGTACGCTTTCTGAAAAACAATATCATGATGAATGAAATGCTGAATTAATGGTTTCCGAAGTGTCCAGCAGATGATTGGCGTGCCGTTGGGGTCGTACCTCGCTGTGCAGCTGCGTCTGCTCTTTGGCGTGTTGAGTTTCTTTGGTTTCGGGCAGCAGAGAGTACAAACAGTTCACCAGCTCCTTCCTGCCCGCCTCCTTGTATTTACTCTGAACAGGAAACGCCCGATCAATACTCAACTAGGAGCCCGTTTTCATACAAATTTAACCAAATCAGGGTTAAGAGGCTCGTTATTATGATTGACATATTTCTTAATAATAAATCTGAATAGAATATAAACCTGTTCGCTGATGACACTCTGTTCTACACAACAAGATATTTACATATTTCAGACACTGAATGAGCTGCAGACTATAACACTTCATTTAAACCAGTGGCTCTCAACTGGTGGCTCTTTTTTCTTTTTTCCGGATCTCTTGATAAATTATTGATCTGTGATGTTTTGGAGAAACCAAATAAATCCCAAACGGTGTTCCTCACCTCGCTGTGCGTCTCAGACATCTCCTTCACAAACTGAGTCTGCAGTGTCTCCGGCAGCAGCGAGTACAGACAGCTGGACAGATCCTCTTTGTCCTTCTTGTACTTCAACTGGAAGAGTGACACGGTGTGTAAATGTGTAGAAATGCTGAGTTTGCATGAATTCTCCTGTTTGCCGAGTGATGTTTTATTTCAGGGCTTCAGGATGTGACTGAAGTGAATCTGAAAAGGTCTCACTTCGCTCTGCAGCTCCGAGATCTGCTTCACCAGCTGCATCTCCGTGGTCTCCGGCATTCGGTGGAAGACGCTGCTGCTCATCTCCCGCCGGCCTTTCTGCTTGTATTTATTCTGCAACGCACACAAAAACACGCACACGGAGACGATGAGGATCCGAGACGACGACACCGATCAGAGCTTTTTTTCGGGAAGAGGACAACGTGACATCTAGTTTGTGAAACCCACCTCGCTCTGCAGCTCCATGACGGCTCTGGCGAACTTGGTGTGTTCGGTCTCCGGCAGCAGAGAGAACAGATTACAGCTCAGATCCTTCTGAGCGTCCCGGTACTTCACCTGCAGGAAACACAGACGCTCAGACCCTTTCAGAATAAAACCACTCAAATCACTGAAACTCCCTGACGGTGAGAAGATAGAGGCGAGAACGAGGGTCCTGATTTAATTCAAGACAAACAATCATCACCGGTGCATTCAAGTACCGCAGGAAATATCAAAGTCAGCAGCAACATATTTATAGAAAATCCCCAAAACTCGACAGATGAAACAAATCGTGTGTGTGTGTGTGTGTGTGTGTGTGTGTGTGTGTGTGTGTGTGTGTGTGTGTGTGTGTGTGTGTGTGTGTGTGCGTGTGTGTGTGTGTGTGTGTACCTGACTCAGCAGCTCGCCTGCCTCTCTGGCGTGTTGAGTCTCCAGGGTCTCAGGGAGCTGATGGTACAGACAGCTGCTCGCCTCCTTCCTGCTCGCCTCCTTGTACTTGGCCTGAAGAGAGAACGTGGGTCAGAGGTGTTGGAGGAGCTGCAGGTTAAAACCGTCTCTGGAAGAACAGGAAGTGGCCGCTGACCTCGCTCTGCAGCTCCGACGCACATCTGGCCAGCTGCGTCTCGGTGGTTTCTGCCAGCTGAGAGTAGAAACTGTGCGAGAGGCCGCGGACGCCGTCCTCCCGGTATTTACTCTGCAGGTAGACGGGAGGACGTGAAGAGGACAAAACGGAGAGAGACAGCTGTGAATTAAAATCCCTCCCCCGCTCACCTCGCTCTGCAGGTCGGCCATCTTGGCGGCGAGCTGCGTCTCGGCGGTCTTTGGCAGCTGAGCGTACAAGCTGGACGACAGCGACTTCTTCCCGCTCTGCTTGTACTTGTTCTGAAGAAAAGAAAAATGGTATTTTGTTCTCGGTTTAACTCAACAAAATCCAATAAAACCCGTTTATTTGTTGATGTTATGAATATTTTTCTTGAGGCGTCGGCTTTTTTTTTCTTTCTTTCATAATGTTTTCTGATTCAACAAATAAAGTCCAGAGAGACATCTAAAAGTGCTGCGGCGTTTTACAGAATGTAAAATAAGAGCATCTCTGCAGGAGGTGCTTTTGTTCTGTTTCGTATTAAAAGCCTTTTTTTTTAACTGGAGACGTATCAGAGAAAAATACAACTATAAGAACCGTGAACACAAAAGAGAAGGAAGGAAACCTTCCTGGGAGAAAGTGGATGTTATTTACAGACTCTCAGTTCAGAGCGTTTCTGCTCAATCTCCGAGTTTCCAGATGTAAAAACTTGAACACATGATGCGCTTCTGAATTGTTGAAGGAGGAAACTCTGAGCTCCTCTCCACGGACCGGAGGTTTTATTTCCACGACTCCGGTTTGTGTTCACGTGAGCTCGGACGAGGGGGCGGAGTCTCAGAGTTTGAGTGACGCACCTCGCTCTGCAGCTCCGTGACCTCTTTAACGCGCTGCGTCTCCAGAGTCTCGGGCAGCAGGTGGAACAGAGAGCTGCTCGACTCCTTCTTCCCCGCCGACTTGTACTTCACCTGCAGGACAGGAAGAAAAAAAAGAAGAAGAAGAAGTGACACACGACGCCAACGAAGACACGACAACACGGCTGTTCACGACCGTCC
>NW_027210664.1:2035000-2052500 GCF_029030835.1 Brachyistius frenatus | reverse complement strand
AGCTCGACCCGTCGGTGCTCGTCGGTGTTTTGGTGAACAGCTGTTTCGGTCTCACCTCGCTCTGCAGCTCAGAGACGCTTTTAGCAAACTGAGTCTCAGCAGTTTGTGGCAGCTGAGAGTAGAAACTCCGAGAGAGGCTCCTCATCCCGCCCTCCTTGTACTTGTTCTGCAATCAGAGACACCAAACCTCATCTGGTGTGAACAATAACACGTTCCAGCGGTGTTCAGGATGTTCAGTGTGTTTTAAAGTCTCACTTGGCTCTGCATGTCCGTGACCTCTCGGGCGAACTGCGTCTCCAGCGTGTCGGCCAGCTGGTGGTAAACTGGACTCCACAACTGCTTCAAATCCTCTTTGTACAAAAGCTGCGAGACACAAAACACAACAACTGCTGACGCGTTCGATTTAACTCTTCAAATGCAAACCCTTATTAATAAGGCTGTTTACCAGAATAAGAGTGTGTTTGTGTGTTTGTGTTTGTGTTTGTGTTTGTGTACCTGACTCTGCAGCTGCGACGCCTCCTTAGCGTGCAGCGTTTCCATGGTTTCAGGCAGCCGGTGGTACAGAGACGCCGACGCCTGCTTCCTGCTCGCCTCTTTGTATTTGGCCTGAAAGACATGAGTTCATCGGTCAGAGGCGGTTTTAAAAACCTGGAGGTCGTCCTTCCGGTCGGCGCCGCGTTACACAGATGTTCCCTGAACGCTGCAGTGAAACTATTGCGTGACCGAACTTCATCAAAAAAACTGGGTCAAATAAATAATATCAGATTTAACACATGTTAAAGTTAAAACCTCGTATGTGTGAAACTGTAGGGCTTTTATTTTGAAAAGTGTCAGTGACAGACACTCTTTATAGCTCCGCCCCCTGCTATTGTATTTATGTTAATTACCTTGTGAGCAGCCATCTGTGTCCAGCTTTCAGTGTGAGAGTCTCTGCTGTGTTTCTGTCCTCTGATATCTGAGTGTCTCACTGTGGACGGAGCTTGAACCTCTGCTGTGTTTCTGTCCTCTGATCTCTGTGTGTCTCACTGTGGGCGGAGCTTGAACCTCTGCTGCACTAACACAGCATCGTTCTCTCGGACAGTTTGTAAAATAAATGAATAAAAAAAGTTGATAATCAACAAACTTCTGTAAAACACGAAGGTCTAACTCCTTTTTCAAGCTTCAAAATAATTTCCCATTTTAACGTTTCCCCGGCGATCCGGTGAAAGTCGGTGAGCTCGGTCTGTCGCACCTCGCTCTGCATGTCCGTCAGCTCTCTGGCGTGCTGCGTGTCCGGCGTGTCGGGCAGGACGGAGAACAGGTTGACGCTCAGCTCCTTCCTGCCGTCTTCTTTGTATTTGACCTGGCGGTGAAACCGAGAGGAGCGTTTCACTTTTTCATTCACTCCGCGTACATAAATGCAAATGTACGTTTTCCTCCATCAAATATTGAAACAACGAGAAGCTCTTTAATTGGTGGAGTTGTACCTCGCTGAGCATCTCCGTCTGCTGCCTGGCGAACTCAGTGTCGTTGGTTTGGGGCATCAGGCGGTAAAGACTGGAGGCGTCTGGCTGTCGGTACTGGAGCTGCAGGAAACAAGCGTTCAGTCAGTCGGATCTGATGAAGGTCACGAAACAACAATGAAGTGTTTTCCTTCCTCCTGTTGGCTTTTAAAAATAAGTTAGACAGAGTTTGAAATCCATCTTAAAAGTATTCAAATCTTAACTCCCACGTGGATGAAATATTACAAAAAAAAGACAATAAATATTTCTCTCGTTGACTTCGCTAATTCAACGAGTATAACTTCTTCTGGTGTTTTTGGTTTTCTAGTTCGTTCTGGATGATGTAACAGGTTATTATGTATTCCCTCTGCTCATCGGGATAAATCCAAATCCAGATGGTTTGATAAGGTTTCATATCGTATAAAACACGAGTCACATGAACTGTTTTGTGTTGAGTCACCTGACTCTGCAGCTGCGAAGCTTCTTTAGCGTGCTGCGTTTCCAGAGTCTCCGGTAGAGTCGAGTACAGAGAGCTCGACGCTCCTTTCTTTCCTGCTTCTTTGTACTTCAGCTGAAAAACAAAAAACAACAAACAAAAGCAACTGTTTTAATCTGGTTTCACACATTCGCCTCGACTTTCTTTGGCTTTGCTGATTTCTGCACACAAAAAAAGAAGAGATTTAGGAGTTAAAAAAAAAGGTCAAACTTTTATTTTGAAGTGCTGTACTTTTACTTTGAAGGATTGTGCAGCCAACACATGAACACGTTTATTAAAGGCAGAAATATGTTGATTTCTCTTTCTCACCTCGCTCTGCTGCTCAGAAACACTTTTTACAAACTGCGTCTCGGCGGTTTCAGGGAGTTGAGAGTAGAAGCTCTGAGAGAGGCTCCGCCTCCCGTCCTCCGTGTACTTGTTCTGGAAGAGATGGACAGAAGAAAAAAAAACAAAGATGAAGTATTCAGTGTCCACTGAAGCCCAAAACGTCAGTTTGACCTTTTTCTGCCCTGAAACAAACAGAACTACAAACATGGCCTCCGTCTCGCTGACCTCAGATTAGATGCTGATGGTGCAGATCAGAAACAGCTGTTGGTCCTCCAACATCAGAGAGCATCGGAGTGCAGATGATTTATTATTATTTATTTATTATTTATCAAGCGGCGAGTGTTTATTTCATCCCTGCGTCTCTCCGACCGGATCTCACGAGGAGTTTAAACCGCAGTCAGAACCGCTTTCTGACGGTCCGGCGGGTTTCTATTTATACACCTGGAAACCTCAGACGAGGCGCCAGTCAACAGCTTAACCTGCCGGTCTAATATTAAACACCAGGTAGCCATGGCAACAGCAACGATATGTCCTGCTGCACCGCAAGTTCATTTTCAACGCTATACGTATGATTTTTTTTTTCATTCATTAAACAGCGAAGACGGAGTCTGAAAAATCTAACGTCACTGCAGCTGAGGAAGAAGACGAAGGAGGAGGAGGATGACGAGGACAAAGAAAATGAAGATGAAGAAGAAGAAGGAGGAGGAGGAAGAAGGAGGAGGAGGAAGATGAAGAGGAAGGAGATGGAGATGAAGAAGATGAAGATGAAGACCTCTGGTGCATATTAAATCTTCAGGAGCAGCCTCACATGATATTGTTTATGTCACCGTGAGGAGATTTTGGGAACTTTAACAGGTGTCCGAGTGACACATCCTGTTTGTATTTACCCGGCTCTGCATGTCAGTCATCTCTCTGGCGAAGCTGATCTCCGAGGCGTCGGGCAGAGACGAGTACAGCGAGCCGGACGCCGTCTTCCCGCTCTCCTTGTACTTGATCTGCAGAGATGAAAAAAAAACAAAAAAAAAAACGGTTTCTACTTTTCTTCCTACACAACAACCGCCCGTCTTTCTAAGAGAATAAAATAAAAACAGGTTTACCTCGCTGAGCAGCTCGCCGGCCTCTTTGGCGTGCTGCGTCTCCATGGTGTGAGGCAGCAGCGAGTACAGGCTGCTGCTCGCCTCTCTCCTGCCGGCCTCCTTGTACTTAATCTGAAAAGTTTCCAGACGAACACGAAAAGCTGAACATCGATTTCCTGCTAAAAAAAACAACGTTTAAAAGCTGCTGGTGTGTTCGGAGCCCGCCGTGGTGCCGTACCTCGCTCTGCAGCGCCGACAGATGTTTGGCCAGCTGTGTCTCCGTGGTTTCTGCCAGCTGTTGGTACAAACTGCTCTGAATCTTCTGCTTCGCACCTTCTTTATACTTCACCTGCAGGACACGGAGGATCACATCTTCAGGAAAACAGGCTTTTACAGACATTTCCTGCATTTATCTCCACGCGTGATGAACGTTGAATACTTCGCTCTGCAGGTCGGACGCCTCTCGGGCGTGCTGGGTGTCGATGGTCTCCGGCAGCAGAGAGTACAGGTTGACGCTCATCTCCTTCTTGCCGTCCTCTTTGTACTTCACCTGTAAAACACCACAGATGTTTACATTGCCATCTGGAGCTTCTACAGTATTTCCTGTTTAGTTTTTTTTATTTCCTGTCCTTCCCGTCACCTCGCTGAGCAGCTCGGAGACTTCTCTGGCGCGCGCCGTCTCCAAGGTGTCCGGCAGCAGGTGGAACAAACTGGAGGAGGAACCGTTCTTCAGCGCCGACTTGTACTTCAGCTGCACGCAAACGGGAGCAACAGATGTTTATCCGACAAGAAGACGACGAGAGGACGTCAGAACATCGATATAACACTCTTCACGTTCAGCACGGCGTTCCACAGGGTTCAACACTCGGCCCACTTCTCTTTTATTTTTCATGCTTTAACTTTTTAGAGGTAAACAAAACTTTACACATCAGTACAGATAAAGTAGAGTAAAATGATATTATTATTATTATGTGTATTATGAGTTATTGAAGATGTGTTCTCACCTCACTCTGCAGCTCAGAAGCTTCTTTGGCATGCAGCGTCTCCAGAGTCTCCGGCAGAGTGGAGTACAGCGAGCGGGACACGTCCTGCTTTCCCTTTTTGTACTTTATCTGAAAATGAAGCCAACGAAATTTTTTAAAGATTTTTAAAGACTAAAATCTATTTATGATTACAGAACGACAGAAACGACAGAAACGTAAAAAAAAAAAAAAAAGAACAAGAAAAGTGAGAAAAGTTCAAGTGTCCTTCCTGATCTGCAGTGAGAGAACTTTTGGAGTTTTCTTTCCTTTCCACTACAGACCAGCTGCTGTGAACATGCTGTTACCACCAGAAACCAACTCAGTTAAACATGATCATCAAGAAACCCGGCGTCCAGATGAGATCAAAGTGCTGGAACTCACCTCGCTCTGCAGCGCCGCCACGTTTTTAGCAAACTGCATGTCGGCGGTCTCCGGCAGCTGACTGTAGATGCTCTGAGAGCGACTCTTCTTCCCGCTTTCTTTGTATTTACTCTGTTTGAATGTCCGAAAATCAAAACGACACCGAGAGTTACAGTTCGGCTTTAAAGATGAGCACTTCAGATGTAACAGATACGGAGGACTTACAAACACATCTATCAACAGCTAACTTTGGGTTTCTATTAATGGAAAAAGCTTTTATGTGATGAAAACTTATTTTCGTCGTCACAGATCGACAGCGAGCCTCATCAGAGCCGACCGGATCGGTACGGCAGCCTGGACGACCGATTCATGACGGAAACATCACAAACGACGAGCTCAGCTCTTTAAAAAAAAAAAAAAAATTCAAAACACTAAAATCTGAATCATTTCATCTCTCTGTAATTTTGGCTTCTGGTCTTGTCATTTGATAAAAAAAAAATTGATCTTGCTTATTATTTAATTAGTGTCAGTTTTACTCCTTAAAAACGTCACTGAAAGGGAAGATGATGCTTGTTTACTCAGTCAGTTGTTGGCGCGGCAATAAAACAGTCATCATTGTGGGGTTTCTAAATAATACTGTAATATTTTGGTCACTCTTTTTGTTTATTTAAGATCATTTTTGAATATTGATCGTTTTTTCTTTGCTAAAACAAAATGCAGAAAACAATCCTTGTTTTCTTTGATATGAACTTATTTCCTCACAACCAAGAGGAGTGTGCGACGGGTACAACAGACGTGACGTCTCCGGGTCAGAGGCAGCCGGCCGGTACCTCGCTCTGCATGTCGCTCATCTCCCGGGCGAAGCTGGTCTCCGCCGTGTCGGGCAGACTGGAGTACAGTGAGCTGCACATCTCCTTCCTCCCGCTCTCCTTGTATTTGACCTGGTGACATTCACACGGACAGTTTGATTCCCGCCGTCGGAGCGTTAACCCTCCGGCTCTCTGGACTCCGTCCGGAGACCCTCACCTCGCTGAGCAGCTGCGTGGTTTCTCTGGCGTGTTGCGTCTCCAGAGTCTCCGGCAGCAGAGAGTACAGGGAGGTGTTCGCCTCCTTCTTTCCAGCTTCTTTGTACTTCGCCTGCAGGTTGTTAAATAAAACGCTCAGTTGAGTGTTTTATAACATTTAAAAACTGGTTCTCCCTTTAAAAGCTGCTTGAATCAATAAATAAAGTCTCAACAGATGAAGTAAAAGAATCCATTTAATCGGCCTTGAAATTCTTCGTATTGCAGCTTTCACAAACTTTCTGCCTACGAACACTTTTATACACAAACTTTCTTCTTCTTCTTCGGTGTGATTATTTTCATAACTTTCTGTTTGTCTGAGTGTAAACGTGGTTCAGCCGAGTGTGCCGTACCTCGCTCTGCAGCGCCGACAGATGTTTGGCCAGCTGTGTCTCCGTGGTTTCTGCCAGCTGTTGGTACAAACTGCTCTGAATCTTCTGCTTCGCACTTTCTTTATACTTCACCTGCAGGACACGGAGGATCACATCTTCAGGAAAACAGGCTTTTACAGACATTTCCTGCATTTATCTCCACGCGTGATGAACGTTGAATACTTCGCTCTGCAGGTCGGACGCCTCTCGGGCGTGCTGGGTGTCGATGGTCTCCGGCAGCAGAGAGTACAGGTTGACGCTCATCTCCTTCTTGCCGTCCTCTTTGTACTTCACCTGTAAAACCGTCGGAACAAAACGTGAATCCGTGACAGTGAAAGAGAAAAGTTGGCTGCATTGTTTTGCGGTGACGCCGATCTCGGGAGACTTCCTGTACCTCGCTGAGGAGCTCTGTCACTTCCCGGGCGCGAGCCGTGTCCAACGTCTCCGGCAGCAGAGAGTACAGACAGGAGCTGGAGCCTCTCTTCCCCGACTCTTTGTACCGCATCTGAACACCAAGACGCGTTTTCATTTCATTTCATAAAGACGGTGTTAAAAAAAAAGTGCAAATAAAAGATGTAAATCAGGTGTTCAGAAGCACAAACGTCCCTCAGCGCTTGGTCCTCACCTCGCTCTGCAGCTCGGCGACGCTCTTAGCGAACTGAGTGTCGGCGGTTTGAGGGAGCTGAGAGTAGAAGCTCTGGGAGAGGCTCCTCCGGCCCTCCTTGTATTTACTCTGAAGGAGCAGGAACAACGCAGGTTATTCATTTCATGTCTGGATGCGAAGTTTGGAAACATCTTTGTGTCATTTCGTTGAAGCTGTGTTTTATATTTAGTCTTTAAAACTCTTAAATTCACTGATTGATTGACTGAAATCTATCAACAAATACAAATCACAACTTCTCTGATGTAACCAGGTGTGTGTGGACGTTTCAGTGTGTTTTAAATGTGTGTGTGTGTGCGTGTGTGTGTGTGTGTGTGTGTGTGTGTGTGTGTGTGTGTGTGTGTGTGTGTGTGTGTGTGTGTGTGTGTGTGTGTGTGTGTGTGTGTGTGTGTGTGTGTGTGATACCTCGCTTTGCATCTCCGTCATCTCCCGGGCGAACTGGATCTCCGCCGTGTCGGGCAGCTGTGAGTACAGAGAGGACGGAGCTCCTCGGACCAGCGTCTTGGGCCGGTAGTTGACCTGCAGGACTCAGAAGATTAAAGTTCATGATCTCTGAGGTGTTTGTGCCTCAAATCATCTTTGTTCTTGCAGGTTTGTGCAGCTGAGTGTGGTCCTCAGTGTGTGTGTGTGTGTGTGTGTGTGTGTGTGTGTGTGTGTGTGTGTGTGTGTGTGTGTGTGTGTGTGTGTGTGTGTGTGTGTGTGTGTGTGTGTGTGTGTGTGTGTGTGTGTGTGTGTGTGTGTGTGTGTGTGTGTGTGTGTATGTGTACCTCGCTCTGCATCTCCGTCATCTCTCGGGCGAACTGGATCTCCGGGGTTTCCGGGAGCTGTGAGTACAGAGAAATGGACGCCTTCCTCTTCCCGTCCTCTTTGTACTTTTTCTGAAACAGATGGAATCATGGGAGCTCAGTTTAATCAGACCTGCTGCGTTGAACGAGCTCCTCTGATGAAACCGGCTGAAACAGGGCGGCTGTGTTAAAGGTGTGATGTGTTGATGAGCACCTCGCTCTGAAGCTCCTGCACCGTCCTGGCCAGCTGCATCTCGCTGGTTTCAGGAAGCTGAGAGTACAAACTGACGCTCATCTCCTTCCTGCTCTCCTCCTTGTACTTGTTCTGAGGAGCACAAACCGTTCAACGTGTTCCATCATCCCTTTACATGGTTGGATATTCATGTGTATTCATGTGTATTCATCCATCCATCCATCATCCATCCATCCATCCATTCGTCATCCATCCATCATCCATCCATCCATCATCCATCCATCATCCATCCATTCATCAATCATCCATCCATTATCCATCATCCATCCATCCATCCATCATCCATCCATCCATCATCCATCCATCATCCATTATCCATCATCCATCCATCATCCATCCATCCATCATCCATCCATTCATCAATCATCCATCCATTATCCATCCATCCATCCATCATCCATCATCCATCCATTACCCATCCATCAATCTATCCATCATCCATCCATCCATCATCCATCATCCATCCATCCATCCATCCATCCATCCATCCATCCATCCATCCATCCATCCATCATCCATCCATCAATCATCCATCCATTATCCATCATCCATTATCCATCATCCATCATCCATCCATCATCCATCCATTATCCATCATCCATCCATCCATCATCCATCCATCCATCATCCATCCATTCATCAATCATCCATCCATTATCCATCCATCCATCCATCCATCATCCATCCATCCATCCATCATCCATCATCCATCCATTACCCATCCATCAATCTATCCATCATCCATCATCCATCCATCATCCATCCATCCATCCATCCATCATCCATCATCCATCCATCCATCCATCCATCCATCATCCATCCATCCATCCATCCATCCATCCATCCATCCATCCATCCATCCATCCATCCATCCATCCATCCATCCATCCATCCATCCATCATCCATCCCCCCCTCCCCTCACCTCACTCTGTATCTCCGTCAGCTCTTTAACAAACTGGGTTTCTGTGGTTTCAGGCAGCAGAGAATAAAGAGAGGAGGAAAACGCCGCCTTCACGTTTCCTTTATATTTAATCTGAAAAACACACACACACACACACACACACACACACACACACACACACACACACACACACACACACACACACACACACACACACACACACACACACATAGGACATGATCACAGCGCTCTAGAACCAATCAGAATAGTCAGTCATCGGTCTACAGGTTGGATCACCTGGCTCTGCAGCTCCGATGCTTCTCTGGCGTGTTGCGTCTCCGGCGTCTCGGCCAGGACGGAGTACAGAGACAGAGACGCCTCCTTCCTGCCCTCCTCCTTGTACTTGGACTGGAAACACATTTCACAAACACAGCTGTTTACAGGAATGTATGACGTTGCTGAGGGTCCTCACAGGTATAGAAGAACAACATGACCTCTGACCTCGGATATGACGGCGCTGATGTTCTTGGCGTGGATGAGTTCGGCTCCGGGAACAAACAGACTCTGACCCTTCATCTTCTCAAAGTCCTCCTTATACTTCACCTGCAGGGACGAGGACACACAAGTGTGTGTCAGTGTGTGTGTGTGTGTGTGTGTGTGTTGTGTCTTTATATTAAAAAGCTGAAGAACCCAGGAGACAAATGAAGTGAATCCACAGATGACAACTTAATCTGTGAGAGGAAAACACAATAAAAGGTTTTTAATGGTGTTAAAAGTTCAGAGGGACAAAATAAATAAAGAGAAAAATCTGAATCCAAACAGTTTCCTGAACTCGGAGATGAAGCAGCATTTACTGGAGCCTTTTAGTGTTCTACACTCCAGCTGCTTTCCTCCTGTAAAGCGGTTCATGTTTCCATGGTAACAGCAGCATCTTTGATTGGCACATCCACCTCGTAGGTTTTGGGGTGAGCGCAGAGTTTCACCACGGAAACAAACAAAAAAGAAACGCAAAAGAAATCAGGTTTGGTGCGACGCGAAGGTCACCGAGGTCACAACTGTGACGGTGATGTCATCGTTAAAGACGTCAGCAGCCGGAGGGTTTTCATGAAGTGGGCCGAGTCGCTCGATGAGTCACTCCGACGCTGCGAACTCCTGAGCTGCAGAGTTTGAGTCACGTTGGAGGAATCGATATTTCTCCCCCCCGCCGCGACACTCAGCCTCATTCACTCAGAGATGTTCGCTCCAAACTGCAGCAGTCGAACAGCAGGGGTCCCTTCGAGCCCAACAAAGGCTGGATCTTTGGTGGGACGTTACCAACGGCAACGCGGCGGCTTCACGTCAGAGGAGGAAAAAAAGATGAGGACGCACCGCAGTCAGAGTTCAGTGTTTGATTCAAGCCGGTTCGTTACGGTGAAATACCTCCAACACCGTTCGACCCCCAGACAGGAAACTTTCTGACGACTTTCCTTTTCAAATATTCAATTCTCACTCAAATATAACATCGATTATTTATTTTTTTATATGGCACTATCGCCCATTTTCACTGTAGCTTGGTTGTAATGCATCACTCCCGTCAGAAGGTGGCAGTAATGCGCCTCACAGCTGTTAATCTAAACAACATGAGGAACGGTGGATTAATACGATTAGATTAGTACGATTAGATTAATACGATTAGATTAATACGATTAGCTTAGTATGATTAGATTAATATGATTAGATTAATACGATTAGATTAATACGATTAGATTAATACGATTAGATTAGTATGATTAGATTAATACGATTAGATTAATACGATTAGATTAATACGATTAGATTAGTATGATTAGATTAATACGATTAGATTAATACGATTAGATTAGTACGATTAGATTAATACGATTAGCTTAGTATGATTAGATTAATATGATTAGATTAATACGATTAGATTAATACGATTAGATTAATACGATTAGATTAATACGATTAGCTTAGTATGATTAGATTAATATGATTAGATTAATATGATTAGATTAATACGATTAGATTAATACGATTAGATTAGTACGATTAGATTAATACGATTAGATTAATACGATTAGCTTAGTATGATTAGATTAATATGATTAGATTAATACGATTAGATTAATACGATTAGATTAGTACGATTAGATTAATATGATTAGATTAATACGATTAGATTAATACGATTAGATTAGTACGATTAGATTAACTCACCTCTGGCAAAATCCATCACATAACAATAACACTGTTGACTGTGTTTCTTGGTTGTTTGTATATAATATATATAGATATATACTGTACTGTGTATACTGTGCATTTTATATTTTATATTTATATTTGATATATTTTACTGCTATTTTATTGCTTTTCTATTGTTCTATTATTATTATCTTATTGCTTCTGTATGCTGCTGTAGTGAAAAAAATTTCCCCTCGGGGATTAATAAAGTAAATACCTAACCTACCTAACCTAACCTAATATGATTAGAATAATACGATTAGATTAGTACGATTAGATTAATACAATTAGATTAATACGATTAGATTAGTACGATTAGATTAATACAATTAGATTAATACGATTAGATTAGTACGATTAGATTAATACAATTAGATTAATACGATTAGATTAGTACGGAGCCCATTGAAAGAAATACAAAAAAATCGTACCCAAGGATTACTAAATCGTGAACATGAAGTAGAATCTCTTTTGCACAATTTAGTAATTCGTTCCCACGTTTTAATTCATTTGTGCGCACAAGATAAATTTAGCCTCGATTTAATATTTCATTCAAGTGATTTCCCTTCTTTTGATTGGTTCTCTGTGAAGTTCGGTTTCAGACTTTCATTTCCCGCTCAGGATAAAAATCATTTAGTTTCAGCTGTAAATCCAGGACTGAACTCACGTCGCTGGCCAGCAGGCTGCATCTCCTGTTGAACGCCGGGTCCGGCAGCGGCGGCTTCACATCAGAGGTGGCCTGAAAAAAACACACATGATGCGTGTATGAGAATCAGTGTGACATCATCAGACACACGGCGGCTTTCGCTGCATGTTGTGTGTCGGTATTTTTAATGTTAATATAATTTGAAGGACAGATACAGGAGATCATTCCTGCCCACTGCAATAAGACATCAATAACACCGTTGCACTCCAGTTTAATTTAATATTATTCTATTTTTATTTGTATATAATGTGCATTTTTACATGTTTTAAGTTTAATATTTTTTATTACCTCTATTTTTATTGTCATTTTTATTGCTTTACCCTGTCCATGCTGCTGTAGTCTATCTATCTATCTATCTATCTATCTATCTATCTATCTATCTATCTATCTATCTATCTATCTATCTCGTCTCTCTGAACAGAACGAGTTCAGCCCGAAAAAAAGAAAAAAAAGAACCCTCCGCTATCAAAGGCTAATAATGGCACATTTTCATTTGTAGTCGCACTAATCCTCTCTAAGCTCTCCTAAAAACCTGCAGCACCAGTCGACGGCCCGCATCAAGGTCACCGCAGAGACGCAGCCAGAGCTGCAACCTGCCGCCTCATCAAAGAGCGGCGAAGTCCTGGGAGGCGTGACGCAGCGCGTTCAACGAAGGGGGGTGGGGGGGTTCTCACGTCAAGTACAGTTCAGCTGGAAATAAATTTGTGTTTGTTGTATTCAGCCAAAGATGGGAAAGAGCTGATTCGTCTCTGAGGAGCTTCAGATGGTCATAAAAAAAACTTCTTTATAATTTAATAATGTGACTAATTCTTTTTTTTTCTTATTTCATCTTCAGTTTCCAAAAATGATTGATTTCATCTGAGAGAGAAGACTTTAATTACCTGCTTCTTCACGAGTTTACTCCACCTGAACATATTTCACAGGTCCGTGCTGATTGGCTGATCTCACTTCCTGATTTTAAGCGTTAATCGGATCATTAACTCTGTTTCTGATGAAGGAAGTCGAACTTTCTCACCTCTGACTCCCAAACTTCCAGCAACCTCTTCGCTCTCGTCTCCTCGTCTTCCTCGTCCTCGTCTCCTCCCTCCGTCCCTCCGTCTTCATCCTCCGTTACGACGTCCTCCTCTTCGTCCGTCTGTCCCGTAGTCGTGGAAACGGGGGCGGTGACTGATGCGACCGTGGAGGACTCTTCTTCTGCTTCCTTTCCTTCCACCGGAGTGGCTGCAGCCTCCTTTTCCTCCACGTCGGTCACCTCTGAGGTCACAAGGACAAAACAACAATAAAACAAACAAACTGGACTACCGAGAACATTAAAACAAGGAACGGTAAACAAGTTTATAATGTCTTTTCTTAAAGGAGTTCACAGAATATTGTTCAAACCGCCGTCAGATAAACGTCTGTATTTTAAACCTGGTGTCTGGTGAGACAGAGGAATTCACACTGAGCATGCTCTGTGGGCGGAGCCTGTGCACCGGAGACGTCTCGCTAACTTCCGGTTTAGCTCTGTGCTAACCTGAATGAAGACAAAAAAATTCAGTAGTGCAGCTTTCGTGATTGTTTTTTGGACCAAATGGATCAAATTCTGCATCACAGATCCAGCCCCTGGCTCCTCCCCCAGCTCATCCAAATATGGTCACTTCCTGCTCCAGATGGCGACGACCAACTGGTAATATAAATCAGTCACTTATCTTAACAGCTCCTTCTTTCCTGAGTGTATATGCGAACATAAAAAAATATCACTGAGAGTTTGTCAAATCCAAAAGTTAGAAAGATTTAGAGTTAGAAATCCGTCGGCAGGTTTTTATCCCTCTGAGTCTCGGTCGCCGTGACTACACGTCAAGGTCACCTTCACAGCTTCACCGCTCGCTGCCATGAACTTTCTGACTCCGTGTCCTTTAAGGTCAGAGGTCACCTCCAGACGTTGCTTCAGCTCCTCTCCGTCATTCACTCACCTTGTCCGATCTGTTGTCTCTCCATGCCTTGGTTCGGTTTCACACTTTCAACTCTCCAAAATGTTTCTGGATGATCGATGCTTCTCGATCACTTCTCGGTATTTCCGGTGTCGCTTGTTTCTGCTCCTGGACGTCTCCGTGTCTTCGATGGCCTCTCGGGATCTTCGTCGACCTCCCGGCTTCTCGTTTAACTGAAGATATGAAGCTGCAGGCGTCTGAACCGCTCTGTCCAACGTCTTCTTGGACTCTGTTTCGTTGGGGAACCTCTTATCGCTTTGAACGTCTACATTTAGCCCTCTACTCAGGACCTTATCACCTCCGTGCGCTTCATCTCCACCACACTGCCAGTTCTGGGCATCGTGTGTGTGTCTGTGTGTGTTTAAGTGTGTGTGTGTTTGTTTGAGTTCAGAGTGTCGTACACTGAAAGGAATGTACCGTTTGATTGGCAGGTGTGTCGCATGCTGGCCAGGCTCCGCCCACATATCACCCACAGCTTCAGTTTTCATTTTTGCTGTGATTACAGTATGGAATACCACTCTGAAGGGCAAGCCAATCAGTGACCAGTGGGCGTGGCTAATTCTGCATTCAAATGGGAACGCAACATGCGAATTCGTGGTTGGCGTTCAAGTCATAAAAACAGCGTTGCTAGCCAACAACAACGTGGGGGGCGTCTAGAAGCCACAGACGCTAACATAGAGGGAACGTAATGCACAGGAAGAAAAGATGATTTAAACATTTTCCTCAGATGCAGAATATTATCTAAGTTACGAAGACAAACTCTACATGACTAAAACTACAACATATTAACTTAACATCCAACCAAAACATGAACTTCAATGACCTCTGACCTTTCTGTAAACGTCAGCAAAACACGTGACAACTCATCAAGCAAATTTGTGGGATAACTTTGTTTTATAAGACGTTTCTGAAAAACCTGCGAGGATTTGTGGTAAAATAATAAACTGTATCCTAAAATTAAGATAATTTGATTAATTACTGATAATATTTTTATACTGTACAAACACTAAAACTACTAAAGTACTTCTAAATGCATTAATTCTTCATCTCTGTTTCATCGATCACTTCGACCGAATATTTCCCGACAGTGAACGTAAATGATTTTCCAGTCGGAGCCTCGGAGGCAGCGGGTCGGCTGGCAGCGGGATCCCGGTGTCAGATGGTTGTTGAGGTAAACAGGGTCTGAGCCAAACGACCATCTGCTGCTAAACCGCTCGACAGCAACAACAACGGGTCCACTTATCACCGATAGCTCCGCATCATCTGCATAATAGAGCACGTGATGAACGAAATTCAAACATGAACGATTGTTCAAAATAACACGACAACAACTGCAGATGATCTGAATCTAAGTTAAGTAAGAATCTTAGCAGAAACCAACGGTGACGTCGCCCGTCGGTTCGTGAGCTGCCGTTCCTGAAGCCTTGAGTTTTGTCTTTATTATTTATTTTATATTTCTTTATATTTGGACGAGCGGGGGGGGGGGGGGGCAGTGGATCTAACTCGATCTGATTGGGAACCTGTGGAAACTCTTGTGCCCCGGTTGTAACCCTAACCCTAACCCTAACCCTAACCTCCTAAACGACCACAAAGCTGAAACGTTCTTTAATAAAAACTGAAGAGTAAAACCTGCTGAACGGGAGGATTTCTATCATTAATAATCAGATTTCAGTAACAAAACGATACAATTTTCTTCCCACATTAAGACGACCTTTTCAAAAACCGAACACAGGATAAATAGAGGCATCAGTTACCATGACGACCGTCACGTGACTGGATAAAGTTGGCGAAGCAAGATGTACTGTTGACACTTGCTTCTGTTCCAGGCTTTCTTTCAAAATGTTATCTTCGGGGCATTTTCTGTTTTATGATCGCTCCGACTGTCCTCAGCAAACTGCAGAAACTCCTCCACAACATTTATCCTTCTGTTTGATCCGTCTCACAGAAACACACCAGAGTGGATCTTTTTTTTTGTTTGTTTTACAAACAAAAAAAAATTCATCACACAACACGTGAGCGGTTAAATGGCCCGAATGACAGCTGAGTCCTGGCGGGGATTTTATATTAAAAGAAGAAGCGTCGTCGCCGACCACGAGCTCACATCTCGGTAATGAATTCTGAAACACAAAGCGTCTCCTGGGAAAACTCCCCGTGATCTCGTCCTGATGTGAACCGGCTTCACCGCCAGCCGCAATAACACCAATTCCACTTTTTCTCACTGAGATACTGTTTTTCACTGCAGATGCACCCGAATCCAGACGATATCCCCGACATCAGAATCTGTTTGACAGCAGGAGCCGTCGTATTAGTTTGCAGACTGTGATGCTGAATGCTCAGTGATCCGACTGAATGTCTTTTATCGGTCACTAAACAGTCTGCAGGGAGAGATGAACGTGTCCCTCTGCTGCTCCTCAGGGTTCAAGACACTTCGTCACAGTTTAAAAACACGCCTACAAGTTTCAACCACGAGGGCCTTCATCAGGGCAAATCAGAAATGTAGTCATGTGATCAACATACAGACCAACAAGTCACCTGATAAACGTCCAGCAGACGAAACCACACATCACTAGCTGTAACCTGACTGCACCACAGGCCTGTCAATCAAACAGACACGCCCCCAAAAACAGGTCTTCTTGAATCTTCTTTTCTAATGAATGAGGGATTATTTTCAGATGGACCTCCAGAAAACTAAGAAGAAGGAGTGACTTTAGCTAACAACACCGAGATAACTGATGGACACATTTTATTCACTTTGGATTTGATGAGAGAAGTTGAATGGGAGTCTATGGAGCCGGAGGCTTTTTGGAGCCGACCTCTAGTGGCACTCGCTGGTATTGCAGCTGAAGATACTTCTGGAACGGAACCATTTTACAGACCTGAAGATACGAACTCTTTTATATAGTCCATGTTTACATCATGTAAAATCAGAAGTTCTAAATACATCCTTAGTTGTCTGCTGTTGCCCTCTGGTGGAATCCTCCGGTAACACACAGCCGTCCAACTACGCAAAACTGTAGAAGCATAAACTTCTGTTCCAGTTAAAGATTTGTTAGTTTGAGCATCTCAGCAGAAGAAAGCTCACGAGAGGCTCCCTATCCTCTTCTTCCTCTCCCTCCTTTTCCTCCTCCCTTTCCTCTTCCTCCTCCCCCTCCTCTTCCTCCTCCACCTTCCCTCCTCTTCCTCCCTCTGCCTCTCCCCAGCAGGTCAACCTTGAAAGAGCTGAGTAATAAAGTAGAGCTGTGTGGGCTGTTGAATGTCAGAGGGAGGCGGTGTGTGTGTGTGTGTGTGTGTGTGTGTGTGTGTGTGTGTGTGTGTGTGTGTGTGTGTGTGTGTGTGTGTGTGTGTGTGTGTGTGTGTGTGTGTGTGTGTGTGTGTGTGTGTGTATCTTAATTAACAGCGAGCAAATGAGGAGGGAGAAAATTTGTGGTGTATCAGCGCGGCGGAATAACGCGATCACTCGGTCAGGTAAACAGGGTGGGAGGGGAGGGGGAGGGGAGGGGGAGGGGAGGGGGTGACAACAAATCAACTGAAGATGGTTTCACTGGGTTTTTCTCAGGAGATGTGAGCAGCGTGTTTCACGGAGGAAGGACATCTCAGGGTTGATTATTGTATCTTATGTCCCATATTTTAAAATGAATGTTCAGTTAAACTGTTTCGGATTGAAATGTAGAATAATTTCTACGTTATAAATGAGGTCAATTTTGGTGCTTTTTTGTGGTGGCTGAACCTTTATTACAAACAAAAATGTCTGTTTTTTTAATACATTTTTTATTTTATTATTATTATAT
>NW_027210664.1:2030000-2032500 GCF_029030835.1 Brachyistius frenatus | reverse complement strand
GATGGACCTCCAGAAAACTAAGAAGAAGGAGTGACTTTAGCTAACAACACCGAGATAACTGATGGACACATTTTATTCACTTTGGATTTGATGAGAGAAGTTGAATGGGAGTCTATGGAGCCGGAGGCTTTTTGGAGCCGACCTCTAGTGGCACTCGCTGGTATTGCAGCTGAAGACACTTCTGGATCAGAACCATTTTACAGACCTGAAGATACGAACTCTTTTAGAAACAGTCTGTGGATAAAACGCATCTGTGGAAGTGCCTTAAGCTGCAATACCACCGAGTGAATGTTGTTGTTCCTGAATATGTTCGATGCTGCAGGAGAACATCGACCTTGAAATGTAAAAACAACAGCCGCTCTTCAGTTACGTGACATTTTTCCTTTTTTTAAATATCCCGTGAATTAATTCCCCCCCAAAAAAATTTTTAGACCATTTTAAACAGCTGATATGTCATAAATCAGCTGAGACAATGACTTGAACGCAGAGGAAGGAGATTTGTTTGCCTGTTTTAAAACGTTCAGGATGGAAAAGATGATAAAGATCAAAATAATTGAAAGACATAAGTTTCATGGAGAATATTTAGGAGACCAGGACCGAATATATAAATAAACGTGTGCTGTGTGAAGATGATGAAGCAGGAACACAAACACGTATCCACGACACACAGCGTGTCCAATCCTGCAGACTGCTGGGTGGACATCTGTCACACACACACACACACACACACACACACACACACACACACACACACACACACACACACACACACACACACACACGGATGGGGACATATGGCTCGGTCGCTGGTCTCCTCTCGTGTCCTTTCCATCAGTCTGTGTGTCAGTAAATCAGCGCGGTGACTCATCGTGTCTTCGGGAGGGGCCGAACTGTCGGAGCGCTCGTTTTCACCTCCGTGTGGTGCCACAGGGGCGGAGACAACGACCGTGCCGGACACCACGCTGAGCTGCGACGAATGTTGAGAGGGAGCATCGATCCTGTGTGGTGTCGGCGGTGGAGTCCCGACTCTCTGGATTCATAATCGCTCTCACTTGTTGGTCTTTTATCTGAATGTTGCACAAACTTTGAATCCAGTTTACAGAAGATAAACAAACGTTTAAAGGATTTTGCAGTTTTCAGGGTTTGCGATCAGAAATGTTTTGATTTTTGCAACGACCTCTTCTTCAAACTTGAAATGTAATTTACAGATTGAGCAGAAATAGTAATCAGCAGAAATTGCAAGTTAAGGGGAAAAAAATTAAGATTTATTTTTTATACATATATATATATATACATATATATATATATATTACTCTAAATTACTGCTGAAGAGTGAATCTGTGGAGACTTCCTGTTATAATAATCCTGCTGAAATATTTGACCTGTAATGTGTTTTTCTTTCTGTATTGAACTTATAGAACCATCACGGTGTGTGTGTGTGTGTGTGTGTGTGTGTGTGTGTGTGTGTGTGTGTGTGTGTGTGTGTGTGTGTGTGTGTGTGTGTGTGTGTGTGTTGACCTGGCTCTGCAGCTCGCTCTGCTGTCTCAGCCTCAGGTTCTCCGGTGTGTCGGCCACGATGGTGAAGGACGTCTTGGGGTAATGTCTGAGGAGAGAGAATCACACCTGAAACTGAGTCTCGAGAAAAGGAAACGTTTCCTCTTTCTGATCATCAGATTTTTCTGACTCCGCGGCCTTTTAAAAAAAAAAAAAAAAAACTTTGAACGATGAAGGCTGAAAAATGTGGGAGTCAAAGAGGCGCCAGGACGCTGACATTAACGGGAACAATGAGCCGCTCAGAGCTGCTCACGCTAAAAATATCACTCCTCGTGTCACTCCACCTTCTGGTCTCCTGATGAAACTCTGAACACACGGGAGGGAAACAACACACCGACGCAACACACACCGAAACACCCTGAACAACAACACACGTCACACTTCAACCAGCTGCAGAGACAGCTGACTTCAAATGAAATAAAAACAAGGTGAGAAATTTTTTTTTTTTAAATAGTTCCTGTAAATAAAGTAAAATAATTCTGTCCCGCAGGGGTCAGGGGTCAGAGGTCAGGGGTCAGAGGTCAGGGGTCAGAGGTCAGGGGTCAGAGGTCAGAGGTCATAAACAACAGGTTGATTTTGATTAAGAAAAAACAACGAGCTACAGGGAGAGAAATATCAAACATGGACACGTGATTCGTCAGCTGTGTTTGTAGAAAGTCTGTGTTCATGTCGGAGGAGGTGAAGCGGTCTGAATTCAACCTCGTGATTATAATAATGACGACAGTCTCGGCTCCCCGTCGGTCCGCTCACGTCTGAGACTGTTAACAGCTGATTATGTGATGGTAAACAGTCATCATCATCATCATCATCATCATCATCATCATCATCATCATCATCATCCACTGTCAGTGAGTCTGAAGCAACAAACATCTCCTCACCGACCTATGTGTGTGTGTGTGTGTGTGTGTGTGTGTGTGTGTGTGTGTGTGTGTGTGTGTGTGTGTGT
>NW_027210664.1:2010000-2022500 GCF_029030835.1 Brachyistius frenatus | reverse complement strand
ACACACACACACACACACACACACACACACACACACACTCTGAAGCCATTAGCTCCAGTGTGTGAAGCTGTGGGAGGCCTGACCTGAATTAACCCTCAGAGTTATGCACCTCCACGTCTACCAGTGTTCTGGGAGTCGACTGCAGGTTCAGGATGAGATCTGATGTTTCAGGTTCAGGATGAGATCTGATGTTTCAGGTTCAGGATGAGATCTGATGTTTCAGGTTCAGGATGAGATCTGATGTTTCAGGTTCACGATGAGATCTGATGTTTCAGGTTCAGGATGAGATCTGATGTTTCAGGTTCACGATGAGATCTGATGTTTCAGGTTCAGGATGAGATCTGATGTTTCAGGTTCAGGATGAGATCTGATGTTTCAGGTTCAGGATGAGATCTGATGTTTCAGGTTCACGATGAGATCTGATGTTTCAGGTTCACGATGAGATCTGATGTTTCAGGTTCACGATGAGATCTGATGTTTCAGGTTCAGGATGAGATCTGATGTTTCAGGTTCAGGATGAGATCTGATGTTTCAGGTTCATGTTTCGATGAGATCTGATGTTTCAGGTTCAGGATGAGATCTGATGTTTCAGGTTCAGGATGAGATCTGATGTTTCAGGTTCAGGATGAGATCTGATGTTTCAGGTTCAGGATGAGATCTGATGTTTCAGGTTCAGGATGAGATCTGATGTTTCAGGTTCAGGATGAGATCTGATGTTTCAGGTCTGATGTTTCAGGATGAGATGAGATCTGATGTTTCAGGTTCACGATGAGATCTGATGTTTCAGGTTCACGATGAGATCTGATGTTTCAGGTTCATGAGATCTGATGTTTCAGGTTCAGGATGAGATCTGATGTTTCAGGTTCACGATGAGATCTGATGTTTCAGGTTCACGATGAGATCTGATGTTTCAGGTTCACGATGAGATCTGATGTTTCAGGTTCACGATGAGATCTGATGTTTCAGGTTCACGATGAGATCTGATGTTTCAGGTTCACGATGAGATCTGATGTTTCAGGTTCACGATGAGATCTGATGTTTCAGGTTCACGATGAGATCTGATGTTTCAGGTTCAGGATGAGATCTGATGTTTCAGGTTCACGATGAGATCTGATGTTTCAGGTTCAGGATGAGATCTGATGTTTCAGGTTCAGGATGAGATCTGATGTTTCAGGTTCACGATGAGATCTGATGTTTCAGGTTCAGGATGAGATCTGATGTTTCAGGTTCAGGATGAGATCTGATGTTTCAGGTTCACGATGAGATCTGATGTTTCAGGTTCAGGATGAGATCTGATGTTTCAGGTTCAGGATGAGATCTGATGTTTCAGGTTCAGGATGAGATCTGATGTTTCAGGTTCAGGATGAGATCTGATGTTTCAAATTTCATGAAATAATCCCTCTTTCATTAGAAAATAAGATTCAAAAATACCTGTTTTGGGGGGCGTGTCTTGTGTTATTGACAGGCCTGTTTTTGGAGCTCACACACGTTTCTGAAAGTATAAATGAGGTCTGAAGTCTTCGACTATTTCCAACAGGTCCGACGGGAACAAAGACTGTCTTGTTCCACACAGGAAACACCTTTTTAACCTGGCAGGCTCAAAGGTCACGTGACCCCTCCTCTCCATTAAGTCCACTGTCGTGAGTTTGTGAGTTTGTGAGGACAGAGAGACGTCTGTTCTCTGATTTGCTGTCTGGAAGTCAAAAGATCTTTTTCTCTAATTAAACTGCAAAAAATAAACTTTAATATCTTTCCAACTGCTTTAAACTGACTTTCTATTAAGACCCAATATTTTCACATTAAAACTATTCGTATAGGCAGCGGTGAGAATCTGTGATGGTTTTTCAAAATAAAGTTCAAATATATTCACGCGGCTCATTCTGGATAAAAAATTATGGATTTAAAAGAGGAAAATTATCTTTTTTAAAAGATGGGAGGAGTTATATATGAGATCGTATCGTTTTCAATAATATAATACCAATAATTAATATTCAGACAAAGGAAACATTCCAACTTTCTGACATTGACGTATCAACACATAAAAGATCACATTAGTTTTACTGAATATTTGAAGGGATTTATGCTGACACATAAAACTATAACTTATTTTGTTGCTATTTTATGTTCATGAAGTTATAAATAAAATATTTGTCAGTATTTTGTCACATCATCAAGAATAAATTAATATTATTTAGCCAGCACAACAGATGTCGGCTCCATCGCTCATATCATCAATGTTATAATCAACTCAGCGACGGGGTCAAAGGTCAAAGCCACAGTAAGATACCACCCTGAGGTTTCTCAGCTCAGGCTGTAATTAACTCCCATCATGCATCAGGTTAAAAAAAAAAAAGGTTCATCCCTGCTGTGTGTGTGTGTGTGTGTGTGTGTGTGTGTGTGTGTGTGTGTGTGTGTGTGTGTGTGTGTGTGTGTGTGTGTGTGTGTGTGTGTGTGTGTGTGTGTGTGTGTGTGTGTGTGTGTGTGTGTGAAGATCTGAGTGTTCTCGAAATAAACAGCAGAGTAACGAACACAGATAATAACAAGCAGCTCATGTGGACACGCGCACACACACACACACACACACACACACACACACACACACACACACACACACACACACACACACACACACACAGACAGACAGACAGACAGGCAGGCAGACAGACAGACAGGCAGACACAACCAGAACCACCAAAACCACCAGAACCATTAAGACAGACAGACAGGCAGACAGACAGACAGACAGACAGACAGACAGACAGACAGGCAGGCAGACAGGCAGGCAGACAGGCAGGCAGACAGGCAGGCAGACAGACAGACAGGCAGACAGACAGACAGACTCACGCGTTGCAGTAGGGCTTCTTGTCGTAGCCTTTGTAGTTCTTCATGTTCAGAGTCATCTTGCAAACCTCACAGTGGAAACATCCTTTGTGCCAGTTCTGGAGACACACACACACACACACACACACACACACACACACACACACACACACTCAGTATTAATATAGAAGTCATGTGACCGTGTGAACATGTCAAAAACACATCATTTAGTCACTTTCCAAGGATTTGAATAATCCGACTGCGGGACAGATGGAGGATGATCTGACCGAGCAAACAGAGCTGAGTCACAGTGAGTTTACATCCAGCCTCACGTTCAGATCATCAAATCTCCCCGTCAGTTTCTCTCCGAGTTATAAAAAAATAAAACTCAACAGCAGATCTTAAAGGTTCCTTCTTCTTCGTCTTCTTCTTGTTCTTGGAAAACAGCAGCGTGACATTAAACTCACACCAACGGTGTTTGTGAAGGTTTTCGGCCTCGTTAGCTGCAGATGGTGTCGCTCAGTTGTCATGGAGACGGTTGGGTTGCAGTCATGTGACCCTAAACATGGACTGAACAGGGTCTGTAAAATGGTTCTGATCCAGAAGTGTCTTCAGCTGCAATACCAGCGAGTGCCACTAGAGGTCGGCTCCAAAAAGCCTCCGGCTCCATAGACTCCCATTCAACTTCTCTCATCAAATCCAAAGTGAATAAAATGTGTCCATCAGTTATCTCGGTGTTGTTAGCTAAAGTCACTCCTTCTTCTTAGTTTTCTGGAGGTCCATCTGAAAATAATCCCTCATTCATTAGAAAAGAAGATTCAAGAAGACCTGTTTTTGGGGGCGTGTCTGTTTGATTGACAGGTCTGTGGTGCAGTCAGGTTACAGCTATCGGTGGGCGGGACGTAGTATCGTCAGGTTTCCAATCAGATCGGTCAGATCCACCGCTGGCTCCTCCCCCAGCTCGTCCAAATATGGTCACTTCCTGCTCCAAAACAACAAGATGGCGCCGGACAAAATCCAAACGGGAGACTTCAGAACGGCCGTTCACAAACCGACAGGTGACGTCGCTGCTGGTTGGTTTATTTAAAATTCTCCTTCACATCACAGATGTTGTTTTTTCTTGTCGACGCGCATCGCTCAATTTGTTTATTATCAAAACTGTCTCAGAAGAAGTTTTAGTTTTTTGTCCAGAAGTCAAAGTCAGCTGGTGATTTTCACCACTTTCTAAAAAACACAAATCCTCTGTCATTTATTCTCAAGTTTTCTGGCTAAAAACGTGAAAGAAAGAAGTGAAACCTGCTGAAGGCCCGAGTGGACAAAATAATCTGCTCTTCTCTCAGCTTCACACTCTCATTCGCACTTCCTCCTCCTCCTCCTCCTCCTCCTCCTCCTCCTCTAAATCACTGCCTCTCACTATTTTTAGTGCCGTTCCAACGAGTCCGTTTCAACGGAGGAAATATTCGCTCCATCAATCGTTTTATTTAACAAGCTGATTTTTTTTTTTAAAGGTGTAACGAGGACTTTTTTTTCTTTTTTTTTTCTGTTTCACAATAAAAAAAAAATATATATATATTTTTGCCATTTAGGTTTGTAAAAATGTTTTTTTATTTCCCCATCCTGAGCCGATATCCTGATATTGTGTGCCTACATGCTGTTGTGTCATCTGATGCCTCACAGGACAGACAGTGAATGCATGAGACTGCTGAAGATAAATTAATAATTTATCACCGTTATGCAAGAGACTCTTACAGAGGTGTTACCATGCAAACATAAAAAATACAAATTCAACTCTTTAATTGTAGACGGGCATTTAAAGGTAACGACGCTGCTAAAATATCCCTATTAAATACATTATTCATCACATCATGCTGTGTAGTTCACATTAAGCATTTCTGTGATTGTTTGACACTATTACATGAAAAAAAACATTTAGAGTTCCTTATATTTGTATTTTTCATACAAGCCGTTGCAGATATGGAGCCAAAAATGAAGCTTTAACACGTCAAGACGGGAAATTAAAAGGACAGCTGATAAAAGTGGATGTCATTTAGTCTGATAGGAGAATTTTTAAAAGGAGTATTTTTCCAAAAAAGAAGTGAGGATGTAAAGCGTCCACACACACACACACACACACACACACACACACACACACACACACACACACACACACACACACACACACACACACACACACACACACACACACACACAGTCTCACGCCTGCTCCAGTATTACAACATCTTTGTGGTATTTCTGGGTTTACATATTGTTTCATGGCAGCATTTAGTCATTTTGTTGTTAATATTTTTTGGGGGACTTTTCTCAAATAAAAGCAGCAAAACATTTCCTGTCTGCTGCCTCATAAATTTAAAGATTTAACATCTTTTATTATTATTATTATTATTATTATTTAAGTCATCCAGGATTGTTATATTTGGTTATTTTGATCAATTAAAGCCATTATTTATTGTGTTTTCTGTAAAACACCCAGCTCCCACCACTGCTGTACTCCTTATAATGTTACAGGTTGTTATATAATCCCTCGTGTTAAGAAGTGTATTGTACATTTTGTAAAAAGCAGCTCGGTAAGTTTTCAACAACTTGTCAAATCCTTGTGATGAGCTCGACAGTTTTAAGGGTTTTTATCAAACATTAAAAAGCTGCATGTGAATTAATTTTGGCTTGTTCTTTGTTTTGTTGCATGTTTCTGTGTCTAATAGTCCAGAAGCGCGCACCTTGTCCAGGCAGCTGACTTTCTCCGTCGGGTAGACGATCTTCCCGCAGCGGGCGCACTGGGGGTTCATCCTCCCGGTCCTCGGAGCTCCTCCAACGGGTAAATTCCACTCGTCGAACGGGGGGACGTGACGTCGCGGAAGAAGGTAAAGCCGGAGGTCCCCGCCGGGGCCGCCCGTCCACCTGCGGAGGGCCGGGAACAAAGTGAAGAAGCCGGAGAGAGAAGACGCTCCTGCTGCTCGGCGGCGCTGCGGTCCGGTCTGAAGGCTGGATGCTGCGCGGGGGACGGATCCCTCCAACCCGCCGCAAGCTGGCAGCAGTGAGCACGGAGGAGGGGGGGGACCGGAAGTTAGCGCAGAGAAAACAGGAAGTGGGTTTATGTACCCTTCAAAGTCGAGGCAAAAACATAAAAATAAAAGATAAATACATCAAACATAATAATCTAAAGAGTAACTGCTTGGATAAAACTAAAATGACTTGAATACATATTGCCAGACCCTGAATGTACGAAACTTGAATTTAAGTTGAACACTTATAACTCACAATTCATGTTGATAATTAATATTTTATCATCATTGACAATTTATATACTTAATTTGTTTTCCTTTTTTTTATTGATTTTAGATTATTTTAAATTCTTAGGATTTTTTGTTTTGTTTTTTGATTTTACGTTTGATAAATCGATTCGTTGGTGCTCTCTGGTGGACAAACTGTGTTACTGCACTGACTCTAAATAACCTGAAACTTCTTTTTTGATATTTCTGTACTGTAGTTTCCTTCTGTCCAGCATATATTCTGACCCCAATATATGTGATAAGATGAAGATGAACAACAGTTAAGGGTGTAACACCATCGATGAATAGCTTTATCTCTTTCTATTAAAAAACAAGCCCTTGAACATGGACTCCAGATTTGATCTTGTCTCGAGTGGCCTCACCAACCACTCACTCTGACCATTCAACAGCACATGAGGCCCCCTGCTGGCTGGTGAAGGTACTGACTCAAAGAGCTTTATATGTTAAAGATGCAGATAGCGTCATGTAAGGTACAATTACAAAAAAACCAAGGTTATCAATCCCAGAGGAAAACTACATGCCTTTTATTAAAGATTGACTTTGTACCAGTCAGCATGCAAGTAAAAAAGAATAAGTAAAATGATAAATATCAGAAATGTACAAACGTTTACGAGCACACGGCATCAGTCGACCATTCAAACCTGTTACCTTTGACCTCACCTACACGCTACTGTGCAGCTAAAGACCACCACCTGGTTTAATAAAAAAAAACATTGCAAATTATTTTCAAACTACATAAGACATACCAACAATAATGATAAATATCTGCTCCAGTGATGGTTAAAAAGCAAAACAAGGTTTAAGTTTAATAGTTAAAATCCAACATTTAAAAAAAAAAAAAAAAAAAAAAACTTACATATTTAGTTGATTTGATTGAACAAGAAAGATTAATTAGTAATTAAGAAATTAGAAATACATCATGAAAATACTTTAAACTCTAATTTAAAAGAAACACAAGTTGAACATCTGATTAATTGACATTTTTCTATTGAACATTTTGTATTCTGAAATCGCACTGAAGCTCCGCCTCCTTTCCCAGAAGTCTCCGAGAGGAATGTTTGTGGTCTGAAACGGCCCATTGTGCCTCAGATCAGCCCGAGATGTTTGCAGATGAAGGGGTCGATCTGATGGAGAAAGTTCACCATCTTGGAACTGGCGTCTTCGCCTTTCTTCCTCACGGCGTCGATAACAGAACGAGCTTTCCCCTCTCTGCTCTGAATCCCTTCCAACCCCTCCCTCTCAGATTCGGTCAGCACCTCCTCCTCCAGCAGTTTGTCCAGCAGTCTGCTGAGAACAGGTCCTGATACGCTCTCGATGAAGCTGCTCCGAATGTTGAGCAGCGTCGCTTTCGGAGGCTTATTTGAGGGGTTCTTTCTTGTGGGAAGACACACTTCTCCTTCCCAAACACACCTGGAGACGCCCTTTTCCTTCACACTCAGGTTGATATCTGTAATTATTGTTTTTAAAATCACCTGGAACGAGGTGAAGCAGCTGTTCTGCATTTCCTCGTCGAACTCTGTCTCTGTTGGTTGAACTTTAACCATGTGGTCGGTGGACAGCGTGTAAAGCTGCTGCGGCTGCAGTTTACAGTGCGGAGGCGAGTCGATGTAGAGCTCATCTCCATTTAACTTCCTCCTGGTGCGCTGCACATCCCTGACCACGATGTTCCTCGGCAGCAGCAGCACATTGAGGAGGGATCTGGTAGAATGATGACGCGGTGGCTGGTAGAACAGCAGGACCAAGGCGTGCACCGGGGCGGGGGGAGCGTCCTGGTCTCTGACGTTACCGAAAGCAGAAAGCCCGGTGATGTCGATAATGACGTGAGTTTCTGTTATCTGACGAGGTTCGATGAACTCGACGCCGTCCTCGTTCACATGAGCAACTGACAAGAACCGACTCGTGGAGCAGATCTCGCAGTGGGGCAGCTGAAGTCCACACAGCGACTGAGAGACACATTTGATGTCAAACAGGGGTCCTGCAGGCTTCTTGTGCTGTCGGGTCAGGAGCTGGCTGTTCCAGGGAACCATCCTGTACTTCACCTCCCCCTCCGCCTTCATGTGAAAGACCAGGCCGGTCACACCGCACCGGTACCTGCCTGGCTGGCAGCTCTGGAAGCTGTAGATCTCATCATCAAAATCATCCGTGATGTCCGGTGAAAACTCCTCCAAGAGAGTGTCGTCAGTGTCGTCATCAGTGAGAGTGAGGTCGATGACGTCACTCTCCGTGGGGATGGACCGGGTATTCACCTTCTCTGCATGGGGTGTTTGCGGGCACCACGGTTCCCTGATCCGATCAGGTTCTCTGGAGAACTGGTCAGAAAGGTCCGGAGAGCTCTCTCCGCTGCTCTCTTCTGTAAACCTTTTTCTTTTTACTTCAGACAAAGAATCTGATGAAGGTTGAAACATCGGTGAAATGTTTAAATCTTTAGTTTTGGAACCCAACGCAGGTCTCTTCATACCTCCGGCTGTCTGTGCAGCTTTTTCTTGCTCATGTTTTGGAAAATCATCCTCTTCATCTAAAGACGACAACTTTAGTGTCGCGCTTCCTTTGAGCTTTTCCTTTTTAAATGAGTGGCGTTGCCGGAGCTCAAAGGGTAGACTGGATTTATACCAGCAATGCTGAGCCACAACTTTCTCCCCGGTCCTGTCTCCGTCTGCGCTAACGTCTGCTTTTTCTGCGCTTCCTCCACATAGTTGACTTTTTAAACTTGTGTCCACTGTTTTTTTGTTTTTGTCCTCCTTGGTGTCTCTGGATCCAAAACAAACTTCTGCAGCAGAGAAGTCTTTCCAACTACCGTACATCTTGTCCAATTTCTCATTCATCCTTCTGAAAAAGTTCAAAATTACTCCATCATCATCATCATCATCATCATCATCATGGGTTTTTCCACCGCCTGGAAAATACAGAATTTAATGTCAAAACTCTGATAAAAGTATCGTGTTTTTGGAAACACAAATCCTCCCTGTGCTAATTTCAAGTTACAGAAATTTGATGGGTTTTATTAAACGTAATCTAAAAAAAAGAATGAAAAGAAAGTACAACTAAAACCAATTATCCAAAAGAGACGGTACATCAGCAGCTAAATGTAGTGGTGGAAAAACAAACTGTTTGAAAGACTGGACATAAAGCCTGTCCATGATAACATGTTTGTTCATTCACTCATTCATCTTTATCAGTATACGAGCCAAATTAGTGGGAAGAGCTAAATGGTTTATTGTTATTCGTTTATTTTGCAGCTACTCTTCACTTATTGCCGTTCATATACTATATTTGAATATAATTGGAATATTGAGCCCCTCCCAGTCCGATATTGGAATCATCTCGTCAACAGACCTCACAGCGCACAAGTGCTTTTACAGGTTTTTGTGCCTGAGAGACAAAAGTCAGTATCAGGGAGGCAAGACATTTATTTTCTGCTCATTTATTTAAAACATCATCACTCTCGGTGCTCAGTGTTTTCTGAAGTCTAACTTCATCCGGGTTCTTCGTCACTCAACTCTGCGTTCTATCGTGTTGTCCCGAAAAATACATCATTTAAAAGTCTAAGAATTCAATAAATATGTAATGTAAAGAAAAACAAAAACAGAAATGAAGTGAACACAACGACAGACTACATACCAGTTTGAATATGGTTGGTGTCTTGAGTGAATGAAACAGAATCAATGTTTTAGTGGTAAAAGACTCAAATACACGAAGATTCATGCAACAAAAGAACTTTACTTACAGACTGGTCCAGAAAACACGAAGGAACCGGCAGAGATACACGTTTCACGTCAGCTTCCTTTTTCTTAATCTGGTGAAGCAGCGTTGAGGTGGAGGTGTATGAACATGTGTGATGAGGTGGAGGTGTATGAACATGTGTGATGAGGTGGAGGTGTATGAACATGTGTGATGAGGTGGAGGTGTATGAACATGTGTGATGAGGTGGAGGTGTATGAACGTGTGTGATGAGGTGGAGGTGTATGAACATGTGTGATGAGGTGGAGGTGTATGAACATGTGTGATGAGGTGGAGGTGTATGAACATGTGTGATGAGGTGGAGGTGTATGAACATGTGTGATGAGGTGGAGGTGTATGAACATGTATGAACATGTATGAACGTGTGTGAACATGTGTGAACATGTGTGAACATGTGTGAACATGTGTGAACATGTGTGAACATGTGTGAACATGTGTGAACGTGTGTGAACATGTGTGATCAGGGAGCAGCTGCAGCTGCAGGATGTAAACTCTGACCTTATTACACCGAAAAATAGCGGTGACATTTCAGGACTGGTTTAAAAACTGAGGCTGCACTGAAAGATGTCACTTCCGTGAAAAAGCATTTTAAAACAGAAGTGTTGAAACACCGACGCATCGAATTTGGTGCATGTAGGTGAAACTAGATGTCGGGGTTGCAGTTTAGGGTAGGGGGCGCTAGCGAGCCGTGTGGCCACGCCCACTCGTAAAACCCACATCGTCTCACCACGCCGGATGTTTGTGACACATTTCATGAGGTTTCAAGCATCCTTTGACCTTAAACATCAACTTCCTGTGTCACGGCGAGACATCCAACTTTGCCGCATCACCATGGCGACGCTCTTTGACAAAGTCGAACAAACATTTCAATATATCATCGACCGTGTTTAAACTATTCTGACGACTTTAGATTCATGTGATCAACCAGGTGCAGAATGGGAAAGTATGACAAGTGTCATTTCCGGTGTCCGCCAGGGGGCGCTGTGACTGAGAATATGACCACAGGTGTCTTCAGGCCGGCCGTTATCAAAGATGTTGTAATGTTTGAAGAGAAACAAGAGTTCATCCTGAAAACAAAACAATAAAAACACAACAAAGCTTTGACCATTTAGAATATTTTAATCTGCATCACTTTGAACAACAAAATCCCTGTAAACATTACAAAATCAGCACCTGTGTCATCGGAGGAACACCTGGTCCTGGTCTGACAGGAGGGGGGGGGGGTCTGAAACGATAAATAACCTGCGTTGGGAGCATCGGGGAGGAAACCCGGGTAACACCACCTCCACGCCTCCACCTTCAGTTTTGATCTGATCTGACGTTTGGACATGTGGAACATCTGGATGGAGGTTCTGTTACCCGGCTCTCCGCTCACACCAACATCAGCCTGCAGGAGTCCTCCTCCAGACCTATCTGTGAGGGTTGTCATAAAATTACAGGTGGAGAAGGAGGTGGCGATAGGAGGGGGAGGGGGCGTGTCCTCAGCAGGAGGAAGATAGAAGAGGGAAATAAAAGGAGGTCGGTATGTCAGACGTCGGGCCGAGAGTCTTTTGGAGCACCAGGATTCAAAAAGATTCACGAGAACAGTGATTGTGATTAAAAGGCTTCTTCACCAGGAGGAATGCTGATCAGGAGGAGGAGGAGGAGGAGGTGGAGGAGGAGGCAGTGCAGAAACTCTGAGGGCAGACCGGAGGATCCTCAGCGGGGTTTAAGAAGAAGTCATGCAGGAAGTGGGAAAGCGTGTCGCCTCCGTTGGACAGTTTGTTGTGTTCAGGCACAGCGGAGCTCCAACGTCCAAACACCGACGTCACGTGACCGCGGGAAGTTTTCCCAGCGAGCCTTTTTGGGTTTTTTTAATCAAAACGGCCCAAATATGTGCAGATTTTTAGATTTTCTGAAACTTTATGGACAAAACTGATCAAGAAAATAAAATATACTGCACATGAATACTTGTTTTTTTTTTTTTTAATATATCGATAATGTAATATTAATTTGAGCTCTGTAATGTGACACCCTGATCGTTAACATTTAAAATGGAAAAAAGATCCAAAAACAGAAATAAGAACATTTACAGTCGTAGCAGAAATAAGCTGCTCAGTTTCACGTCAACTTTATTTTGAAATTTTGTCCTAATCTTTGGGATTTAAACTCGTCTTTGAGACTTTAAACGCTTAAACAACGAGCTGAAGGAGGCGGGGCCGAGCTGCAGAGGCATGCTGGGAAAACAGACGACGGGAGAACACGGACGAAAAACCTTCATCGGCATCTGCGTGGTTTTGGTTTGTTCAAACTGAGGAGAGCAGCTCGTGTTCGGGACCGGCGCCCCCTGGTGGAGGTCTGGAGCTTCCTGCGAACATGTGCTGGGTGTTTCAGTTGTTGTTTTTAGATCCTTTCACGTTAGCACCTGAAGGCAGCGTCACAAAGCAGAGTCTCCTCCAGCTCCGACGGACACAGCAGACTTTTACTCTGAAGGTTCAACAAGAACCTGGAGCCACTTCCTGTTTGGCTTTCAATAACTCGGGGTTTTAATTCGAGTACGACGACGAAGACGAGGAGGAACGGCTGTTTTAAGATGTTCTGAGAGAAATAAAAATCAGAACGAGGGGATACTTCCTGTCCTGAAATCATTAATAA
>NW_027210664.1:1902500-2005000 GCF_029030835.1 Brachyistius frenatus | reverse complement strand
CTGTAAACCTCTAGTGGTTCGCGGTGGTATTGCAGCTGAAGGCACTTTTTACTTTTACATACAGTCTGTTGTCTGAACTCCAGCTTTTAAGCCCAAACATCTGTGTCTTTTTCCATAAAGACCTCGGCTGGTCTGAATAAAACCTTAAAGAACGTTAAAATAAATGTTAACGTTACATATTCAGATCTAAAATTAGGCTTCAGAGGACAAACATGGTGATGATTAAAAACAAAGGGAGGGTTTTTCTGACAGTTTGATGTGTAACAATGTGAATCAGTGATGCGAACACCTGTTTCATACGACAGTAAATACAAGGACACGGTTATTTCCTGGTGTGTGAAAACTGCATTTCAAACGCTGCTTCTGTTTCTGTGTTATTGGTTTGATTTGATGTCCGGCTCGACATCTGCTGGAACTGCTTGATGTAAAAAAAAGGTGTTATAAGTTGAATGTTTCCCATCGACTGCAATAAGATCCTAAATCTGAAGTCGGGTTGTTTGTGGATGTTTATTTATCGTTTATTCACCCGAGCTGCTGGTGGTCTCGTCCTTCTTGTCCTCGTCGTCTTTGTCATTGTCCCGCTCGTTGTCCCGCTCGTCTTCCTTGCTGCCCTCGCGGTCGCTGTCCGTGTCTTTGGTTTCCGAGGAGACGGTGGGCGTGCCGGGCCGGCTGTTGCTGTTGCTGTTGGGCTGTCGCCCGCGGCGACGGCCCACCGTGCGCTTGGAGGGCGTCTTGGCCCGCTCGGCCACCACGCCGGCGGGGTACTCTCTCACCATCCCGTCCTGAGGACACACAGCAGGACAACAGAGGAGCGTCAACAACCTGCTGCTAGAGTTTCTACCGACATCTCATCAGGTCATAGTTTCAGTTTCTGGTAAGTTTATTAGAAAAGGCTTCTAGAACATCTGGAGCGACGTTAAATGAATGTTTCAGAGACAGAGCGGTCGGTCGACTCACCTGCACCAGGTACATGTAGCAGTCGATGCCGCAGGGTTTACTGTCCACCAGGTTCTCCAAGTTCTTGCGCTTGTAGGTGTTCGGAGTTGCATGGAAAGCTGAAAAGAAATGAGACGTAAGCACGCGGCAACCAATCGTGACGTCACGCGTTGGTTTGTGAGCGACCTCGAGTTCAGATTTGGGAGCAGGAAGTGACCATATTTGGACGAGCTGGGGGAGGAGCCAGCGGTGGATCTGACCGATCTGATCGGAAACCTGACGATACTACATCCCGCCCACCGATAGCTGTAACCTGACTGCACCACAGGCCTGTCAATCAAACAGACACGCCCCCAAAAACAGGTCTTCTTGAATCTTCTTTTCTAATGAATGAGGGATTATTTTCAGATGGACCTCCAGAAAACTGAAGTCAGCCCCGAATGAATCCAAACTGCGCGCTGTGTGTTTTTGTGGACTCACGGTGGAGGAAACAGTCGTATTTGAAGCAGCGTCTGCAGAACAGCGTGTGGAAGGAGTGCAGACTCTGTTCGCGCTGCACGGAGCGAGCGTTCGGCCCGTCGATGTTCGGCGTGCATTCGGGCGGCAGCGCGCCGGGCAGCTGCTGCTCCGTCAGCTCCTTGTACCTGAAACACAGAGAGAGCGTCTACATCACCGAACTGACTGATTAATGTTATCACAGACTCCAGGCTTCAGGTTGGATTTAATGGACATAACGGACTGTAAAACGTCCTCTGTAACAACACTCACTTCTCTTTGAGCTCCTCGGTGGAGCCCTTGTCGGGGAACATGGAGGAGATGGCTTCAAAGATCTTGTCGGAGGGAAACTTCTTGCTAGAGTCGCTGTTTGTTCGGCCTGAAGACGACACGCACAAAAAAATGAAACCTTTATAAGTTTGTTCATCCATTGAAAAAACACAGAAAACATCACGTTGGGTTTTTAGACTCTCACTCTCACTGTTGACGAGCCCGTCCTTGCGGGCGTCCTCCGGATGCTCCTTGCTGTCGCACACGTCCATCTTGTCCACCTTGAAGTCCTGCTCTTCCTCCTCCTCGTCATCCTCGTTGTCGCTGTACTGCGACAGAGCGCTGACCAGCTCCACGAAGATCTCGTCGTTGATGAAGCCGCACTCTGCAAACACACAACGAGCCCAACAAAAGGTCTTTACAGAGGTAAGAAACAGGAGTGTGTTTTTGGGGGATTTCAAAGTGAGAAAAACACAAAGCAGATATTTGTTCATGAATTATTTTAATTCTTTTTTAGTTTATCTATTAGTTGAAGGCTTCGTCCTACTCCTGTCTGGACTGTTCTATTCAAAATAAAAGAGTTCAGCTGGAAAAGCATTTCATTCACCAAACGTTTGGCATCGTAACAACCCAACTTTCCAGATGTGTAAAAGTTTTGATGCTTTCAAACTCATTTATTGTTTTTACTCAAACTCAGCTTCCTGAGTTATTTTCAGTCTGAATACACAAAAAAATGTTGTTGCAGAAAAGGATATATTTTGTTTCCTAAACTACTGAAAACAGCCAGATTGAGATGTTAACATTCAGCAGAACCTCCTCACCTCGGTCTCCGTGGACTTTGCCGTCGTAGTTCTTGATGAGCTCTTCGATGAAAGTCCCGTCCTGGTCCAGGATCTCGTCTCCCATGTAGGGGATGTTATGAAGCACCGTCTCATCCTCCACCTGAAGCCAAACGAGCATCACACACAGACAGCTGAGGTCAAAACGCCTGCAAAGTACCGATATCACCGATAAAATTTGGTTTTGGCTACGAAAACACACGGCACAAAAACAAACACTATTTCTGTAAAGTTTTCCAGCACACGCACCATGAAGTTCTGCTGCAGCGGCGACCAGGAGTACATGACCGGCACCGAGGCCACGGCGTTCAGGGTCTTCAGCGGGATGACCTGCCGGTTGAACTCGGAGAAGCCGCTGTCCACCGTGCACTGCGAACGACAAGCAGAGAAGATCAGAAAACAAACATCACTCTCTACGCGTCAGAGCGTCGAGGTCGGCAGGTCCGCTCACCTCTCGGGTTCCTCTCAAAGAGCTGACGGACGTCATGATGTGGACGGGCTGGATCCGCCTGGTCTTCCACTCCTGGTTCAAAATGTCCGTTCGCTCCATGATCTTCTGCCGGTTGGTGTTGAACATGCTCTGGAGGAGGTGGAGGACATTTCATGAGAGAAGGACGGATTAAGAGATAAAAACACGACTTCACCGCCATGTTAAGTCGACATCATGAGTGATTTCTGATGTGCAGAAGCAGAGCTGCAAGTCAGATTTGCTGATAACCAAATCCTCTAAATCTGGGCAATGTAAAACCACTTAATGGGCTTTTATTCTGAAAATTCGTATAAATCCAATCACATAATTTATGGCTGATGCGGCCACTCGAAATCTGTTTCCGAAATTATCTGAAACTGTGATGTTTCCTGTTCCTCCTTTTCAAAATTAAAGACTTTAAGTGAGTGAATAGTGTTTGGATTTATTACCAGCAGCAGTTTAGCATTATCTGGTTGTTCTTTCACTAAAGATTGGAAACCAGTCAAAGTCTCAAATAAAAGGTCAATAGAGACGTGTGAATTTAAACTTTTGAGCCAGCAGGGACAAGAAGGTCAGAAACAAATAGGAAGGTGTCGGACACAGAAGTGTGTTTTTAATGAGCCAGACTTCTCTGAATATCTGGCCTCTGTGTGTGTGTGTGTGTGTGTGTGTGTGTGTGTGTGTGTGTGTGTGTGTGTGTGTGTGTGTGTGTGTGTGTGTGTGTGTGTGTGTGTGTGTGAGAGAGACATACCTTGACCTCGTCGGTGTGTGTGTGACATACCTTGACCTCGTCGGCCCGTCTGAAGCGTTTGAGCTGCCTCAGCCTCATGTATTCAGACTTCACCCTCCTCTTCCAGCAGGCGGGACCTTTCTCCGAGCGCTTCCCTGTCAGCACCATGATCGACCTGCAGACCGACACGGGGGGAAGATATGAAGGTTCTCCACGTACGAATAAAAACGACATGACCGCCTCGCTCCTTCGTTCGGTTCTCACTTCGAGTGTCTGCAGTAAAGACGAACGCAGGTTGTTGAATCTGCTGCTTCGCTGAGGGAAGTTGAACAGGAACCATCTGTGTTCATTCGTCTCTTCTTTCACGTCTCTTTGCAAAAGGACGACCCATCTGCCAGCGCCGGTAGTCGGTGTGAGTCGCTGCCCACCAGCCCAGCCGGTCACTCAAACCTCACACTTCAGACCGGACGTGTCAGACGGCGCGTTTTGCCAAACTTAACCTTTCGAACCACAGACGGTCGAGTGCAGCTCGGCGTGAACGTGGAAATGGAGAGTTTTTAAATCAAACATTTTGGTGAAGCTGAATGTGTTTTTTGCAGTATGTTTTTGCTGATTTATATTTTTGTTTACATTTTAAAATGTTAAAATGTGATTTTCGTGATGGTTTTTGTTACTAAGGATTAGGATTAACTCGTGTAACTACCACACACGGGCAGTTATGGAGTAAAAATTTGGTAAGAAGAAGAAGAAAACAGGTTTTAAACGTACTTGATGATTTCTACGTTCAGAGGATGTAGAGAATAAATGGATATTTAAACCTTTAAAAAAATGGAGAAGGCAGAGACCTTCGATTTGTTTGTTTTTGAACTTTTAAGTTTATCTTAAGTATATAAATACGTGTAAAAAAAGAAAACTATAAATCTCCGCTGCACCACAAACTACAGCTTAAAAACAAGCCTGTGTTAAATCAGTGGTGGCATGAAACTTAAAGTACATTAAGGACTTTTTGGAGTATTTCATTTTTATGTTATCTTAATTAGCACAATAAATAAATGCAGCTCACTTCATGTACATTTTGCTGATATTAATTGTATTTCAGTGGAGGGTTTGAATGCAGTACTTTAACTTGGATTAAAGTATTTTTCACAATTAGTACTTTTATCCCTTCAGTTATATTGATGATGACGTCAATATATTAAGTGTCAATCACTTTTTTTGAAGGTCAGTAATCCGGTTTCAAACAGTTTACACAAACAAACTACACACGGACGAGAACACGTGTGAAAGTTCACCGTTCAGAAAAGGTTTTATCGTCACGTGACTTCGAGTAAGAACCGGAACCATTGTTTTCGGGTCGAGTTCGCTCCAAACAACAAGCAGGCGTCAAGCTAACGATAGCCGGCCGATGTCGTGCCAAGTTTGGGTCCCTCGAAATGTGCTCCGTCCCGGATCCGAACCGGATCCCCGAGGTTCAACACAGCGGACGAGCGGCTCCTTCAGGAGCATCGGATTATACTCTGGCATTCATCATTTCTTCCAAAGAACAAAGCTAAAAAAAACTAAAACTAAAAAAGAAAAGTTGGTGTCTCCAGCTGACAGGGATCCCAAATGTGTCACGGAACCCCGGCGAGCTAGCTAACAGTTGGTTAGTTAACAAAGAGAGAGCCAACCGGGCCGTTTGAACGGCAACAAGTCAACACAGACGCGGACGCTGACAGCTTGTCCTACCTGTGCGGGAGGCCCGGTCCTCATCCAACGGAGTGCTGCGGGATCGATGTGACGGACGCCGGCCAACCGCTCCTTTGTGTCGCGGATTAGCTCCGCGTTACGGCTAGCTGCGGCGTTAGCTCGGCGGCTAGCTAGCCGTTAGCTCCGGAGGAAGCAGCGAGTCACTTCACCGGCTTCACGTCCCCGGAGCCGGCGGACAGGGACGAGACACCAACAACCGCGGAGCCGCCGTTCCCCGACTTCAGGCCCGGCTCTTCCGTCAAAAAAACCCACCGCGTTTGCGGAGCGTCGTGACCTCAGCCCGCCCGTCAACACCCGGCTCCGGTCCGATGTTTCCGCCTGAGCTCGCGGTTCAAACTGCTCCCCGTCTCCTCGCTCCGCCCACTACGGCTGCAGCGGACTCAAGAGGCGCCAAACGTTTGGGCCAATCACAGAGCTTCGTGTTAGCGTTTTCCAGTGTGGTGTCACGCGATTGGTCAGATGGTACACGCAGTTCTAGCCAATGAGAGTCGGAGCAGCGCTGTGTGGGGGGTGGGGGGGGGCCTGTAACGGACATGTGGACAGTTTCTCTTTGTTCTCTGGACGTCAACACAATAAAACATCAAAACATCACATCAGCATCAGGAAGTCCGCTCTGTGCTGTTAACAGATCTGTAATAAGAATGTCTTCCGGTCGTGTGCTGATGAACACGGTCTCGGGAGAGATGCTGCCTCCTCCACCTGCCTCCTCCACCTGCCTCCTCCACCTGCTGACAGCTCAGGTGGGACGAGCACGAGCTCGGGTGGCGGCTGCTCGTCTCGCGCTCGTTAGTGACCGATGAACAGCTCCAGTTCGTCCCGAGAATAAAACCGGTGACTGAATGAATGAGACGCTGCGGCCACAAGGGTCGCCAAGTTTATTAAGCCCCGCCTCCACCGGACAGCCATTGGTTGATCGCTTGAAAACGTCACCGTGCTGCTTTTAAGGCCAATGGAAATGCAGGTTATGGTGAAATCAAAGTACATTTACGTTTTCTTCTTTTTCATTCCAAGACTTTTTTCTTCCCTTAATATTTATTAACATTAACATAATTTGTTCGTATCTCTTGTAGATTTAACGCCAACAAACAAGACTTTGTAACATCCATGATGTCGTGACGCAGGCCAGTTACATAAATGTAACAAAGATGTCAAAATATATGTAGTATTTATTTCTTGACAGAAAAACCGTGGACGCCTCTTTAATTTGCTGCAGAAACCTGCTTCTCAGATACTTTTTCACAGTTAAGGCAACATTAATTAAGTCTGTTGAACACCTGAACCTGGCAGCTGCAAGAGAAGTTTAAAGATGCCCACCCGTAACCCCTCACGACCTTCCCAGGGGCGCTGACCCACAGATTGGGAACCACTGAAGTTCATATGAAGCAGATAAATAGGATTCAATTGTTTCCATTTCACTGCAGAGCGACTTCTGATACCTGAAGTAGATTTTATTGATGTGTGTGTGTGTGTGTGTGTGTGTGTGTGTGTGTGTGTGTGTGTGTGTCCAAACTAACGCCTCGGACCCGGCCGTGCGGCGTGGCGGTACAGACGTGTCGGGGAGACGAGCGGTAGAGAAATCTTTCCTTGTTTTTATTTATCACACATTTAGAAAATGAACCACACTATACAAATGTCCACCGTCCAGTAATGAAACAGGCCTCCTGCAGGAACACAACCGACCTCCAACCACAACGGACACGACTTCAGCGGCTAAAGAAGCGTCGCGGCGGCTCTTCTTCGCCCTCCTCCTCCTCCTCGTCGTCCTCTGATTCGCTCGTCGTACGGTGGACTGCGTCGGCTCCCCAGTGACTCGACTCTTTACGTTTTAACTTGTTAAATCTTTTGCGTGGTCACTGTGGTGCAGGTAGGCAGTAGCATGCAGAAACCTTTGGATGCGGCTCTCCTCTCTGATTGGCTGTAGGCTAATTCATTACGCTATGTAGAGAAGGGGGGGGGAATGAGGAGGGGGAGGGGCGGGGTTTGTTTATTCCTCTCAGAGTCTGCTCGTTATTTACAATATGACAACAAGAAAGTGAGCGTTTTTGAGTCGCAACAGATGGGACGGGACAGGCGAGCGTGTAGACGGGGTTTCCCGGTCTCAACAGGAGGGGTGGTGTTTGTTCCTTCAGACAGTTCTCACCCTCCTCCCCCCTCCCAACCTCCAGTTGGAGGTTTGGTTGTCATATCGGGGCGGTCACATGGTCGGCGACACACTCACAACATGGCCGCCGCTCAGAGGGATCCACACTTTATTACTGAGACAAAAAATAAAAAAAATAAAAAAAAAAAGAAGAAGATAACAAATAAAAATAAAACCGAGGAGAGCCGGCGGGCGGGCGGCGTTCAGGCCAAGTAGCTGTACGTGTCCTTCTCGCCATCCACTCGCTCCAGGTACTCCTTTTCTATCAGGATGTCGATGCATTTCTGTCCACAAGAGGGAGACAAAAACCCAGATGTGAGAATAGTCCCTGATGCATTTTGTTTAGATTGAGATACAAAGTGTGTGTGTGTGTGTGTGTGTGTGTGTGTGTGTGTGTGTGTGTGTGTGTGTGTGTGTGTGTGTGTGTGTGTGTGTGTGTGTGTTACCTTGATGACTGGGACTCGGGGCTTGAACCGGGACGACAGCTGGTTCAGGACTTCGGCCAGGAGCTGCTGGTGCTTCAGGACCTTCCTCATCTTCATGATCCTGACGATGGCAGCCTGTTGACACACACACACACACAAACAAACACACACACAAACAAACACACACCATCAGCATCGATCAGCAGTGCTGCAAAATGAAAACAAACGAGGCGTTTTTGTCGTCACCTGGATGAGCAGCTTCCGGTCCTCCTCGATGTTCTTGTGAGTCGTCTCCTGTTCCTGTTTCTGCTCCGTCTTCATCGGGACGTTGATGTTCACCCTCAGCTTCTTACTGCAGACGCACAACAACAACAACAACAACAAAACCTATGAATAAACCGAACAGCTGATCGTCTGAGGGTTCGACATGTTTGCGTGTTCGAACTGCTTCTCACTTCTTGTATCCGAGGAAGAGCTTGATGACGGTGTCGGGCTTGAACTCCACCTCGTCCACGTTGGCATTCTCGTCCTCCAGGACCTGACGGACAGACAGACGGACAGTTTGGAGACATTCAGGCGGTGAACAGGGTTTCCGGAAAACAGCTGCACACATCTGTCTTTCACAATAAAAACACAGGACTTTCGGAAATGAAAGACGTTTCTGTTCATCTCAAATCTGAGACTTCATTAATTCCAAAGAGAAATTAAACGTCCTGGAATTATTCTCCCTGCAGTATCTTTCTGTCTGGTGTTACTGAACTAATTTGAAATGTTTTGATCAGTTTGTTGGTCAAGCAGTTCAAAATCACAGGAAAGGTATCTGGCGCCCTCCGGTGGTCACACTCAGACCTGCAACCTGTCTGGAGCTCCAGAATGTAATAAGACACTTTTGGAGTTTTACTCACCAGCAGCTTAGACTTTAACAAGATCTGCAGAACCTGAACCAGAATGTCCTAAAAAACAAAACAAAAAGTCGGTCAGTAAACAAACAAACAAACAAAAAAGACGAGTGAAGGAAAGCCGAAGTAAAGTTGTGCTCACAGTTTTAATCTGCGTGCTGTCGGTGAGCTGCTGGACGGTGTAGCTGTCCTCTGTGTTGTACTGCAGCAGGATGGCCATCTGGAAGGTGGAGGCCTGCAGTGTGTACCTGGAGATGACAACAACAGCTTCAGCTCCACCCCTACTAAATGTTGGCCCCACCCCTCCCACATGTAAGCCCCACCCCCTACCTTTGAGTCCCACCCTTCTACCTGTGAGCTCCCCCTCCTTCTAACACTTAGCTCCACTCCTCCCGCCTGTAAGCTCCACCCCCATTCTCACCTGTGAGCTCCACCCTCTTTTACCTATGAGCTCCCCCTCCTACCTGCTAGCTCCCCCTCCTTTTTACCAGAGTTCCACACCATCCCTTGTGTAAGCACTGCCCCCCTGTCCCACCTGTAAGCTCCACCGCCTCCTCCCGGTTGTAAGCTCCGCCCCCTGCATACCTGTTCTTGAAGCAGTTGGTGACCAGCTCTCCTTTGGACAGGTGGTAGAGCCACGTCAGCTTCCTGCCGCTGTGTCTGCTGGCGTAAAACGCCGTGAAGCGCTGGTAGCTTCGCTCCAGCTGAGACGGAGAGAGGCAGAGGTCAGAGAGGTGGTTCTCAAACTGAGGTCTGGGGACCTTGAGGGGCCTTCTCAACGACCCCTGAAGGTCTGTGCAGTTTTTTTTCTTCCTGCTGATCACTGAACAAAACTGCAGCAGACCCTTTTTAAAGGTTTGAATAATTTAGATTTCAGAGGAAAGTAAACTAGAAGATTCAAAGATCCAAAGTCTTGTTTCATCAAATTATTCTGCAGCTTTTAGATCATTAAAAAAAAAAAAAAAAAAAATTAGATTTGGACTTTTTCCAGATGTTTTGTTGTTATTTGTGGATTTACCTCAGAGGGCAGAGCGAAGGTGCAGGACTGCTGGAAAGGCCAAGACCCAGAGCTCAGGACCTGGATACTGAAGTCCACTGCAACACACAAACACACACAGGCTTCATGAGCATTAACTCACTCTCTCACTCTCATCACACAAATGGGTAAAAAAACAACAACTATGAAACACAAAGCTAATTGAATTTATTGGCTGATTTCTTGTGAAACACAATTATCTTCACCTGATTCTGTATTTTATTCCACCGTGTTCCTCCAAACACAGATTTTATTTTTTTCAATTGTAAAACACGTGTGTTTGTGTTGACTCACGGTCCAGAGGCTCCGAGTTGGTCAGGTGTTTCTTGAACTGCTCGTTCAGGTCTTTACTGACTCCGATGTCCTGGAACATTCGCTGCAGTTTGGACGTGTACTCGAAGCCGCACGCTTGCTGCAGGAGGAGAAGAAGAAGAAGAAGAAGAAGAAGAAGTCAGCACAAACTGGACTTTCTCCAGCTGACTGGTTCTGGTGTTGAAGCGAGTCGAACCAGACGGGCGCGTCGGCGTGACCGGACCTTGAGTTTGGAGATCATGCTGGCCTCGGCGTCGTCGCTGGCGCTGTTCTGGTGGACCAGTCGCTTGGCGAGCATCTTGGCGTAAAACTTCTGGAACACGTCTTTGTCCTCGATGTACTTGAACACAACCATCTGGAAGAGGAAGTGAAGTTTAACACAATAAGAGTTAACGGTTATTATTATAAAATATTGATCATCTATTGGAAGTCGCGGCTGTGACACTAAATCAAGTGTTCCTGTCCAGTTGTCGGTGGAGGAAGTCGGTCGGTGTACATTAGTGAAGTTTCTCACCACTTGGTTGAGTGTGTCCTCCAGCTCGGCCTCCTCTGGGTTTTTGGAGCTGAAGGAAAAATACACAGAGAGATATTTTTTTTTCTTCTGTGGTGTTGAAGAAGTTTCCATATATTTCTACAAAAACAGGAAGCGGAGCGGAAAACACTCAAGCAGCTGCCGATCAGAGTCTCTTCGAAGCTTCAACGTTGGTCATTGATCCTGCAGACGACAGCTGATCGAAGCGTCTCCTCTCGGGGTCGACTGACTCCTCCGATTGGGAGCTTTTGTCCCGCAGCTGTTTGAGGACTTTTCTGTTCACATGGACAGTTCGTTACAGATCACGGAGGCTTCATGTGGGGAGGATGAGGAGCTTGATGAAGACCGGGGTTCCCCAGTAAAATGTCATATTCCCCGACTTTCACGGACTAAAAAAAACCTGAAATTTCATGGCCTATAAATAAACAGAAAAACCTGCAGCTGTTGTGCTGAGCGACAAGAAACAGCGACATTTCTGTTAAAGCGAGACTGACATGCACCTGATATTTAAATGAATTAAACACATGTCCAAATACTGGTGGCAAACTATTAAGCTACATTTTCAGTGTCTGTCAGTGAGCACTAATGCTACCAAACACACACTGACAATAACCAGCTGGGAAATGTTGATTTCAGCCCCGTGTCATTTTCATGGATTGATTTGTGCTTTTAAAACAATGAGCCCCCGCCGTCCCACCCACCTCTTCTTCAGTAAGGAGTCGCAGTATCTGGCCAGCAGCTCGGGAGACTTGCTGGAGGACTGAGCCATCCGGGTGACGGCGTTGTTGTTGATGAAGCGCCCGCAGGCCTGTGAACACACGGAGCGACCGGGTCAGAGCCTTGAAGCCCTCTCCTGGTTTCTGTTCTCTGAAAACTCTCTGTTACGGGGGAGGTGGGGGTGGAGGGGTGGAGGGGTGGGGTACTGACCTTATCGAGGGCCGCCACGAAGCCGGCGTCGTTGTTGAAAGCGGACATGACCAGGGCGTTGTACTTCTTATGGACGTCCAGGGTGGTCTGGACGTACACTTTGGGGTCCTGGGAGAAACAGAAAAAAAACTATTCTGTAAACAACAACAAAAAAGTGTTTGCGTAACAGAACCAAACACAGAAGTTTGTTGAATGATTGGCCTTCTTCCTGGAAGGTTTCCCTCTCTTCTTAAACTACTGAGAGCTGCTGGATGAGGAGGAGGAGGAGGAGGAGAAAAAAAAAAAAAAAGGGGGGGGATCCGTACGTTGAGCGCCGCCTCGCCACACTTCTCGATGGCAGCCAGACCCTGGTTGTGGATGTGAGTCTCCAGAAGCTTCTTCAGTTCACCGAGACCGTCCGTGATCCGCGACACCAGGTTGTACATCCGGCCCAGGTCTGAAACACACGCAGACACACGAGTCCGGTTAAATCAAACCTGCTGCAATCTGAGAAGACGTCCCCGATACGTGTTTTATCTTCAGTAAAACGACAGTATTAAGTTTGAAGCGCCAGTTTGGATCCGATTCGTGCTGAAAAATCCCACAAATTTCTTATCCGACCTTTCACATTTTTCTTCAGCGTCGGAGGGAAAGTTGGAAAGATTCAGACCGCCTCACTTCAACCGGCAGCAGCTGAAACTTTCCCCGGTTTAAAATGACATCTGTCACCATCTGCGGCTGATTTAACATTAAAGCTGTGAAGAGCGGCTCGCTGAGAATCTCCCGACTCAGCACTCAAAAACCTAAATCGTAATATGTGGAGATGATCAGCTGTTCCAGGCGCAGCAGTTTTAATGCGTCAGATTCATATTTCATCACGTCTTCTGATTGTCAGCGTCGCCGAGGCTGCAGCTTCAGTCTGTTTGGAACATCAGAAGTTTGAACTAACTGTACTTTGGGTTAACCTTCATGGGTCGTTTTCAGAGTCATTTGCTTCATTTCCTCCCGACAGTTAAACCGTGGTCGCAGCAGTAAGTTGGAGTCGACAAAGTTTTCCGGTTTGTAAATAGACGGCTCGCTCACCTTCGTTCTTGTCGGCGTCCAGCAGGTTCTGGAACTCGGTGTGGAAGATCTCCAAGTGCTTCTCGATGAGGACTTGCTCGCACTTCCTGGCCAGCTCGTCCTGGGTGGATTCGTGGAGGTAGACCTGCACGCGCCGCTGCTCCTCCAGGAGGCGGGCCTCCGCCTGCACACAAACAAACAAACAAACACGGCTGAACTCCAGCTCCGAGGACCCGACTTCACCGAGGGGTTCTGTGTAGAACCGCGGCCCACCTTCTTCATGTACTCTGTGACGGGGTTCTGCTGCAGGAACTCTGTGCTCTCGCGGGTGTAGAAACGCTCGGTGTCCGTCAGGAACTGACACTCAAAGTACTCTTTGTACACGGACAGCGTCGGGCCTTTGGCAAAGGCGTCCTCCTCGTTCAGGCCCAGCTCGACTGCAGGAGGAGGAGGAGGAGGAGGAGGAGGAAGAGATATTAATGAAATGTGTTTTTAACGAAAGACAGGACCATAAAAATTCTTGCTAGTTTTCAGTTTCTTAATATTTGTATAAGTTTGAATGGTTTAATTTCATATTCTTGATCATTTGCAGGTGTTTGAGTGAACTTAAACATTTAAACATGTAATAAAGATGATTATTTATGAAAGTGGGCGCGCTGCAGTGCATCTGGCCTCAGCACCTCGACGTGGCAGAGGAAGGGAAGCTTGAAAATTAAGACTCATCTGTCTTTTAATCAGGTCAAATATCAGATTGATTTCCTGCTACAGACTTCAGCTTCACAAGCAAACAAACAGCCGACCTCAGGAGCCCGAAGGATCGGTGAGATGCTTCACATTCAAATATTAGTTGGGATTTACGGGGTTTGTTTTTGTGAAGTTTTGTTGGCTTTCAGGAAGGAAATCCTTCTTCAGTCAGACTTTTCTATAAAGCAGCTCTTGAATAAATGTGTTGAATCACTCTTCCTTTAAAAAAGGATTTTACTCCTTATTCTCTAAATATATCCGAGGTCTCGTCCTCATGGATTCCCCGGCTGAAGGTCGTCTCCCTTGTCGTCTGCGTTGCGTTTAAGGTCTCACCGTAAGACTGGACGACCCCGCTGATGAGCCGGGTGTTGATGGTCTCGCCGTTCCTCTCCCTCTCGATCAGCTTCAGGACAGCGTTTGTTACCTGACGGAGACAGAGGTCAGTGAACACACCGCGCCAAAACTATTCTTAAAAACAAGATCGGAGGCGAGAATTAACGGAATATTGGGTGAGCTTGTTTTTAAATAATTGTTTCTCACCTCGATAAAAAGAAAGTGAACCCACCTGTTTGTTGAGGGGTCGGAATAAACACTCCCTCCAGGTCACGAGAGCCAGCTGGGAGGAAACAGGACAAACCACAGATTTAAAAGATGGGATCACTTCAACTTAACATCTACTGCAGCAACCACCACCACCACCACCCGCTCACCACTACCACCACCCGCTCACCACTACCACCTCACGCTCACCACTACCACCTCACGCTCACCACCCGCTCACCATCACCCGCTCACGCTCACCACCATCTCACGCTACCGCTACCACCACCACCACCTACTCACCGAGTAAATCTCGTAGATGCCCTTGCGCCCCTCATCACACTCCCGTCGGACCCAGTGGCGGTTGAGGTAGGCGCAGATCCCGTTGAGGACCTTACTGGAGAAACGGTAGTCCTCCCACTGCTGGGTGTAAAACTTCAACACACACTCGTCCATCAGATCTTCGCCGTCCTGGACACACCGGGAGAGGAAAAGAAGGATCAGAGTCTGCGACGCGTCCCGTCTCCAATAACATGCCGAAGACTTGGACTCACCTTGAGCAGGCTGGTCAGGTAGTTCTTCAGGAACTCCTTGAGGCGCTTGTAGAGCTCCAGGCCCACAAACTGAGCCCCGCCCGGAGTGCTGGACTTTTTGGAGGGCTTTGCTGGCGGCACGGAGCCCCTGCCCTGGCTGGACTGGTGGACGCTGGTACAATAGTTATATACATGTCTGAGGGGAGGGGTCAAGGAGGGAACACACTTCACATCTACAGGAGAAACAAAACCTCTCAAATCACATCGGAGTCACCGATGAGCAGCGACGCCTCAAAACGCTCTGAAAGGCCGACGTGTCTCCGACAGACCGGGTTTTGAACCTCGTTTGAATCGGAGATGTTTGGTCGTTCCGGGAGGGATTACAGCTCTCGAGCTGACCCTCGGGGAAACGACCACGGCGCTTACAGCTGGAAAATCATCGCTGTACTTTTACACTCACATCGTGCACCGTGGGAGTTTCATGGAAGTCTGCTTATGTAACGCTGATTAAGAATATTTAAAGACGTGTACACTCACAGTTTTTTTTCCTAAGTAACACCACCTACTAACCATCTGACAACTTCCTCTCACACAGAAAACTCCCTTTGACTTACTAATTTGTGAAGTGGGTCAGTCATCATATGAAAGCAAAGTGAAGCATTTTGAAGCAGCGGTTTGTTTCCGGTCTTACGACCTGCCGGATCATCTGGACAAACGGCTGTAAAACGGGTTTTAAAGAGAAGGAAGTAACGAGTATCCGAAGCCTGTGAGTACACGGCAGCACACACGGAGGACGGCTGCCGGGAAACATTTGCACAACAACTGTACTTCATTTTGAGCTTTTTAGGCGAAATCACGATTGTTTTAAGATCAGCTATCAGGGCAAACAAATCAATGAGTTAGTGTGGTTGATAATTAAAATATTAGTAATGTGACATATTCAGTGTTCTTTTTGCTGAACAGTTCACCAAAAATAACTTTTACTGTCATAAAGATGTAAACAAAGTTAGAACCATGTGGCGACCAACAGTGACGTCATTCAGATCTCAGCTGTCGCCATCTTTGTTATTTTATGGAGCCAGACGTGACCTTATTTGGACACGCTGGGGCGACTGCTGCTACCTATGGCAGAAACCTGACTGCAACTGTCAATGAAACAGACATGCCCCCAAAAACACCACTTTATAAGTCATTCAAATCTAACTAATGAGGCATGAATTCAGAGAATGACATCAATTATTTACTTTGTAATTCATCAGAGAAGTGTAATGGGAGTCTGTGGAGCCTGCCCCCAGTGGCCCCTCGGTGGTATTGCACTGTAAGGCGCTCCCACACTGGCCTCACTTTTCAGACCAGGAGGCAACGTCCACTTTTATACACAGTCGGTCATTTGAAGCAGCGAGTTTTGCCTTTGAAACTACTGATTCACTAAAACTGTAAACACATTATTTTCCTACTGACTCGGTGACCGTTTTCCGCTTCAGAGAAATGTTTGCCAAAAAAAAAACATCCCCACAACATTGAAGCTGTTGCGTCGCAGCGACAACCCTCCCCGGAGCCTGAGGATACGTGTAGAGTTCCATGTAGCGTGACTTGGCCATGCTTTGCCGCGTGTACACCTGCTGGATGCCAGCCCGCAGGTCGTCCCATATCTGGTCCAGGCCTATCTGCCTCAGTCCGTGGCTGTTCTGGGTCCTGTTCGAAGACATCGTGGAGCTCCTTTGTCCTCTCCTCTCTCCTCTCCGCTCCCTACCAGTGCCCTCCCTGTCCTGCTCCGGCGAGCGTGCTCCACCCGGCTCCTCTCCGCGGTTGATTTGGGTCCTGACTCGCTCTGCTCTCAGAGTCTGCAGTCCATCTGGCAGCGGCGGCGGCGGCGGCGGCGGCAGCGGCACTTTCGGGGAGCTGGTCGTCGGTTGCGAGACGGGATGCGGTCCCACTCTGCACGCCTGGGTGGCGCTGTCTGCCACTCCTCCACCTAAAAGCTTCGTGACTCTTCACCAGATGACCTGCGGAGGAAAACGAAGTCGGATTAACGATCTTTTGATTCATCATTTCTAGAAAACAACCTGCTTTTTCATCAGGATCAATAAAAAAAACACAACAACCACCACCAGAGACGCCTCAGTGTCCACAGGGCTGCGTTAGAGCAGGTAGGTTACGTGGATTTATCTGCCGACAGCTGGCTCTGAGCCAGCAACACACGATCCTGACCAGAACCCGACGTCACTCAGCTAATGACAGATTAGTCCACTTGAACGCTTCCCTGCTTCCAGCCGAGGCGGTACCCGACCTCCCTCGGCTGCAACGCCATTCCACGACTAACACGAGACGCCGCCCGGCATTCGCCGCGTCGCCGACGAGTCGGACGCGCCGACGACGCTCCTCTGGAAGCACGCGAACACAGAAGAGGAATCAGAAAAACAGCGGAAGCAGCGAGGACGGGCCGAGGAGGCCGGATCATTACAGATAACCGAGAGATCTCGAGGCTGTAATTTCACCCCTGCTGACGGGGACACCAGAAGGTAAACGAACGCCGGGCTGTGCAGCGTCGACATCTTTCAAGCCACACAGACAGAAGGAGAATGAGACGCGACCGCAGAAAGACAGAGAGGACAGAGACCGGGAGACGCCGCCTCCACGTCTGTAAACACAGGGACGTTTCACGAATCAACAACACAACCTCTGCAATATGACTCGTCTTTTCTTTTATATATATATATATATATATATGGAAAAACTTCAGGTGTGAAATGTGCGAGTGGAGACGGGCAGAAAGGTGTAAATGTTCCCAGTAAACAGGAAGATCTGCATCCTTTGTGTTGTGAAAAAGCTGCATGCAGACATCTCTTTTCCCAAATACCCCTCATGGATTCATTTCATTCTGCTGGTGATTAATTATTATTCAAGTAATGCAGCTGTGTTTTTTTCCTGGTCATTTATGGCCCCTGTAACAGTCCAAGCCTAATTATTAGTTAATAATACATCTTATGAAGAATTTATTGTCCCTGAACACTGGATCATAAAACAAACTAAAATACATTTCTGTTGCCTTTTCTGCTTCATAAACAAACAAAAAAACACGAGGAGCAGAAATATGATGTAAATAACAACTTAAATCTGCAAAGAAACTACCGACAGTAACAGGAAACGATAATCAAAATGTTACGGTGGGTTGATTCTCCACTGATTAAACAAATTAAACCACAGCAGAAGAAAAGGCCGCAAAGAGATTAACGAGGAAAATGATGCGGAAACAGCAGAAATCGGATGTTTCTGTCAGTTTCTTTCAGCTGTTTTAATACAGATGAATGGAAATGATCCAATAACTGAGATCAGGCGATGATAGTAAACAGGCACGTCAACATCCTTCATCTGCCGAGTCAGACCGAGTCGAGGCAAAACATGCAACTTGCATCTGAATGCTCCGAAATTAATAAGAGATGCAACGACGGGTCGGACAGAAAACCTGTGAAACGCTGATGACACCGAAGGTCACCGAGGTTTCGGTCCGCCGGCGAGACTAAACAAACCGTCCGAGGTCGTCACCTCGCCTGCTGGGAAATGTTTTCTGGCCCTTCTCAATCTTTTTAACACAAATATTTCTTGAGAACAATCACCATAAATAATTAAAAGCCCTTCGAAGGCAGAGATTAATGGGATGTCTTTGATTGGAAGCAACTGTAAAAGGGAGTTTAACGCTAAAGTTTAATGGCATGAACATCAGCACACGTCCAGAGCAGTCTTCACCACAGCCTGTAGCTGCTGCTGTGTGCAGGCAGGAGGAAGAGGTGGAGGAAGAGGAGGAGGGTGGATGGGCAGAAACTGCTGTGTACATGTAGGCAGCGCTTCTATATTTAGGAGCAGTCATGAGGACATGTCCGTCTCTGGCCATTCAGCTAGCGGAGCCGGAGACTCGGGCCGGTGGGAAGGAAGCCGAGTGAACCGCTCTGTTTACTTCCTGTCGGAGCCGCCGCCGGACGTCGAGCGGAGACTTGACGTCCGAGCGACTTCAGCGACTAATCCTGCGCTGCTTTTAAAAGACGTGGGGAAACAAGAAGGCTGGAACTGGTTTGTTTTTTTAAACAAAGACAGTGGATGTCTGTGTGTTTGCGGCAGGTTGTTCGTGAGCCTCCAGAAAAAAAAAACTGAGCAAACAAAAGCATCATTATTCAGCTGTGCAGAAAACTGAAGATTATTACTTTTACAAAGAAAACTACTGTCAACATTTTTCAAAAGCTGAATGTGGTTTTGGTTAAATTCTTTGTTTTGCTTAATTGTCTACCAGCTAAATAAAATCACACACGACACAATAAAACCAGCAGATCCTCACACGTGAAGCTGCAGCGAGGAGATCAGACGTTTCTTGAAAGATGATTTAAGCGACTTGTCAAACGAGCTGTCAGTTAGTGTTTCTGTAGATTTGCTGACTAATGCAGCAAAACCGCAAACCCCACACAAAATGCCAAATAGTGCCACTGCTACTTAAATCCGGTCGAAAGGAACAACGGCAGGCGGAGTACGATGCGAACGAAAAACATTAACATGAAAACAAATCGAGATGACCTCCTCAATTCTCGTTTTTCCTCGTCAACAGTCCAAAAAGTCGGATGGAGATGTGTTTTTCCGGAGCAGGAACAAAGTGTGACAGAATAAAAGCAAAAGAACCGGAATTTTTCAGCAGGTTTTTTTTTTTTTACCACTTGTGGTTCTCCAAAGCAACACTGCAGGCAAACATGAGGAAGAGGAGCACCGAGGCCTTCGTCGTCCCCTCCACACCAACAAACTGACCACAGCACTGCAGCTGTAACACAGAAACTACAATCTACAAGCCACAGATCAACCGGCTTTAAAGCACATGTGAAGAAGAAATAAAAATGTAAATAAAATTTGTATTATTATCCAGTGGGGGCGTGTCCGCTGAAGGTGCTGAAACCCCGCCCACTTACTGGGACGGTGCCGCCGCTCTCGAGCAGCTCCGACCTGGAGAACAGACGCTCCGTCCTGCAGTTTTAAAGGACGTGTTCAGACCTAAATTCATATTAAAATGGAAGGAGTGTAAAACAAAATGGGACTGGGCCATCTTCAAATAGAAAACACGAGTCTTTTTCGTGTTTCACTTTTAAACCGCGACAAAATCTTCATGAAGCTGAGACACGACTTCGTACAAACACGTCCACCATTTTTTAAAGGTCCTTTTATTTCCGCGTGTTTATCTGCGACCGGACGCCGAGCCGGACCCGTTCCGGCCTCGTCTCCGGCATATCCTCGCTTAACTCGGGGAGCCAGCCCCACACCTGAGGTGCTCCGGCAGTTGCCATGGCAACTGGGGCAGACAATACCTCCGAGCGGCCATTGGACTACAGAAGGCAGAGTGTTTCGGTCTCTCCGTCTCCTGCGCTCCTATTCAGCGGCGGTGAGAAAGGTGCCCTTCAGCGGCAGCACCGGGATCTCCGGTTTCAGGTTCCCACACCGGGCGGTACTGGATGTGCGCCGCTCCGGTATCTGACCTATAATCGGCTCCGCAGCTGCGCGGCCGGCGGGAACAGGATGTGGACGGCTTGCTGAGTGGCGGCCGTTTCTACAAAGCTTGTTGTGAAACGGGAATCCGAATGACGCCTGGTCGTCAACAACGGCGCCGCGGACGGCACGTTCCTCCCTCACCGGCTGTGGCGAGGCGTCAGAGGTCGCGGCTAATCAGGGAAACACTGGCCTCCGTGGGACTGGGTTACGGCTACAACACTGTAAACAAGTGTTTCTGATGAAGCTCCTTTGGACTTTAAATAACCCTAAAATTATAAATACATATTTGTTTAGACAATTCATAAACAACTATTTTGATAAGTGATTATGGGTTTAAATTTCTCCAGCAAAATGCTTCATATTTACAAGTTCCTGCTTCTCAGTGAGCGTTTTGGTGCTTTTTCTTATCATGTAAGATAAGATTAAACTTTATTAATCCCACAGTGGGGAAATTTGGTAATGTAGTGTAGTAATAAATTAAATATCTTTTGTTTTGGTTGGATGATGGACACCAATGTGAAAGCATCATGTCAGACTTTAGAAATCATAAAGCAAAATGTTTCACTGTTTGCTGACATTTCAGAGCCACAAAGATTAACAGACAATAATCAGTAGATCAATCAGTGATGGAAACATTAGTTGGTCGCAGCTTCAACGATCCAAAACCTCAGCTCGTCCTCTGTGCAGAAAGTGACCTCATTAAGCAGATAAGGTGCATTTTAACAGCGGAGCACCGGCTCGGTTTGGAGCTCCGCGGCCGTCCCTGACCTCACATTAATGATTTAAAGCAGCCAGGTTTGCAGACTTTAAACGTTGTTGGGGGCTGGGGGGGCGCACTGGTTCTCTGTATCTGCACATGAATCCTGACCTCAAGTATTGGGAAGGAAAAACGGGGCTCGGGAGCATCTATCAGTGAAATTGTTTCCATATTTATTCCTGTTTTTCAGCAAATATTAAAAAAAACCAATTCAGCGTTTACGTGACTAATGTCGCCTGAGGGGCGACACAGCAAACGTTAAAAAGGCTGCTTTCTACACTACGGTGGAAGGAGCAAATGGAAAACTCAAAACAAGATTCTGAATCGCAACAAAGTGCCACCGCTGCCGAAAACAAACAACAACAACTATCATTTAGAAAAACGCTCTCCGTGGCGAGATGGAGGAAACAAAGTGCAGGTAACCTGAAATCTGCTTCCAACAGTGGGAGACAACGGTTTGAATGGTTCAGTGTTCCTCCACAGTAATGAGTCCTCAACCTGCTGGCAGCAGAACCTCCACACTTCATCATATCAGCCCGTCCAGGTGATGACGGCCCAACGTCGGTGCAGCAGGTATTACTACGACTCACCTCGTCCAGTGAGAGAGGGATTTGATGAACGGGGAAGGATGCAGTGGTGGAGAGAGAGAGGGAGGGAGAGAGAGAGAGAGAGAGGGAGAGAGAGAGAGAGAGGGAGAGAGAGAGAGAGAGAGAGAGAGAGAGAGAGAGAGAGAGAGGGAGACAGAGGGAGATAGGGAGGAAGAAAGAGGGAGAGAGGGAGAGAGAGGGAGGGAGAAGGAGAGAGGGAGGGAGAGAGGGGAGGAGAGAGGGAGAAGGAGAGAGAGGGAGGAAGAAAGAGGGAGAGAGAGGCGCTCGTGGGAAAAAAGCTCAGCTGGGTAAATGAGATTACCGTGTTCACCGTGTGTCCCGGCCAGACTCAACAACCTAATACCCGACATGTAACCACACAAACAATGCAAACCACACACACACACACACACACACACACACACACACACACACACACACACACACACACACACACACACACACACACACACACACACACACACACAGCAGCACCTGCCTTCACGCTGCTGACACACCGACACGTCCAGGATCTCCTTCTGGTGAAAACACGGAGCGCCGCCGGTGACTCATGCGGGCGGCGAAGCTTCAGCTGCCGAGTGTTTTCTTTCACAACGCTCGCGAAGGTGCGTTCGTGTCCGCGGACCCGTCGATGTGCCAGGTGAGGATATTTCATTAACGTAAGCAGCTTTTGATTTCTGCCGCTCTGCTCGGCATTCGGAGGAGCAGCCGCGGCGACACCGACGGCCCCCTTTAGATTGACTTTGCAATCAGCGCCCGGAGCGCCGTCACTTCACGCCGCCTTGCACATATTAAACAGAACCAACCAGCACGGGTCACACGGGGTAAAAGTTGGAGGGTGGGACGGCTCTTCAGGAGTGAAATGACTTCTCTGCTTGTTTTGAACCGTTATCATCAAGCAAACTGCTTCCGATGATAACGGCGTGTTTACATACTGCTGCTTTCCTAATAGCGCCGCACCAGACGGCGCTCTCGTCATTTTACTTGGCCGAACACTGATTTCAGTTGTGCTTTCCAGCGGGATGCTGAGCAGAGAGCAGATCAGTCAACTAAACCCAGCGTGTGAGAGTGAGCTGTTGCGAAAGGGCATATCGGGTGCAGCACATGCTCCACGCAGGATAAACATCCCTGCAGAAACAGCCTGAAATAGATGTTTCCCAATTATGTAATATCATAGGTTCCTGTCGGAGCCCCAGAACGAGGAATATTTAAATGCAACACACAAACACATAAAGCTGCGGAGAGGAGACGGCCGGCGGGACGCAGGACAAACACGCTTCTCCTCGGACTGACAATTTCCACAAGATATGACGGAGCAGATGTCGGAGAGCAGTTTGGGCGATGTGCCTCGAAGCAACCACGTATCTGAGGACGGATCGGCCCGCAGCTGTTCTATCGAGGTACATCCCATAATAAATGTTCTACAGTCATCTCAACGAAGTCCTTCTGCCACCTTATGGTCTGTAAAAAAACACACGAATCCTGCCACTCAATCAGGACGTCCCTACGTGTGATCATTCCTCATCATTCAGTATAAACACTGAAGGAAGCCGGACCTCCTCATGCCGACACAAACCTAAACTCCCAATAAAGATCATAAGAAGAAGCAAAGGTCAATCAGATGAACAAATTCACATTTTCCATCCTTGAATTTTCCTCAGGTTTCCAGGATTATTATAAAAAAGGAACAAGTGATCAAATAAATGTGTTTCTTTAAAGCTTCTCAACAAAAAAATAAAAAAGTCTGCTTGTGCTCCTCCATGACTGTGGACCAATGCTACAAGGAAATACCTGGTGTTTAACTTTATAAAATGGCTGTATGTTTCTACCAGGATTATACATTATTATCAACCTCAACAAATGTATTAAAAAAATCTAACGTAAAACATTTGATGCAAAAACGGCACCTTGTCATCTTAAAAAGCTCCACAACTTTCTCCACGTCTTGTTCACCATTACTGACTATATATAAATAAATATATAAATCAGAGTATATTGTTGAAAAACAGGTAATCTGTAGTGAGTGCAGGACTGGTGAACTCTACAGCTGTCCCAGAGTCTGTCCCAGAGTCTGTCCCAGAGTCTGTCCCAGAGTCTGTCCCAGAGTCTGTCCCAGAGTCTGTCCCAGAGTCTGTCCCAGAGTCTGTCCCAGAGTCTCCATCCGTCCTCTTGTCCCTTCTCACCTCCCAGGACCCTGAACGAGCGTGTTTCTGACCAGCTGATGACAGACAGCTGTGTGACGGCAGATTGTCATTTTACAGGAGAAAAGTCAACAAACACACAACTGTGTTGTTGTTTTCCTCCAGCAGACCGACTCTGATCTACAACCAGTCAGACATCAGAGACTTTCAGAGACTTCCACATATCTGCAGGCAGGAAACGAGTGTTTTCACCCAGCTGGGAGCTCCTGTGTCGGGTTCAACCCTTCCCGGCAGAGGGCCGGTCCGACCCCGCCGGAGGGACCAGCTGTCGACAGCTCGATCAGCACCACCGGAACCACCTCGGAACCACCGTGACGCTCAGCGTGAAGAGCTCGTTCAAACGTTTGCTGTCGATCACCGCCTCGACGGAGTCGGTCGCTGCTACGCAGTACTGCTAGCTAGCTGCCCCTTAGCCTCTCCTAGCCGCGTTAGCTTGTCAGTTAGCCGCTGGGTGGGCTAGCTTTAAATCAAAGTCGAGCCTCGGGTCGCTTCACGTCTTCGAACCGCTCTGATTGCGGTGTCCGGGACGGACTTTCAGATCCGCGACGTGTTCCCCGCCGAGCCAGCCGCAGTGCTCCGGACGGCTCGGTGTAAAATGGCAGCCGAGCTTCTCAATAATGAGTCAGGGAAACAGTCCGCTAGCCGACGAGCGTTAGCCGAGCTAGCGCTGAGCTACATCGATCGACATGAGAAAAGAGCGCCACCGGCCGCGTTCACCCGCTCCGGGACATCGACGCGGGTTCTTACCATTGTAAGGCCGTCGCTGTCACTGTGCGGTCGTCGTGGTTGTGGATGTCGGGGCCCAGAGCCGCTCTCCTCCGCCGTCTCTCTGTGTTTGCTGTCCGTTGCTAACTGCGACCGCTCCGCTGCTTCGTTCGCACAAAGATCAGCTCAGCAGCACACGATCACGGTGCCTTCACGGACCCTCGGACAACACGGGCGTCACAACAGACGGTCCACACGAGCCGGCGGACACACCGACCGGGCCGGGGCCGGACGAAATGTTCCGAGTCAGAGTTTTACACATGTGAATCACGTGTTTTCTTAATAAAAACACAACTCAGTCAACAAAAACACCAGCACCGTTTATTGTCTTATCTCCACCGGCTTGTTGCTATGATCTTTGATATTTTGGTTTAAACTTTTAAAAGACAAATCATTAGAACTACTGTTTCCCGGTTGATTTAAATAACAACAGTTAACAATAATAATAACATTGTTAGTTTGAAAGTAAATATAAAAATGCTTCGTCTCAGTAAAGTACCATCTATCTATCGATCAATATTCACCTGCGGTGTGATAAAACTGGCCTCAATGTTGAGAAGTCTGAGCTGACGAGTATTCCTTGAACGCGGCATCTGCGTCACAGAATGGCGCCCCATGTCGGGACTACAATCATGGCGGCACCAAACAAGTAGCGCTACCTCACACGCATGCGCAGTTGTCTGTTTCGGTCGCCTAATGTGACATTTTAATTATGCATGCGCGAGACAGAAGCACGACGCTGACATTTAGCGGCCTGTCCTTTGATGTGTGTGTGTGTGTGTGTGTGTGTGTGTGTGTGTGTGTGTGTGTGTGTGTGTGTGTGTGTGTGTGTGTGTGTGTGTGTGTGTTGACACAAAGACTTTAAACGCAACATTAGACTCGTCCGGATGAAAACACGCACATCAAAAGACATATTTGGCTCTGACGTCATCCCACCGTTTGGCCTCGTGTTGTGACGTTGATCTCGTTCATTTAATACAACAGTGTTCTTCGTCAGGGAACCAAATGTTCTCCAAAAACAAATACAAAATAAAGCAGGCCAGTCATCAGTGACACAGCAGGCTGTGGTCACATCGCTGTCCCGCCCTGTGTGCACCTCCACCCGCCTCTGAAGCAGGCCGGACACGACCCCTGCAGGCGGATGAGGGAACTGCAGAAATACATGGTAAACTTGTTTTGAAATCTCAATTTAAAAAAAAATCTATTTATAGTGTGAAATCACGCCTTGAGCACGGTCCCAATAACAACTGCATGTAAACAAAAAAACAATCACACTAAAACACAATGAATGTGTATTCAAAACAACGTACAGGACTGGCAAACAAATTCAAAATGTATGTTAAATCAATCAGACGCTCTCCAGTTGACCAGATTAAATGCAAACCCAGTTAATTACCCAGTAAATATATTCGCTCCAGTCTTGTGGTAAAAGCCAGACAGCGTGTGTACGTATATACAGCCGAGCCTCGTCCACTGACTGTAAACAGAAGCCTTAAAGTCAAGTCAAGTCTGAGGATCTTTTAGTTTTCTTCTTGACGACAAAAAAATAAACAACAACACTGAATATCCAACAAAGTGTTGTGTATTTTATTTGACACAGAGCTCCACTGCTGTCCAAAAAAAAATCTATTAAAAACACATCAAAGAGCCACACTGACCCTTCATAATAACTATAATAATAACAACAATAATAATCAACTTTTTAAAGGTACAAAGTGCTTCACACCGAGAAGCAAAATAAAATCAACATAACTGGATAAAAAGATGAATCCAAAAGCAGGGTGTGTAGAAGGGGATTCAAATAAAGTAAAAAGACAAATAACGTGAATACTGAAACAAAAACCAGAGAAGGCTGTCCAAAAAAAAGGTGTTTAAAAAAGGGATTTAAAAGACGTCGGTCGATTATTCGCCGCTGAAAGGAGTTCCCCAGCAGACGCCGGAATTTGTTTTGGGAACGTCATTGTCAGTTGCAGTGTTTTGAAGAATATCTGATTACTTTTAATAATAACTGACTTCTGACACTTTGTGGGAGGTTTTTTTCACCGTCGAGGAGCAACAACAGGAAAAATGTTATGACCGTCAGATCTCAGAGGTCAAAGGGCACGGTAGCTCCTTAAGGCGTAACGCCTTCGACAGTGCGTCAGAGAAAAAAACCTCATGAGGCGAGATTGCTCAATTACATAACAGAGAGGAATGGCGTGATGCGTTCGCTGACCACGCCTTCCGTGGGGTGGGGTGAGATCTGTCTGAGCAGGCTGCTTTTTCAAGGATTTAATCACTTATTTGCAACTGAATTCTCGGGTAGATTAAAGTCGATCAGATCATCCGAGGGTCGTTCTGAGACGTCTGTCGGCTTCGCGGTTGTGAAGTGTTTGTCGGTTTTAGTCGACAGTAAAGAAATCATTTGCTACAGCTCGTCAGGAAAGGTGTTTCCTCCATCACCTGCTTCTTCACCTGAAATAACAAAGAGGCGAAGCAGCAGTCAAAAAAAACCACAACACTTTCTATTTATCTCCTTAATGAGGAGTTTGAACACTTGTGTCGCTGAATAACGGCCAGAAAAGTGTTACTGCAGAGCGTTTCGACGTCACAGTGGAGCTGACCTTTGACCTTTTGGATGTCACATGTCGTAAAATGTGTATCCTGTTCAGTCACTTGATTGAAATTTTGTCATTTTTAGTGCGTGAAATCTGGCGTGATGGCCAACAGAGTGTTCTGTGAGGTCACTGAGTCGATGGTTCACCGGATGCGCGGGATGCTCCGGGTGCATCGCTGCGTTCAACAGGAACAATCTCTGAAGCTATCGATCAACCTTTGTGTGAACTGAAGTATACAAGTTGTCAAACCGGTTTCTGTTTCCTCTTGGCCTGCATCATTTCCTGCTGCTGCTTCAGTCGTACTTCCTCCAGACTCATACAGCCACCTGTTCACACACACACACACACACACACACACACACACACACACACACACACACACACACACACACACACACACACACACACACACACACACACACACACACACACACACACACACACACACGCGGTCAGAAGATCAACAGCAAACACACTGAACATCGCACATTTCTGTCCGCAGCTTCAGCCGAGTCTCACCAACACTGCTGGGGTCGATGGACACGTAGGCCATCGCTCTGCTCAGCCGAAACTCCTCCAAAGCCGCGAGCTCCGCCTCCGCCTCTGCTCAGCCAATCAGACATCGCAACAAGAAAATTACAAAGAACAGGGAAAACAGTGACTTGAACCCACAGCACTGACGGCGACTCACTTTTCTGGATCTCTCTTCTTTTCTTTGGGTTCGGAGGGATGACAGTGAACGCTTTGTTACTAAAACAGAAAAACACATTCAGGTTTAATATATTTAGCTGATGCAGAAGCTGCAATACCAGCGAGTGCCACTAGAGGTCGGCTCCAAAAAGCCTCCGGCTCCATAGACTCCCATTCAACTTCTCTCATCAAATCCAAAGTGAATAAAATGTGTCCATCAGTTCTCTCGGTGTTGTTAGCTAAAGTCACTCCTTCTTATTAGTTTTCTGGAGGTCCATCTGAAAATAATCCCTCATTCATTAGAAAAGAAGATTCAAGAAGACCTGTTTTTGGGGGCGTGTCTGTTTGATTGACAGGCCTGTGGTGCAGTCAGGTTACAGCTATCGGTGGGCGGGACGTAGTATCGTCAGGTTTCCGATCAGATCGGTCAGATCCACCAGCTGGCTCCTCCCCCAGCTCGTCCAAATATGGTCACTTCCTGCTCCAAACCGCTCCGAACTAACAAAGATGGTGACGGACAGAATCTGAACTGGAGGCTGGGACAGACACTTAATGATGTCAGAGTGAAGCTGACCTTTGACCTTGGGGACAAAAAATACCATCCTTTTATCCTGTTTAAATATTTGTGTGAAGCTTTGTCGCACTCAGCGCATTATTCTTGAGTTAAGGCCACGAACGTGTTCTGTCAAATTATTGGGAAAATTCCTTCAAGGCGTTCCTGAGATATTACATCCAAACAGTTTGAAAATGAAACGTTTCTGTGGCTGAAGTGCAGCGACACACACACACACACACACACACACACACACACACACACACACACACACACACACACACACACACACACACACACACACACACACACACACACACACACACACACACACACACGGAGACCCGGGATGATGCAGGGAAGCTCCCCGAGGAGATCCTGGTGGTCCGACAGGCAGACTGACGGTGAATGGACGCGGCCTGGAGCGCTTCACCTGACGGCCTGCATGCCAGCGGCTGCTAAAACCCGGGATTAACCCGCTGCAACAGATGGCCGCAGACAGCAGCGCGAAGCAGGGGGCCTCAGACCGGCCAAATACGGGCCTGCACACGATCAGGCGTGAGGAGCGCTTTTAATTTGAAAGGACACAAGCAGCATCCAACGGTGTGCAGCACAAACAAATAAAGGAAAATCACGTGTTGGATATCTGGTTTCCAAAGAGATATTTCAGGCTGGATGTCGATGATCCACAAGATGTCGTATAGAAATAGAAAGCAGATACCAAAGGAGAAGTAAAGAGCTCTTGTTTGAGGAAAAGCATGATTTTAAAAACCTTTAAGTGACTGAAGAAGAACCAAAAATATTGAAACTGTATGTTAAGGGTTTAAAATTGTTACTTTAATCCATCAGATGAACTTTTTTTCTGAATAAATCTGCAGCTGTTTTTGTCTTGAAAACTTCTGTCGGAAATTCAGAAGTCTGACTTTGTGGTTCAATTTCAATAGTAAAAGAAGAACTAAACGTAACCACACTGATGATGGTTTAGTTTGTATTTTAAACCCTGGAAGATGCCTCAGTTGGGTGTCAACAGGAATAGCAGCTAGAAAAAGTCCACGTGCACCACATAACACATCTTACTTTTGCAAATGTGCAGGTCAGATTCCTCTTTTTTTGGTCTGAGAATATATTTCCAGTAGAAACATGCAGTGAAGCAGCTTTTGAAGCAGAATGAGAAACTAAAACCAGCTTCCTCTTTGTCCCGCTCAGGACCCGCAGGTGTCCCCTGAGCTCCATCCTCTCACGTCTCACCTCTGAATTGCGTATCTGCCTTCGGCTCTGACGCTCCGCTGCTCCTTCTGCGCCGGAACCGCCGTCTCGTACCGGCACTGCGGGTTCGTTTTGGTTCCGTTCTCGGTGGGTTTAGGAGTGATGGAGGAGGACCTGGCTCTCCTCTCGCAGCCCGTCTGGGAGGCCGGTCCCTTCGCCCCGGTGGTGGCACTCTCACACCTGCCACTCTGCGGGCACCTCGGGCAGCTCGACGCGCGGCCTTTACGCACAGCGGGCACTTTGAGGGAACTCTCTGCCCCGCGGGCCGCTTTTACCTTCACGGGTTTGGGTCTCTGGAGGGTTTTCCTCGTCGCCTCCACGGGTTTGGACTTGATAACTTTTGTTTCTGGCATTTTTTTTTAAATTTCAATCCAAAGCTGCTGTCTCCGGCCTCGACGTCTGGAAGAGACGCGTCATCTTCTGCCGCCTCGCGCCTGCATCAAAGACAGAAAATCTCAACTTTGGTTTCTGATGATCCGGTTGCTATGGAGCTGCGAACCGAAAGACTCCGGAGTCAAATCTTAACAAACTGGAGCAACACTTCTTGTTCGGAGTTTCAAAATAAAAGCTCGCTGTAGAAGGCAAACTTTGTATAACAATAGGAATCTTGGACTAAGTTAAGACTTCTTAAATCAATATGGAGAGCAGGTGTTCTTGTCATTAATCATAGGGGATCAAATTTGTGCACATGTCTCAGTCCTTTATTATAATTTTTTTGGCTAATAGCATCGGTTTATCAGGTTCATTTCTGGCAGCAGACTTGAATTTTATCCAGTTTTTCATCAGATCTAACAAATAATCTTCCACATTAATTAATTAATTAATTGAATCAAAAAAGGTCCCATGAAGCTGAGATTAAATCAACACATGAAATCAACATGAATCAGCAACAAATTCACCAGTTTTAGCTTCTCAGGTGTCAATATTTTTTTGATTTTTTTTTTTCGTGTTCTTGTTGATAATAAACCAAGAAACTTAACAAACTAACAATTTATCAGAGAAAAAAAACGACTATCAGATTTATTGATATCAGAAATAATCATTACTTTTGGCTTCCTACATATCAGCTGCATATTTTAAAATCCACTTTAAAGTTGACAGTAAGAGAACCACTCCCCGATCACCTGAACACTTACTGCATGCAGACACACAGGAGACCATCACCTCATCTCCATGGCAACATCCCACCCACTTGTCTGGCTCAGCTGAAGCGGACGTTTTATTTTGGCGGGTTTCCGGTGTGATCCGGGCCGTGTGTGCTCACTTTGATGCAGCTGCAGATTAACGTGAGTGACGCAGCACCGTCTGCGTGTTGTCGTGTTGTCCGGTGACAGAAACTCATCCGATTACTGGCACGCGACGACACGCAGGTCACATGACCACAAACTGTGACATTACATTTACACAGAATATGAGATGCAGTTTGTTTAGATTTTTCCAATAAACGATTTAATAAAAACAGCTTGATGAAAAAAATCAAAAGCATAAATACAAATTTAAAAAAATAAATAAAAATACGTATTTATTTTACTGACCTGTTGCCAGTTAAACTAGTTAGTTGTGTCATGTTTGACCAGCTGTGTGTTTTTGTATGCTTTACACAATTTTTCCAGTCTTTTGTTGCCCTGTCACACATTTTTGGAAACTTGTTGCTGCCATCAAATTAAAAATGAGCACATATTTTTCAGAACAAAATAAATATTTCTCAGTTTCAACAGTTGATATGTTGTCTTTTTTCAATTAAATATGAGTTTTTGCTGCTTTTCCTTTGGTAAACAGTTTCAATAGTTCTGGAGTACTAATTCACCCATAACACCCAAATCAGACACTTTGATTGTTATTTATTTATATGTCGATGTGTAAGTTCAAGTTGCGGCGCTGACACAGCCGATAATAAGTGTGTTATTGAAATAGTTTTACATGCTCAGTGATGGAAAAGTATACTTTTGACATTAGTTGCCCTATGAATGTGAGTATTTACATTTTATGGGACTCCAGTGAATTAAAAATTTACATATTGCCCTTTTTTACGCAGCTTCATTTATCCAAAAGCTTTTAAACTATCATCCAAGATCCATTTATAACAATACAATTTATTGCCTGATTAAACTTCCCACTAAACATCAGTTAAAGGTGTGCAGCTGCTTTTATTGTGTATTTTGCTGAATGTTGAATTCAGCTCTTTAAAGGAGTATTTTCTTTCTATTTTTATGACAGTAAATTCGTCTTTTGTACCTGCATGTTACTTTTCGGTTCAATGACTGAATTTAAGTTGAACTAACATTCATTTTAGGTCCATTTTCATCTATATTTTTATTGTTGAAACAACATTATTTCAGGGGGGAAACCTGATGAGAATCACGGTGAAATTTCATAGATTCAGTGTTAGTTTGCAGTCTGAGAACACGTCTTCCCCCCTGTATGGGTCTGTGTTGTGTTACTGTATCACAGTGCATTGTGTGTGTGTGTGTGTGTGTGTGTGTGTGTGTGTGTGTGTGTGTGTGTGTGTGTGTGTGTGTGTGTGTGTGTGTGTGTGTGTGTGTGTGTGTGTGTGTGTGTGTGAGTCCTCGCGGTCCTCCGAGCTCTGAGTGGTGCTGTCTCGCCTCTGTCGCCGAGCACAAACTGCCTTCCATTGCACTTCTCCAGCAGCGGACCGACCAGGCCCCTCGCAGCCGCTCCACGGTGGCCCCGAGCCGGGCTCATTCCCACCGCAGACCCGGCACGTGAGACGGTGGTGGAACACCGGTGAGCGGCGGGGCTGCAGAACCCGTCCCGGCTGCCGGATTCACGGACTTCTCCGCGGAGGAGAGAAAGAAGAAAAAAGCCCCGGGATGTGATGAAATCCTAAACAAAGTGCGACACACACACATGATAAACGGGCCCCGTCTTTGAATTGCAACTTTGCGCTTTTTGGCTCCGTGCAGCTGGGGGGGCTAACGGCGCAGGATCCCCGGTGAGGTTGTCGTCTGGGGAAGGGTGACGCGCTCTTCACGGCAGCTCCTGCGCTGTCAGACGAGGAAGTGAGGCTTCATACACGCCCCGTTTACAGCCTCGCGACCCCGCTGAAAAAAGCCCAGAGCCGTTCATCACACAACCCGAGCTGCACACTTCCCCAACATGCGGCTGCTCTCGGATGGACGAGCCCCGGAATAACCTGCAGCACGACGCCGCTTTCAGCAGGTAGGTGACCGACGTCCTCTCCGCGGAACGTGGACATGACAGTTCACTAAAATGTTATTATCGTGAGACTTGTGCACCGTGCAGGCCTGTCTCCATCTTTTTTTTTTGGATAGTCACATGCATGATGTCTGGTCTAACTGTCAGCAGCTCATTACAATCACCGCCCGCATCGTCTGCAGAGGGTGAAGTGAGGCTGACGCGTTCAGTTCAGGGGCTGCAGGCCAGATGTCAGCATCTGCCCGCACCGCCGTCGGGTGGCACCTGCTCGCTGCTGATGTTGGATGCAGCTCGAGCACGCATTAAACCAGAAAAAGATGTTCAAATCTGACGTGCAGCCAAGCTCCACATGTCAGCTCCTGACAGGGTGATCCTCGTTCAGCAGAGGCACCGCAGGAAGAAGATCCATAAACTACCTGTTCATTCTAGACTGAGATCAGCTGGTTATTAAAATAACTTTTTAAATCATTTAGGTCGGTTTTTAAAAAACAAAGTTTTCCAAAAAAAAGTCAGCACTTCCAGCGCTGAAATGTGATGGTTTTCTAGTTTTCTTCTTTTTTTCCAGAAGTAAACTGAAAATCTTTGAGTTATTGAATTGTTGGACATTAAACCACAGTGAGTTTTTGGTTATGATGCCAATTTGTTGACATTTTATGGACCAAACAACTCGGAAAATAAGTGTTCGATAAAAAAAGAACAAAACAAATAATGTTGTGCTCGAAGAATTATAACATCAGATACGACACTTCCACTCTTAAGAGTTTTATAGTTGTACTAGAAGAAAACAGTTTAGCCGGGGGGGCTTCCTGGAGCCCCGCTGGGGCCCCTGTGGTTCACCAGGACACGTTTTGGACTGCAAAACAAAACATATTATGAAGCACTTCTGTTGCCTGTTATATATAATTTACCTGCATCACCTCCATGTTGATTCCACAGCCGGCAGTTATTGGTTGATTTCGTGGATTTAACAGGATAATTAATCATTTAGACAATAAAAGAAAAAGAAAAATTCATTGATAGAAAAGAGTTCATCACGCTGATGTGACTCGTTTGGAATATAACATGCAAAAAGATGATCATAACTAAATGTCCGTCTCCGTCTCAGACTGCTCCAGTGTTGAAGGATGGACCGGGAGCTGGTTCGGCCGAGCCAATCAGAACACGGAGAGCCCTCCAATGGAACCAGCCCTCAGGCCACGCCCACGCCCGACCCCTTCACCCCAGCGACCCCCACCCCTCCCCGTCTCATCCCCAACCCCATGCTCCTGGACTCCCCCGCCCCCACGCTAACACCCACCACCTCCTCCCCTCCTCCCCCCCTCACCCCCGCCCCCTCCGTCTCCGCGACACTCGGACTGAAGGTGGCCGGAGCTCCGTCCCCCCACATCCTGGTCCCCGCCCCCCGAAACTCACCTCCACCGCAAGCCCCGCCCTCCGCACCTACTCCCGCCCGATCCTTCCGTCCCCATCGGGCGTCTCCAAAGCATCTCCGACCACACAGACCTCCTCCTCTCTTCTTCCTCCCTCCTCCTCCTCCTCACCTACCGCAGCCACCACCGCCTCACCCCTCCTCTCCTCCTCCCCATCTTCCTCCGCAACACACAACAGCACCGCCATGTCGACCAGGATCCCCGCCGGCCAGACCAACGGGACCACGAGGCCCGTTTCCACGGCGACCTCCACACCCATCACGCCCTTCCACACGCCGGCCAGCCCACCTGGCAGACAGGTAGCGCATGCTGACATCCGTCTGTAGAGAAGGGAAACACTTTGCTTTAGAGAGTCAGATTCAAAGATTCATTTCACTTTAATGTCTGGAAACAGAAGGAGACTCGGCTCCTTTTCTTTGCCCCGGGTTTCGCCTGTCAGGCTGCACACAGGCTGCCCCGCCTCACTGCTGCCGCATGACGCTGAGAGGAAGACCTGCAGACAAAGAAGTTACCGCCAGATATTTAATTTACAGAAAATATTTTCCTAAAAGGACACAGGAATCGAACATCAGATGACGACAGCAGAAAAGATGCAAAAACAGGATTTAAAGTTCATATTTTTGCATTAACATTACAGATGTTTTGTTTCGTTTCACTGCTACGACTAGAAAAAGCCCAGAAAGGATTTCTAGCATTGTTTTTACTGGACGTCAGGAGTCATATGTGCTGTGTATTGTACGTACTTCAGTGATAGCGGTAGTAGAAGTACTGGTTCTCCTTCTGGGAGAAGAAACAGACTAAATGAAGCAGATTCAGGAGTTCTTCCATCACAAATGAACTCCTGAATTCACTCCAGTTTTGTTGCTTTTCTTAAACGATCAGCGGCAGATTGGTGAGAATAAAAAACAAAACTCAAAGGAATCGACCCACAAGGTGTCCATGAAGTCCTGAAAACCAAATCGGACTTTTATTCTTTTTAATCACACGGTTCCCGGTTTAAATCCGAACATTTATTCCACATTTACTGTTTGTATTTAACTTATAACTTAAGAAAATGATTCATTTTAATTAATCGCGGGGGGAACTAGAACTCGTACCGTCAGAGCGTCGCGTGACTTTAACTTTAACCTCGTTCACTTTAACCTCTCAAAGACAGACGAATTTAAAAATAAGATTTCACGACGTTGAGATTGGGGTGTTCGGCCGACCGGCAGGAGGACGTCTACCGCCTGAAGCCTTCCACCTTCCACCTGTCAGCGTGGGACTGCGGCGGGTTACCGTTTCCTCTCTGCCAGCTTTCATCTGTTTCACATCCTCAGCTCTTTGTTTCAGAGATGTGAACTTGTAGTCGAGCTGTGAGGAAGCCACAGCTGTTGGTTTTATCTCTACTTTCCAACTGGTCGGCTTTTTACATTTTTTTTTTTTTTTTTATCAAGATCAAAACTTTGATTGCAATGATGACACAGATTTAAGGCGAAAGAAAAGAAAGAAGAAAGCATAAAGGAAGATCAAAAGATCGGCGAATAGATGATGGCTGAAAATAAAGAGAGATGAAAAGAGCTGCGACACGTTTTTCTGCTCAGTGATGATGGATATGATTGAAACTGCGGTGAATGTGAAGCTATCTGAGCTTTCAGTGATGACTCAAACATTCACTGGTTCCAGCCTCACTAATATAAACTCATACTGGTTTACCTGCCTGTTATAACAGTGAACTGATTCATTTGCTTTTATTCAATCTGTGATGATACGTTTGAATATTTTATGGCAATTAGTCATTCAATAATATATTTAAATTTAGCTTTTTGATCGAAGACAAAATTAAAAAGTTTCAGTGGTTCGACAGCTCGAATGGGAGAATTTACGGGTTCTATTAAAAAATCTTACGATTTAAAAATAAAAATCAGGATTTTCCTCCGTTTTCTAACATTGTGTTCACTAAAATGATCAGTGGAAGTTTTGACATATTAATCACTAATTAAAAAACTGATTTTGATCAGTGTTCCTTTAAATTGCGCCTTTCCAAACAAACCAGTCTGACCTGACCGAATAAAACCAACGAAATTTCAATTAGAAATTTATACAACGTCAAAAAAACAACTGAAAATAAGACGTCAATTTCTTTGGATTGGGTTTATTTCCATTTTTATGTAAATGACCTTCAAACAGCTGCCTGCAGAGGAGGAAAGTGTCGAGTTTCAGAGTTTTCATGACGTAGAAAAGTGAAAGTAAGGAAACTCACAATTCAGCAGTTTTTGTTGAGTTTTGTTTACTCGCAAACATAATCACATCTTGTTCTCGGAGGAAATGTAATAAAAAAAAAGACATCCAGACTCTGAATCTCTTCCTTAACTGCCTCCCTCTTGTCCCCCTCCCCCTTATCCTCCCCCTCCTCCCTTTTTTCCAGGTATCACAGGCTCTTCCTGTGGGCACACCTGGTCTTGTGCGAGCCAATCAGAGCACCTCCCCTGTCAGGCAGAGGGTATCCCAGCAGACTTTGCTCCTGGGGAAAGGTCTCAAAGGGTCCGGCCCGGACCAGGTGCTGCTCAGAGCTCAGATGGTAAACACGCACATAAAATCCACATTGATGTGGATTTCCACACGTTTTAGCTCAAATAAATGCAAAGAAGCCCGAAGAATAAAAGTGGAAAAGTAGGAAGGAGTTTGTGTTTGACAGCAGATTGGTCCCAGAGAGGGGAAGATATAAAGTGTAACACTCAGATGTACACGTTTCCCTTCACAGCTTGTTTACGGCTTTCCTCCTGTTTATTTTCTTCTTCTTCTTCTTCTTCTTCTTCTTCTTCTTCTTCTTCTTCTTCTTCTTCTTCTTCTTCTTCTTCTTCTTCTTCTTCTTCTTCTTCTTCTTCTTCTTCTTCTTCTTCTTCTTCTTCTTCTTCTTCTTCTTCTTCTTCTTCTTCTTCTTCTTCTTCTTCTTCTTCTTCTTCTTCTTCCTCCCTGTTTCTCCTCATCTCCCTGCAGCTGATTCTTACATCTGCTATGCGACCTGCCCAGTCGTCCTTTTCCTCCTCCTCTTCCTCCTCCTCTCCTTCCCGTAGCCCCGCCTCTGCTCAGGTGAGCCGCCCAGCAGAACCTCACTTTTTTTTTTTTTTTTTTTGTCCACATGTTTCTCTTCAATCTTTTATCGCGTTGCACACGTAGCGTGACTAAATCCTAACAATTGAAATGTGGGTTTAACGACGGAGTCGGACGAGACCAAATATTTGTCCTTCGCGATGTCAGATTATGTAACAAAATCCCGAAAAGTCTCGCCGTGTCTTTTGTTGCTAAGCAACGGCAACGTGGACGCCAAGAAGGCGGTTTTCCACAGATGCATTATTTAAGTTATGAAGCAAAACCTTACGTGACTAAAATGACAAAATATGATAATATTATTGACCTCCGCTATTTCTCGCCAGTCTGCTTAGATTAGTTTAACGTTAGTTTGCTAACTAATTCAACGTTATTTTGAATGTAGTAATTTGATATTTCAGAAAAATGCCCGCTGCATTGTATTATCACTATATTTGTGCCTTTTCACTCTTACTGTCAACAGAAATCTTATTTTAGGTTGATTTATTTGTCCATTATTTTTTTCTGGCATCAAGATGAAACTGCAAAGTAACTAAAATGATCAAATAATTTAAAGTTTGTTTAAAGATGTTTGAAGTTTAAAGATGTTTGCCTCTGAAGGACAGTTAGAAAGGCCGTTTATCATTTATGCCCGCTGCTTCAAATGTACCTGCTGCACCTGGTAACAGTTGCTAAGCTATGATTGGACAGTCGCTGGTTGAGGGGCGGAGTTTAGCCAGCACCTTACTGGTAAAAAGATGAGCTGTTAACTGAACATCTTATCTGTGTCTCCCTTTTTTTTTCATTTCCAGCTCCAGAGTCTCACCTTGAGGCCTCCTCCCCCCGGGACCCTCACCATCCCCCCCTCCCTCCGCCTCAAGGCCCCCTCCTCGGCGCCGCCTCCTCCCCTCTCTCGTCCTCACACTCCCCTCTTCCCTCCTCTCAGGCCGCGACCGCAGCCCATCACCACGGCAACGGAGAGCCCGCCCCCGCCCGGCCGCCACCTGTCCGTCCCTCCTCCAAGTAGGTCCCCAGGGGGGTCACCTGAGCTGGATGATGCTGCATCTCAGGAACCTTGAGTCTGATCAGGGTTTGATTTTCACCGTGAAGTAAATCAAAATACAGACGAGGAAGGGTGGTGGTGGTGGTGGTGGTGTGTGTGTGTGTGTGTGTGGGGTGGGGGGGGTGGGGGGATTATTATCTAATATCCTGAAAATGTTCTTCATCAATTTCCTGAAGGTTTGCTGGTATTTTGCTTTAAATTTTGAAGATATTACCAAAAATATCTAAATCATTTACTTTTGATGATCCCGGGATTCAAACTTCCTTATTTTGGTCGAAACCCTTAAAACAACCTGCTGTTTAAATCCCGTTTCTCATCGTGCCGTCTCGTCCTTCGTCCACAGCGCTCTACTCTCCGGTCCGAGCCGTCCCTCTGAGACCCAGACTTCACTCTCCCAACGGCCACAGGGCGGCGCCGCCTCGACACGCCTCGACTCGCCAACCGATCGCCGCCCCGTCCGGTCGGGCCCCTCCCATCGGCAGGCCGCTGGCCGGACTCGAGAGCTGTCCGTTAACTCCGGCCATGCTCGGCCAATCCCGGCGCGGCCCGTTGTCCGGCGCCCGCCCCTTGTCGGCCACGTCACATTTCGAGCGCTCGCCGTCCGCGGCGAGGCAGCTCCAGATCATCGCCCTCTCTTCGGGCCGCCAGCAGCAGCCGGGCACGTACACCCACACGTCGGTGCAGCCGGCGCCGGCGGTCGTGGAGTCGCCGCCGGAGCTCTCCGGCCAATCCAAGAGGACTTTGAGCGGCGAAGACGCGCTTCCTCTTCCTCCGAACCCCTCGTTGCCCTCGCCTCCGGCCCTCCTGAGTCCCGCCTCGCCTCCGGGTCACGCCGGCCCTCAGACACAAACTCTGACCCAGAGAGGAGAGGCGAAGGAGAGGGAGGAGCAGAGGGAGAAGGGCCGAGGGGCGAGGCCGGGAATCAGGGAGGAGGGGAGCGTCGGCAAAGACCCGAGGCCGGAGAGAGACGACCAAAGAGACCGAGCGACGGAACAGAAGCCGACGACCGAGAAGGAGATCGGTCGGAAGGAGCGGGAAGTCGAAACGGGCCGAGAGGACGAACGCATGGACGTGACGGAGGAAGGTGACCGAGAGAGGAGAGAGGAAGACGAGGAGACGAAGAAGATGGAGGACGAGGAGGACGGAGAGACTCCTATGGACCAGTCGGAGAACCCAGTGCCTGATACCGTCAAAGACTCCGGTGTGGAATCCAAACCCATCCCGGGTCTGATTTCAGCTCCTCTTCCAGTCCAAACTCCGGCCGCGGTCCAAGCGCCAGCTCCGGTCCCGGTCACAGACCCAGACCCAGACCCAGACCCAGATCCAGACCCAGACCCAGTCCCAGACTCAGTCCCAGACCCAGACCCCGTCCCCGAGGTCTCCGTCCAAAACCAGAGTCTGCCGGAGCCTCATGGAGACCTGCAACCCGTCAGCCAGGAGGACTTCTGCGAGAACATGTCGACCCAGTCGGACAATCAGTCAGGTACCTTCGACCACGCTGAGTTTATTTGTCGTTTGTCCCCTAAAGTGTTTCCACCTCCGAGCTGCAACAACCTTCGACACGTCTCAAAGCTGCATCAACTCTGACTTCATCTTTTTTTTTTCAGAGTTTCTCCGAGTGGAAACTTCTTTTAAACATTAAGGGAAGCAGCTGAATGTAGAAACATGAAATAAAACCGAGACGGCCGGCTGTCTCTCAACTGGTTTCAGTAAAACAGATTTATGTTGGCGGTATTTGATATTCTAGTTCAACCCCGAAAAATAGATGCTGGATGGATCCGACCAATCAGGTTCTTCCACCAAACCGGTAAAAAGATGGACGTCTCTCAATTTGCATACTTGAATAATTCTTTGCATCACTTTTGGGAGTAAAAAGTGTGTTTGCATTGACCTGGATTAGAGTCCTCATAACGGTCCAAAAAAAATCTATGCACATCTGACAAAACTTTTCAAGACGTGATCTTAAAATCAAATCAAACTTGTTTGATAATTCATCACAATTGTGTTTTTTTTATTTCACTGAAAGATCGATCAGCTGATTATGTTAATAGCTCACGTATCTGATTTCTGTGTCCCAGCGTTGTCCAGCCTCTCCTCCCAGTCCCCGCCCTCCTCGCCCTTCATCGCCCCCCCGACAGAAACCCCCCTCCCCTCTTCCCGGCTGAGACCGCCCACCCGACCGACCTCAGCCTATCGCAGCAGGAGGCGGAGAAAGCTGACGAAACGTCCGAAGAGTCGCGGCGCGCGGCCGACGCCGAGCCGGTGCCGCCCCTCGGCCAATCGGAGGACGAGTCGGAGAACTTTGGCCAATCGGAGAGCTTGGTCCAATCGGAGAACTTCGGCCAATCGGAGAGCTTGGTCCAATCGGAGAGCTTCGGCCAATCGCCCAGCGGGCCCTGGGAGCCGAGGGCGTGGCCTGAAGGACGGCAGGTTCTGACTCACCTGGTGGAGGGCTTTGTCATCCAGGAGGGCCTCCAGCCGTTTCCTGTAATCACGCGTTTACTTTTCTTTTTAAACATAATATTTGTAAAGAGATTCACAGGAAGTAACTTCAACTCACCTGTTGGGTTTTGTTGTCGCGCAGGTGAACCGCTCGTCGCTGCTGGTTCCGGAGCAGGTGACCAAACCGCAGGAGGTGAACGGGACCAACGGGACGGCGGCGCTGCCGGTGGCGGACACCATAAAACCGACCGAGCACTCCACCGACTCGGAGGAAGAGGAGGGAGGAGACATGGACGACCCGGCGACCGGTAACTGTCTTCACGCTCGTAAACTGCATTTCAAACATGCTCCGTAAAAAAACCCATCATGTTCCTTTAATGTTCGATTTGTTGTTGTAGAGCTGAAAGTTGAAGTTGATCGAGCTGAAGACGATTAATTTCACTTTAGAGAATCATGACATGACATTTCCTGACATGTTAAAGACCAAACAATGAATCCAGTAAATCATAAGCAGGTTATTTGGTCATTAAAAGGGTTTTTAGTTCCTGAACACTTTTTCCCCGATGAAACAACATTTTTTTGGGGATGCAAAAAATTTCGTTTCAACTGTTGTTCTTTGGAAAAATGTTCGATTATCCATTAAAACAGTAATTAAACAGGATGCAAAGAAGAACATGCAAAGTACTTTAATATCAAACCATGTTAAGCAGACGGTTAAAGCGTGAGAATAAAAAGTCTCGTTTAAGGAGCAAATGAGAGTTTTCTTTTGAACACATTTTTTAAGATTTCAATCAGAAGTTAAATAAGAATCGCGGTACGATGTGTTTAAAGAACTGGGAAGCTTTTATTTTGAAGGGCGCTTTCTTATTCTGGACGAGTTAAATCTGTCACGGGTAGTTTTTCTGTCGTACAGTGATTTTTAAACAGTCGTTTGGTGTACGTTGGGACGAGCAGCGAAGGCGTGGTGCAGCTCCACCTGCTGCTCAGGTGACCGTCGCCGTGTTTGTGTTTCACCTGCAGGCTCCGCCCACCGAGACCGGACGGTGCTGCACTGCCAGTTCTGTGGGAAGAGAGGCCACGCGCACAACTTCATGCGGTCCAAACGCTTCTGCTCGACTTCCTGTGCACGCGGGTGAGAACCAGCGGGGGGGAGGGGGCAGGATGTGGTTTGTGTGTCTGTGTATCTTATGATGCAGAGATGAGCGTGAATTAAAGCAGCAGAAGGAGGAAGCGTCGTCTCACCTCTTCTCTCTTCTGTCAGGTTCAACGTTCGACTGACGAAGCGTCTTCGGGCTCTGAGCGCCGGCAGCCGGTCCGAGAGGCCTCGACCGGCTCTGAACCGGGCCGAGTCGGTGCCCGGGAAACCTCTGCTGCTGCGGCTGGTAGGGTCCCTGAACGCACCACCACTTTTAACCAGGAGACACGTTCAGATGTTTTGTGGAGTAAAAGTAGCAGGACAACATGAGAGAAGTCAAAGTTCAGCATTTCAGGTCCGGCTTAAAAAACAAACAACTGAAGTATTTATAAATGTACTTTTAATATAAAACACTGATTCTACAGGAAAGTGGACCTTTACTGACATATTTTTGTGTTGAGTATTCATAAACTGAAGTCAGGCTGAGATATTAATTTACTGTGAAACCTCTCCTGATCATCTGAAACTCACAGCGACGACTTCGTTTTCTGAGACCGACGGTCCAAAACAAAGATAGAAAAGAAAAGAAAAATAAAACCTCATTAAACATTAAAGTCATAATTAAAGTTGTGGTAATACAGTAATCAGATTAGAGCTGCAGTTTTTAACACCTCAATCCTTCAATCAGTCCCTCCAGGAGTTTGTTTTGCAGCTTTTCTCCAAAATTACGATATAATTTGTGGAGTTCTTTGCTGTAAAAAGGTGGAATCACTCCCTGATGGAGAGTAATCTGGGGTGACTTCCTGTGATAATAATCCTGCTCAGATATTTGTTTTTCTTTCTGTGCTGAACCATGACGGGGCTCAAAGTGATTAAAAAAGGCTCCATCTGCTGTCAGAGTAAGAACTTTACATGCTTTTTAAATCCTGTTCATTCAACACGAAAACAAAGTTCAGTCTCTCACAGCTGGACAAACCTCATTTAACATGTTCCTCATTCCATCATATGACCATGATTCCCACAAACCCCGTCACTTCCTGTTTTGTTTTTTTATGGCGAGAGGAGAGCGGGGCGGGATGGGGTGGGCGGAGCCTAATGATTGGAAATGAACATTTTTGAGACTTTATGTTGTAATACTTTCAGCAGAGCTTCTGTTCACGATGGTTTTTTTGTAGAATAATCGCAGGAATTTTGCAGAATTTGCTAAACTGTTTGAGTTTGCATTAATTATTGAGATTGAAAAAGGTTTTATGATCATTTTCAACAGGTTCAGAGAAAAGTGGTTCTTTTATACTTTGTGTGTTCAGGATGTAGATTAGACTCAGCGTGAGTCGGGTTCAGGCCGAGGTTACGGGAAGTGGAACTCTGTTAGTACGCAGACTTTTACCAGCTAACACGCTGAAGTGAATCTCTGGGTCTCAACGCTCACCTCAGACGTTTGCTTCACGAGCCCCGAGGACTCCTGGGAGGTGGAGTCGCGTTTCCTGTCGTTTCTGAGGCGTGTAGACGTCAGTGGCCGAGACGCCTGTCAATCAAAGCAAATAAATATCCTCTGATTAATCAAAATGTCCATAAATACGCATTAGAAGCAAGCTGTGTATTTTGTAGGAAAACTTTGTTGTTGTTGTTTTTAGAAATATTAAAAAATACAAACTAATAAGATCCAATAGAAATTGTTTTCTTTGTAAATACAGGTTTCAAAATCTTATTAAAAACACTTTTCAACCCCAAATAATTTGTTTATTTTCCCAAATTTTGTTTCAAACTAAATCTTGATATACGTATTGGAGAAAGAATAAGATTGTGAATGAATGACACCAGATTTGAAGTATTCGTGTTGTTTATGTATTATGATGCAGATGTTTATACTGTCAACAACACCTTTAATGTTAGAATCTGCAGCATCAGCACATTAAAGCGTGACCTCACCTGCCTCCTGAATCTTCTCTCTCGTGACTCCTTCCAGCCTCGTGACCTCTGGAGCGCCGGTCGGCGGGAAAAGGAGGGAAAGGAGAAGGCGGTGGCGGCGCCGGAGGAACGGGAGGAGGAAGATGAGGATGACCTCGGGGGAGGCGGGGAGGAGGAAGACGACGACGGAGGAGAGGAGGATCCTGCTGTTGCCATGACGGCGAGGATGGATCGGCGGGCGGCGCGCAGAGCGAGGAGGGCGTCGGCCCCCGCCGTCACCACGTCGACGCCCACCACCACGTTCAAGCCCGCCCCCTCGCAGTGGAGCGTGGAGGAGGTCGCCGCCTTCATTCACACGCTGCCAGGTGACTGTTGGGAGTCAGCGAGGAGGTCTCGCGCCTCGCTGCAGCTGTCCAAACCGGCACACTGATTAACGACGCCGTAATCGTCAGCAGATGGAGAACGCTCGTTCCTCCGTCGCTCCTCGTTCAATTAAACGTTTCGCAAAAACGCTGAAATGAACCGCAGGGTGAGGAAACGGGAATACTTTAAAACCGGCGTGAAAACATCTGGAGGAGAAAACAAAACGCTCCGAGACCCAAATCTCAGATCAGATCGTTCGGTCGTTGTTCTGGTTCTCAGGCAGCTTCTCGCGTTCATCTTTCATTAACGGCAAAACAATCAGATCAGGATGATGAATCTGGACCTGAAGTCTCCAAAAATGTTCTTTTCTAGAATTTATCCTTCATAAAAATGTTGACCGATTTTATTTGTAAGAGTTCAACCTTATTCAAATAGAAGGTGATGTTTGTGAGGTTTCATCATTAGTGTTCACGGCTGAACGTTCAGCACGACGCAAATAAAACCGTTCCGTAAAACAACATAAATCAAGCATATTAAAACACAGACAGAAAATTCAAATTCACTGATTTCACTCTGCAACAACCTCAGAAAGCTTCAATATGTAAAACACGAGGCTTGCAGCCGTTTCAAGATGTAAAGAAGTCTTTTACACGTCGCACATCGAAGGTTTCGGTCACAAATTCACCGACTGACGGAAAACGAATCTAAAACTCCTGCATGAAGAAAACAAACTGAGACGTGAAGTCTAATATTAAATATATTAAATATTAATATTAATATTAAAGTTGTTCCACAGACTGAAGGCGTCGCTAGAAAAGGAGACGCTCGTCTTCGGCAGTGAAACGTCGTACGAGCACATTTTTGCCGGTTTGGAAACGGCGAGCGAAGCGATCTGCGGCCTCTCCACTAGATGTCGCTGCATCCTCCGTTATAACAGCCGAGATCTCGATTTGTTATTGTGAATGTCGTAAACTGGAGCGGCGAACGCAGCGACAGAGGGATGTTTTAACCGTCAGCGTGTGGTTGTTGTTCCAGGCTGCGGCGACGTGGCCGAGGCGTTCCGGCTGCAGGAGATCGACGGCCAGGCTCTGCTGCTGCTGACCGAGGACCACCTGATGACCAGCATGAACATCAAACTGGGACCCGCCCTCAAGATCTGCGCTCACATCAACGCACTAAAAAACCAATGAGAGAGAGAAAATAAACAAACAGAAAAAAACCACAAAGGTTTAATATGGACGGCAATAAAAGGGGAAGAAATCTGTGGAGTTCAAATAGTTTGTGACAAAAAGCTGACACCAAGGATGACAGAAAAAAGTCAAAAAAAGAGATTCGAGGTCATTTGTAATTTATGAGATTATAAATGGAGGTGTGGCCTTAGCAGGAAGCGAAGAGGTGTGCAGGAGCATGAATCTGCCAGAGTCCATTAGAAATTTCATCCGTTTTTGGGCCCTGTGACTGTAGCAGGCGACCGTGAGGGACTTTTTTGTAACTTTGTGTATATTTTACACGCCGCAGGAGAGTGTACATTTGAAGCTATTTCATGAAGGATTTTGAACATTTAATATATGAAATTTGTCTATTTAGTTTTTTTAGAACGTGACGTCAACGACAAATCTATCCAGTAGCTAACATAACCCGTGTGTGAAAGAAAAAAACAATAATAATACGTAGACTTTGTAAGTGATTAATGAAAGTTTAATGTTTTATATCACTATATTCTGGACAAAAATCATGTCTGTGGATAAAAAAAAAAAAGAAGAAAAAAAAGAAGTCACTATCAGGGTAGAGACTGGTGTCTTTAATCGTCACATTTTTATGGTATCCTGCTTGAAATTATTTAATAAATGAATAATTAATCAAAACAAATGATTCATGGTGATGTTTGAAGTGAAATGTTTGGAGGGTGGAGGGACACCAGCAGGGGGCCACAGTGAGGCAGGTGAGTGATGGATGAGGAGGAAGGTTTTATTTTATTTTATTTCCCTCTATTAATCCCCGAGGGGAAATGTCTTCACTGCAGCAGGGGGGCTCTCAGGGGGGGCTCTCAGGGGGGAGATGCTGCAGCAGGCTGCCACTAGCGCGGTGCCAGGTAACCTGACCTGAGGTGCATGTTTTTGGATGATGGGAGGAAGCCGGAGAACCCGGAGAGAACCCACGCAAGCACAGGGAGAACATGCAAACTCCGCACAGAAAGGCCCAGGACCGGATTCGAACCCGGAACCGTTTTGCTGTGAGGTGACAGTGCTAACCACTGCAGCACTGCACCACTGCACCGCCCAAAATATAAACCAAACTGATTTGAATTCATGTCTCAGAGCTGCTTCCTGTTAAAAAAAAAGTGCATGTCAGTGAACCTGCAGTTCTTCTGCTGGATTCAGGCTTTTAGTTTTCCTGACTTGAGGCTGTCTCATCTCTCCAGATCTGTTTTAGGTTATCAGGTCTCACATGAGCTCTGATTGGCTTTGAACCGAGGGGTTTGTTTTTCACCACACCCTGTAGTAAATCTTATTGCAGGCATTTCTGTGTGGATCAGCCCGGGGAGCACTAACGGGACAGAGCAGGGGTTCATCTTCAATTTGTACTTTTAAAAAGGATTTTAAAAAGACTTTTATCTGCTCCAAAATATCAAGAATTCACAGATATTTGTTAACGTCTTTGTTTTAAAACTTTTTCCAGACTTATTAATAAAGTAATTTTTTCGCACAGTAAGTTTTTTAAATTCCTGCAGGAAGACAAAGAAAGAATCCAAAGCCTCCCCGAGGTCAAAACACGGATTGATTTTCTCTCTTGGAGCGCGTAACAACGCACGGCGGCTCGCCATGGCGCACATGTGCAGGCAGATCACCGGGAGCGCGGCGAGCTGCGTGGGTTGGGTCGGGGTCATCGTGGCCACCGCCACCAACGACTGGGTCCGGACCTGCGACTACACGGTGGCTACCTGCGTGCGCATGGACGAGCTGGGCTCGCGGGGCCTCTGGGCGGAGTGCGTCATCTCCCCGGCGCTGTACCACTGCGTGGGTCTCAACCAGATCCTCACACTGCCCGGTGAGAGAGGAGGACAGATGGATGGCTGGGGAAACATCATTTCATTTCAGTTATTAATCATGAATATTAACCAACCGACGGACAATGTGTGTGAGAGAGAAACAGGAGTGGTTGGAGCTGACGGATGCGCTGATCATTCAATTCATTGCTTGGCTAAATTGTTCATTTTGTTAAAAACAAGTGTTGCACGAGTTTCCTTAGTTAATATTTTGGACACAGATATTTCTAACTTGTTTTAATCAACTTTGAGCTTTTATTTTCTGATTTTGCACCTTCTTTCATTCCACAATACGTACAAGTGTGTTTTTATGAACAAAAACAGTTTAAAACTTATTTTAAATTGTATAATAGCTTTTTATGAGGTATTTTCTGAAAAAGGAAATTCCTGTCTTGTCTTTGGTGCCAACGCATGTGCGCACATTCCTCCCTCCGAGCCTGCCAGAGGTGAGCTGTGTTGAATTAAACCAAGCAGATGCTCTCTTTCTCTCTCAGCCTACGTCCAGACGTCTCGTGCTCTGATGATCTGCGCATGTCTGCTGGGTCTCCCCGCCATGCTGCTGGTCCTCATGTCCATGCCCTGCGTCCGGATGCAGAACGACACCTCGGCCATCAAGCAGCGCCGCGCCCGCGTGGGGGGCGTCCTCTTCCTCATCATGGGTGTGCAGGCCTCCTAACACACACACACACACACACACACACACACACACACACACACACACACACACACACACACACACACACACACACACACAGTTAAGTTTGGTTTTAAAGGACAGTAGTTTGGTTTTAAAGGACAGTAGTTTGGTTTTAAAGGACAGTAGTTTGGTTTTAATGACAGTAGTTTGGTTTTAATGGACAGTAGTTTGGTTTTAGAGGACAGTAGTTTGGTTTTAAAGGACAGTAGTTTGGTTTCAAAGGACAGTAGTTTGGTTTTAATGACAGTAGTTTGGTTTTAAAGGACAGTAGTTTGGTTTTAATGACAGTAGTTTGGTTTTAATGACAGTAGTTTGGTTTTAAAGGACAGTAGTTTGGTTTTAAAGGACAGTAGTTTGGTTTTAATGACAGTAGTTTGGTTTTAATGGACAGTAGTTTGGTTTTAGAGGACAGTAGTTTGGTTTTAAAGGACAGTAGTTTGGTTTCAAAGGACAGTAGTTTGGTTTTAATGACAGTAGTTTGGTTTTAATGGACAGTAGTTTGGTTTTAGAGGACAGTAGTTTGGTTTTAGAGGACAGTAGTTTGGTTTTAATGACAGTAGTTTGGTTTTAGAGGACAGTAGTTTGGTTTTAGAGGACAGTAGTTTGGTTTTAATGACAGTAGTTTGGTTTTAGAGGACAGTAGTTTGGTTTTAGAGGACAGTAGTTTGGTTTTAGAGGACAGTAGTTTCAGGCTTTGCAGCTCTCGTGTCTTTCCAGCTGTTGCGGGAGGGAGGAGGGATGGAAGCTCGGGCTCATCCTGACCAAGTTCATGTCCTTCCTGTGGGATGAGACAGGTACTTCCTGTCCACAGCCTCACGGACAGACAGCCAGACAAACACGAGGATGAACTGAAGCCCGAATGTGTTTCACCTCTAAAGCTACTGACCCTCAGCTGTCCGTCCGTCTCTTCCAGCCGTGGGGGGCATCGTGTCGACCCTCTGGTTCCCCATCGGCGCTCACCAAGACGAGGGTCTGATGTCGTTCGGCTTCTCCCTGTACGCCGGCTGGGTCGGATCCGGTCTCTGTCTCGTGGGCGGCTTCGTGATCTTGTGTTGCCAGGGCAACGACCCGGGCACCCCGAACAGGGAGAACAGCTTCTACTACTCCAGACAGGGGGTCACGGCCGCGCCGCTGGACCCCCCCGCCAACCACGCCAAGAGCGCACGCGTGTGAAGGACGGCTTCAACTCTGTCCGTGCTGCTTCTCACGTTTAGCCGACACAACTTTAAGAGCGATTTATAATAAGTGAACATGTCGGGGATTTTCCATCAGCCTGTTGAATCTGGGAAACTTCCAATCAGTCTGTATCTGCCCGGAAATCAGATAACAACATTTTATTTGTAATTTTTCACTAGACATGACCTTTTTAGTGTTTGTTAAACCATACATAGCGACATAATTATTAAATTTGTAAAACCAGGTTTAAAAGTCTGATTTCGTTTGGTCAACATATTAAAGTCAAAGGATTTTACATTAAAAAAAATTATTATTATTGTTAAAAACTTTTTTTTTAAATCTGTTTTTGCGATGTTTTTTTTTAGGAATAAAGGGTTTTTATAAATCCAGCTATAAGTAATATATAAACAAATCCTTCTGTAAAAACCTTCAGAATATAGATGTGAATTAAACTGGAAAAATGTTTGTAAAATTAAAGACATTTCTCAAAAAGATTTTTTTCTTACTCTCTGCCTGAAATCTCCACATCAGTCACACTTAGACACACTAAATCTTCCAGTTTTATTCCCATATATATTCTGAAGGTTTTTACCAAGAGGTGTGTTCACATTTTATTCATAGCCTGATTTATTACACATTATATATACGCAACATTTTGGTGAATTTAGCAGAGATCTACAGATGCAAATACACAAATTGTAGTAAAATAAACACCTAAATTTGTATTTAGGGTGTTTGTTTTTTTCCTAGTTGTCTGAAAGAAGATAAGTTATAGAAGCAAAATGGTCCCACATCTCAAAATTGACAAGTATATGAAAACATTGTTTTAGTTTTTCCTTTGTTGAAATATTGTGCTTCGTCAGAGTCGCTGTTCTTGGGGTCATAAACATGCCTTGAATTTAAAAGTGTAATTCCCCTTCCTGTATAAACACCATCTTCAGCTGAACTCTGGTTTTCATGCTTTCCACAGACAGGAAGGAAAGTGTGATGGTTTTGCTGTTTTGGCTCTCGGCCCGTTTAACTGACCGCGACCTCCAGAGTAAATGAACCCGTTCCTGTCAGGAGGATCCGATCAGCTGTCTGTAGATTCAGATTCTTTACATAGTTTGAATGTAGCAAACTATTGCTTCATGTTCTTTTAATTATTTTTTTATATTTTAAAAAGCAGCAAAGTTTGTTTGTTGAACAAACTATTACACGCTCATATTTAATATGTTGTTTTATGTACCAATAATTGTCGTTTTTAACATTTTTTACTCTTTTATTAACAGCATAATCATTACATATTAACTGTCTGTATTGTAAATTTTTGTCCGCTGCTTCACATAATAAAAGTTAGTTTTTCACTAAAATAAAAGTCTTGAGATTAATTTTTTCACTCAAAACGAGACATTTATTCCTGCGGACTAATTCTCATTCACACCCATTAACACACTTTGCTGCTGCAGAATCTGAATAATAACATTCACTCACACAGAAGAAAATAAACAAAGTGAGTAAAGACTAAAGAAAGCACGCCAACAAAAGCAAACGAAAAATAAAACCAGCCTGTGGCGTTCACTGACCTTAATCTGCAAAAGAAAATGTGAGCATGTGATGTTCACGGAGGAGCAGGAAGCAACAACCTTCATGAGGAAATATCATGATCAACATCATCACTGAGTTCAACATGTCAACGTGACCGCCGGTACGTGAACATCAGTGATGTCACCATGGAAACCTGAAACTGGAGCAGAGAAACATCAGATTTTGGTGTCAAACTCTGTAAATCATCAACAGAGACCCTTGAAATGTTTCAGAAAGTCTCCGGCGGTGAAGCAACGAGCCGGGCGAGGTGTTTCTGATGACATCACGTTTCAAGAAGGGGGCGGAGCTTCACCGTCCAAGACTGAAGAAGAAGGCATCAGGTCAGGAGACACCAGGTGGGTTTTCTTTGTGTCACCGTGAATTCGTCCCCCAGATTCAGACTGTCAACACAGAGTTCCACTGGGAACCTTCTGAGGCGTCTGAGGGGAAAACATTCACTGTGAACCACCTGAACTGTGGCGCCGTGGCAACAGGGTTCTCCAACACGACCGCTCACAGCGGAGAAGAGGAATCAGTGGAAATCACTGCACGGGCTCAGGAACACTCGGCTGTTAGCAGACGTGTTGAAGACTTTGTTCCCCCAAAAATCTGCTGTTTCTCTGCTCCAGTTTCAGGTTTCCATGGTGACGTCACCGATGTTCTCGTACCAGCGGTCACGTTATCGTGAGGAACTCAGTGATGATGTTGAACTCTGAATACTTCCTGATGAAGGTCACTGCTTCCTGCTGCTCGGGGTGCATCGCTGCGCTGCGTTCAACGGGAACAGACGGAACTTTTAGATCGCACCTCTCACGAAAAAAAATGTGGTTTGTTTACACTTCTGCGCACTTCAGATCTGAGTTATTAACCATGAAGCCTCAAAGTAGGTTCATCCAACCGAAGCTACGGGACACGTAAGATCTCCAGCGTGGAGTGGCTGCAGGCAGATGTTGCTCAAAGGTTACCGTCCCGGTAGGGTTGTTTGTGTTTCCTACGAATGAAGACGGTCACCGGACTTTACTGGAGCTTCTGACCGTCGTCTCCTCCTTCTTCTATCCAGACCAAGAGATGCGTTCAACGGGGAATTCTTGTTGATGTATGACTTTGTTTGATTTTTAAAAAGCTTTAAAGTTTTATTCACTATTTTCCGTTTCGGAGGACGGAGGAACACGTCTTCAGTCCTCCTCTTCATCGTCAAACGCGTTATTGGTCTTTCCCTGGGACCTGCTGCCTCTGCCGGTGTTCTGGCCTGCCGACCCAGACTGGTATCCGTACTGGTCACCGTTGTCCTCATACGGCCGCTCTCCGTCCCGGTCCTGGTCCCGCTGTTGGTCCTGGTCCCGCTGTTGGTCCTGGTCCTGCTGTTGGTAGTTGTGTCCCCTCTCCTCCGGGGCAGACCAGCCCTGGTAGGGCATGTCGTCCTGCTCCTGGGGGTAAAGGTCGTCGTCCGGGGAGAAGGTGTCGTCCAGGTGGTCGTCGTAGCGACGGTAGGAGCTGGCGTGCGCCTGCTGCTGGCGGGCGTCCAGCTCCAGCGTGCTGTGCCAGACTCCGTAACAACCGTAGATCAGCAGACCTGCGGACGGACACGCCGTGAAAACTCAGAGCGGGACGGCAGGAAAAAAAACACAGAACCACTTCATACCGGTTAAATGATCGGTCCGTGCAATGCATCATTTTACTTGACAAGAAATCTTAAAATCAGCTGGTTCCTTTGTAGAAATAAATCAACTATGAGAAGTGTTCAAAGGTTGGAAATAAGTAGAAAATGCTGGCTTTTAAATCAAAGTAACTGAACCCAGATTTATTTAATAATCGACCTTAATATTTATAGTTTCTGCTTCAGTTGAAGTGTTTTTCGATAAATTGGCATTTTGCTCGTTCTTCATCATCATCCAGCGATGAAGATCTTGTCCTGCTCCTCCTCAATCAACCAAAACAGACTCTGTGACCTGTTTGTGACCAACTCGACTACATCCGAAGCTTCTGTTAAAGTATTCACTAACTAACTAACTAACTAACTAACTAACTAACCACGGATTAAAAGTTTCCTCCTCGTAATCAATTACTCTTTATAATATAAACATATAAAAAATATATATCCAATTTATTTTTATAACACCGTTGTCGTGCATCGTTACTTATTGAGCTGTAAAATGAAGAACTCACCTATGAAGCACCAGATGGTGAACCTGGCCCAGGTGAGTGGAGACAGTTTCAGCATCAGGTAGCTGTTGACCAATATGGCCGCCGCAGGGACGAAGGGCACGCACGGCGCCATGTAGGGCAGGCGGCGTGTGCTCTCCGGCTGCTGTATGATCGTGATCAGAAGCTTCACCAGGGAGCCGGCCATCGCGGTGGCCACGAGGCCTGAAAACACCGCCCCGGCCCCCGAGCCCTGCTCGACGCCAAATATGACGGTGGACCAGAGGAAGAAGGACGTGAGGAAGAAGAGGAGGGTGCATCTGGTCACCATGCGGCCGGTGGCTGGGGTGGGCCGTGCCGACGCATCGGGCATTCCCAGCCGCAGTCGCAGGGTGTAGTAATGACCTCCCAGGAGCCTTTTCAGCAGGGAGGCGTGGCCCGTGTGGAAGTCAGAGCCGTCTCCTTCCCCCTCGGTCCCGCCGGCGTGGTAAGAAGACGACCCGTCGTAGTCCGAGCCTCCGATCAGGACGCGGTCATCTTTGGTCGAGACAGGTCCGTCGTCCCGGTGCTTCGGCCCGTCCCCGTCCTCCCCGGAGTTACACTGGGGCAGGTCGACGTGTTCGTCGGGCTGGTAGCGCAGTAAGAGCACGCACACGCTGACCAGAGTGTAAGCCAGCAGGGTGCCGATGGACATCATCTCGATCAGGTCCCGGAGGCTCACCAGCAGGGCGAGGACGGCCGCCAGGCTCCCCGACACCACGCACGCCACCGCCGGAGTGTGTGTGAGCGCGGACACGTGAGACAGGAACCTTCGAATGCAGACACAAAAAAACAAGTTGCTCCTTCTTAAAGCTCTTTTCTCCCGCCTGCGTGCATCTCCTCACCTGAACAGCAGTCCGTCCCGGGACATGGCGTAGATGACCCGGGGCATCGGGAACAGGGAGCCCAGCAGGGACACGGTGAGTCCGGCTATAGAGCCGACAGCCACGGTGTACTTCCCCCAAACGAAGCCGTGCACGGCGAACATCTCCATGAGGGGGGCGGAGCCGTCAATCAGGTTGTAGGGAACCATGAGGGTCAGGATCACGCTCACCTGTCCGAGGGGATCCCAACATTCAGAAAGCTTAAATATGAGAATATTCAGAGGAGGCCTTCGAAGTCCGAGGTGTCTGTTCAGGGAGGAGATTTCGTTCTTGTACTGACCGACACGTAGGCGGTGAGGCAGGTGACCAGCGAGGCGGTGATGGCGTAAGGGATGGAGGTGTTGGGGTTCTTCGCCTCCTCTCCCGTCGTCGCGATGATGTCGAAGCCGATGAAGGCGTAGAAACAGGTCGCTGCACCTTTCATCACCTGAACAGGAACAACAAGTCTTACGGTGTATTTTTTTTAATCGTGATTTTTGTTTGGTTGTTTCTCAGCAGGATTACGGAAAAACTACCGACCCGGTTATTATGAAAATTGGTGGGAGAGTGCGACACGGGCCAAGACAGAAGCTACAATATTTTGGAGTGGATCTGAATCCCGGGGCCGATTCTTTTCCTCTTTCATTAATATTGCGAAATAGAACATTTGGGCTTACTATATGCCACACATCCTAAAACCCAGGGGATGGCAGTGAAGTTCAAAGGCGTCATCTGTGGTCGTCAGCTTGCTTTAGGTAACGAGCGAATGAATGAGACCGCAGATACAAGTGGGCGAAATGAGTTTCCTTTGCAGGGCTGAGCCTCAGAGATCGTTCAGGAGTCGAACTGCTGCTCCTTCGCTTTGAAAGGAGCCAGTTGAGGTTGGAGCGTCTGATCAGGATCCTCCTGGACGCCCTCCATTGGAGGTCATACATCTCATCTGGTCTGGGAACACTTCAGGATCCCTCAAGAAAAGTTGAAAAATGTTGCTGGCTACAGGGACGTCACCACAACCCAACTCCAGATAAGAGAGTTAAATGGAAAATCATGAACCTAAAATCAACTCTTTCTCACGTCGAAATCGGAGTTGTTCAGAGTAAAGTTGTTGGCGGAGGTCTTAACGACAGCGTTTCAGTATCTCACCCCTGACCAGCCGTACGGCAGGAACTCGCCGCCCTCCCAGTTGCTGGCGGAGAGGAAGAAGAGTCCGGCGATGATCATGAAGATCCAGACCACCAGGTTGACCACGTTCAGGATGTTGTTGAAGCCCACCGAGTTACGCACACCGAGAGCGATGACGACTGTGACCAGCAGGGCGATGAAGAGGGCCAGCAGGTCGGGGTACGTGTCCTCGCCCTTTCCTGAGACAAAAACAATACGATGCAAAGAAGAGACCAGACGAACAGATATATGACGACACGCAAACGTCACGGAGCGTCACACTTTGGCCGACACTGACCGAGTCCTCTGAGCGTGCCCAGGTGCGTTATCATGTAGTTACTGATGCTGTGATTGGCCAGCGAGTCGAACATGCTGCTGAGAGCCGACGCCCCCGCCGCCGTGCCGATCAGGTACTCCAGGATCAAGTTCCAGCCGATGAAAAACGCCACGAACTCCCCGACCGTCACGTAGCTGTAGGTGTAGGCCGAGCCGGTCGTTTTAGGGACGCGGACGCCGAACTCTGCGTAACACACACCTTCGAGGAGAACACACACACATGTACACGTGAAGGCGTGTACGGGCAAACTTCTTGACTTGGATGAGCCTCGAACGACTTTTAAGAGCCAGTAAAAGGTTTCCTAACAACCTGGAAGCCCAAAAGTTGAAGTAACTTTAAAACATCAGCAATGACAAAACCATTAGTTCGGTCATCTCTCGTCCTCTCACCCGACAATATGGACGCCAACGCTGCAATGATGAAGGACAGGATGACCCCCGGCCCCGCCATCGCCTTGGCAACCAGCCCGGCGACCACATACATCCCCGTGCCGACGCAGCTGCCCACCCCGAGCGACACCAGGTCCACGGTGGTCAGCACCTTGGCCAGCCCGACCGCAGAGCCCTCCGCCAGCTCGGTGAGGTCGTCCGAGCCGGGAGCCATGGAGCCCATCGGTTTGGTCCGCAGCAGGCGGGAGTACATGTTGAACCAGGCGTCGCCCGGCGCCAGCCGGCCCAGCCACGCCGCCATCTCTCCACGCCCACCTGCTCGTTGCCTGCCGATGTCGATGTGTTACTCGCTCCGTCTACCTTTCTGCCGTCATTCCTTCGCCTTCATCCCGAGACTCCTCGAACCTACCGTCTCGGGTTTTTCTCACCAAACAAAACTCCAAACGGAAAGCGGAGACGCTGTGAAAAGACGAGGAAGACATGTTGGGATTGTGAGGAGGAGGAACGTACGTTTGGGAGAGCAGCTGCGTCGTTTGTGCTCATTTTGAGTCTTTGAAGAGATTTCCAGTCTTTTTGTGATCATATATCTTTCTGGGGTCATTTTTCCAGGAGGTGGTTTCTTGTCTCTTTGGTCGTTTTGTGTCTCTTTGCTGTTGTTTTAAGTCTTTGAGGCTGTTTTCTGTCTCTTTCTGGTCGTTTTAAGTCCCTTTGTTGCTGTTCTGAGTATTTGAAGTTGTCTTGAGTCTCTGTGCTGATGTTGCTTTTTGTCTGTGGGTGTCTCTTCTGGTTTTATCTCTTTGTGGTCAAGTTTTCCAACAAGAAATGTTAACAGTCACCTCCAACTTTCTGAGCCTTGGTGCGTCCGCTCGGTGATCCTTCTGTGCTGAAGATGAGAGGCAGCAGGTGAAGATGAGATACCGTCAGCTGTTCTCCTCACCCACTAGAGCGAGACTCCCTCTCTGAAACATTAATGAGGACCAAGGATCAACTTTCACAACGGAAAGGTTCGACTGTTGACGCCAAAACGGACCCAACTTCTACACATTTAAAACTTCGGCTTCAGACTCGAACTGACGAGTTCGATAAACACCTGAACTGAAGTCAACCAACATCAGCAGGTTGGATTGAGGAGAGCGAACAGAGCCGACAGAACAAACAGATGAAAACACCAAACATGCAGTGTAAAGACGCACACCTGAGCACGCAGGTAACACTCACCGGCTGCGTTTCCCCTCCTGAGGCAGAGCGGGGGGCATTTGTTCGAGTCCCCGTCCTCGGCAGAGCTGCAGGAAATGTTGACGAGAGGAGACGGCGGCGTTGAATCATTCAGACCCGACCACGAGACCAGGACCATGAAATATTCAGCACCTGAGAGCGAGCAGGGGCGTGTCCACAAAACTGTCTTCTTTCATTCAGAGGGACGACGGGGCAGCTGCTGTGAAAGTGTGTGTGTGTGTGTGTGTGTGTGTGTGTGTGCAGAGCTGGGAACTGACCAGGTGTGTGTGTGTAAAAATATCTCTGTCTTCAAAAGCTGCAGGAGATTTATCTGAGTTTTTAGGCTGAAGTAAACCTCATTGTCCACCGGATTGATTTAGTTTATTAGAAAGAAAATATGTCATTAGTTTGACAAACAAAAACAAAAACTCAACATCCCACTTACGAGCTTTTTACCAGAGCTTTTGACTGCATCGTCGTCTTCTTCTGTTGGAGTGTTGAGGCAAAGATTAATGTTAGAGACCACTTGATCGACAGTGAAACAACCAATCACAGCAGCCGACGCTTCACAACCAATGACGGGACTGTAGAGTTTGGAGAGCGCGTCCCCCCGGCTGATCCGATCTAGCACCAACCGAGTGTCGTAGTGACGAATAGATCAGCAGAACGGGCCAAGGAGGCCCCGCTCCAGAGGCCCCGCTCCAGAGGCCCAGATGCTGCGAGTTGTATAAAGTGGTTGTTAAACTTTGGTGAGGCAAAAGAAGGACAAAGATACACACAGCAACTACAAAGACACAAAACAACCACAAAGACACAAAACGACTTGAAAGATGCAAAATGACTGCAAAGAGATGTAAAACTAATAAAACGGATGCAAAACTACAAAGGGAAGCAAAAAAGACTAAATAAACTAAATCCAAACAATACTTTGTGTCTCTTTCAGGCCGAGCCGAGCCGGGCCGAGCCGAGCCGAGCCGAGCCGGCTGGTATCTGCATGCACGGGATGATGCACCAGTCGTTGTAATCTGGAGGTAATCTGATGCACAGCGTCGGATTACAGACACACGGTTACATGACGGTCTGAAAGTTTGGAGAAACTCAGCCGGACCTCTTCACACCTTCAGGACCGATGACGACGCTGTGGACGTCCCGGCTGCAGAAGCTTGTTTTGATGCGTGGAGTTTATTCCAGTCGCCTGCAGGAGTTCAGGACGCTGCGAACAGTCTCGTTAGATTTTGGGAACAAACAATGAACCAGAGTTGATTATTCTGCTACTTCAGTTTTTAACCAACAAAACTCCTTCAATGAAACTTCATCCACCTTCCTCTTTCCCCTCCTTGTTTCTTTGACTATCTGAGACTTCTGTGTGTAATAAAAACTCAGTAAACTGCCTGAATCCTCGTATGAAGACAGCGAGACATCTCCGGTGGAAAGTGGACGCATTCCTGAGGCGACGTGCTTCATACGCACCAGATGACGGAGAGAAGCAAAACATCCTTCTCTGTTCCAGGGAATCAAGGATTTCTTTTCTTTTATCTTTTTTTTTTGCAGGTGGTGGTGTCGCCTTCATCCTGCCAGCACAAACCTAATAAACAATAAATCTAATTCTACAATAGAAACAGGAACACCCACACATCACCTATTATCTGTTCTCTTAGCGTGGACGACTGCAAATCTCCCATGATGCTTTGCTCCAGTGAGGTAACAGGCCTCTGGGCACAGACATGTAAAAGACTCCTCATCCTTCCTTTCAGGAGGAAGATACAAACTGGAGACGCAAACTGACTGCAAACAACGTGGCTGCGGTTCGTTGAGGTCGTTTTCCTCTTTTAAAATCTCGTTCTGCTCTTTTTACGTCTTTAAATTTGACGTTTTAAAGCTTTTTTAAGCAGTTTTGAATCTTTGTAGCAATTTTGTATCCGGTTTTTTTTTCTGATATCATTTTGTGTCTTTTCTTTTATATTCAGTTTAGTCTGTTTGCATCTTTGTGGTTGTTTTGTGTCTCTGCATCATTGAGCATCTTCACTGGTTTTATGTCTGAAGTGCTGCTTTCATTTTGTGCCTCTAGTTGTTGTTTTGCATCTTTAAGGTCATTCTGGGTCTGAACTTCACATCGCTGGTTTTTTATGTTGCTTTGTGGCAACTTTGCATCTTTTTCTTGCAGTTTTAAATCTCTGGTGGATTTTTCACACCTTCGTGGTTGATTTGTGTTTTTCTGAGTTCTTCTAATTTTCGTGTCTGTAAATTGTTTAGTAGATTTTTTAACATCTTTTCTGTAGTTTATAGACTCTTTGTTAGTTGTGCCACATATCTTCAAAAAGTCAGGCTATATCTTTTTTTTTTGTAGCCGTTTTAAATTTCCTCTCATCATCTTTTTCTATATTTGATGTCCTCTGACTGATGCTGTTCATGAACTCAACACGCTGCCTTGATGCACCACCTGGTGGCATTTTGTGAAATTAAAAACGGCCAACAGACGAGTCGTTTCTCCACATTTATTCTCCCGCTGACACACTCAGACATCAGCTGGCAGCTCTCTACTCGTCTGCCTCGGACTCTTCGTCGTCCTGACTGATCTGGAAGTAACGCAGCTCGTACGTCTCCTTGTCGGACGCCACCACTCTCAGCCAGTCACGCAGGTTGTTCTTCTTCAGGTACTTCTTCGTCAGGTACTTCAGATACCTGGTGGACACAGACGGCAGGTGTTCGGGCCAAGAATTTCCAACAGTCCGTATATGTGTATATCTGTATATGTGTATGTATGTGTGTATATATATGTATTATTCCTGGTAGAAATCTGTAACTGCGTGTCGCCTCACCTTTTGGAGAACTGTTTCTCTGACGTGACGTTGATCTTGTTCTTCATGCGGCCGACCTGGACGACGTTACCCAGGTTGCCCGTCTTCCCGTTGACCTTTATCCTCTCCTTGAGGAAGATTTCCTATTGGACAGAGCATAGTGACACTAGGGAAGAGAACCCTAGTAACTGTGGAGCTAGGGAAGGGCGCCCTAGTCCGGACCCCGGGTCAGCACCAGTACATCAACCCTTTAATAATCTCCTCATGGTCGATACAAGACGGAACAGCTGCAGGAAAGACTTACAAAGTTTGCAGAGTCCAGGATCCCGTCCTCCACCGGGTGGGTGAGGTCCAACGTGAACTTCCACGCAGCTCCTTTTTTGGACTTCCTGCCGGTCGGCCTCTTCTGTTTGAGCTGTGGGATCAAAAACACCTGCAGTGTCACCGCACAGCAATAAAACACCTCTCATCTGAAGGGTTTACGGTTTAATGGTCACATTTACAGATCATGATTTAAATATTCACATCCTGACTCAAAATGATCAATCGATCATCAGAATTGCAGCCAACTAATCGATTAATAAACTAATCAATGCAGCTCAACTGGAAACCATCGATTTTATGACATTTCTCGTTATTTAGTTCAACTAAATGAAAATATGACAACTTATGAAGAATGACGTCATTAGTTTTAACTCCATAATGTGTTTGTCAGTTTTAATGAGGCTGGACGTGCTAGCTGCCGTTAGCTCCTCTCCTGATGGGAATAGCTTGGTGCTAGCACACATTAGCTGCTCCACATTCCGCCGAATCAACGAACGGATTCTGATCTACACGGAGACGGACAAGAAACCCACAAAGGCAGGAAAACTACCGCCGTGGAACAAGCAGCCCTTATTCCTCTGGAGTCTGGTCGGTGACGGAAACATGAATGGGACACGTGCAGGAAGACGACGAGCTAATGCTAACTCTGATAGCTTATCGGCTTCCTCCTTCATAAAAACAGTTAACGTTTGAAACGTGGAGCTGCAAGAATACTAATGTACTTTCTTTAGTAGACGAGGTGGTTCGAGAAAGAAAAAGACAAAGACAAAAGAGGCTTTAACGTGAAACTGAGTAAATCCAGGAGGAGACAGTTGAACTCACCGGCGCCATGTTGAGATCGGAAGGGAAAGGAAGAGCCGGATGTGACGCAGCAGTGACGTCGTGCCTGGAACACCCTTACCAAATATGGTAAACGCAGTCTAAAAAGCAAAAATAAACAGACTAATCTGGGAAAACGGCACTACAGAGCTCCTGTTAACTGTTCAAATGTTAACTTTAGGCGTTTAACACGAGAGACCGACAGTTAGATCCAGATTTGTACGCTGAGAGCCCGAAGACAGAAGAGAACAGCTGTGAGAGACAAGTCCAAAGGTCAACCAGCCCAAATACACCCATCATAAACCTGCTGAGTCTGGTCAAACATTGATAACCTACACAAACACACTCAAACAACAGCTGGTCTGATGTGTGATGGGAGAAATAGTTGTGTGTGATTTTTTTTTTTATATTTCAGCTCATTCTTAAACCCCATAATTCACCTCCATGTTGCATTTATCCTTTTAACGATTACTCCCAGACAGGTTTAGTGTCTCTAAACGGGCTCCGTTATTAGTGATTCTGTGACATCTAAAAGATCCTATAGAAATAAAAGTTAATACCTAAAGCCTCATCAGATGGGTTCATCAGTCCAGACTAAACTTTATTTATAGATTATTTTCTGTTGAATTCACTTTGCACCTCCTGAGGATCTGAAAAAAAAAAGTTATGAGCATTTATCTGTTGTTTTTTTAACTTTTTCTGCGTCAGCACATGCTACATACTAAACATTGTAGAAATCTGAAACCCCCTTTTGTTGTTTTCCCTTCTGATCCTGGACGGCAAGTTAACAAGCACCAAAAGGTCAGAGGTCACCGTGGACGAGCATTATTAACAAAACTCAAGATATTAAACCACGTACATGTTTTGCGTCTTCTGTCGAGGGGTCCCGTCAACCAGCATCCAAAAATTCCTCCAGACAATAAATGTCTGAAATTAAACGTGAAGCAGACTTCTTTTAGTTTCGTTTTACATCTTCGCCTGTTTTTGTTGAATCGCAGCTTCCAACCAACCGCAGCATGAAAATTAAGATTAAAGCCACAGTCAGCAGCAGAGACGGCCAAGTTCAGAGTCAAAACCAAGATTTTTGAAAGGATTTAAGAGCTTTAAAAAAAAAAGGACAGAAAAGGCTGAAAGTTTATCAGTGAAAAACGACCAAATAAAACCAGGATAGAATTATTCTAGAGACAGAAAACCAGACGTCGTTTGCAGTTTTTGTCCATTAGTTTCATCGTTTTATTTTGCCATCTCCAGTCAGGTGACAAAGGCCTCGAGTGAACAAAAAATGTTTTTGCAACTCTACCACCCTCCCCAAACCGATCGAGTCCCTCGAAAAAAGAAAACACACCTCACTGCAAACCGCCTCCCAACATTTTGGAGGCCCACAACCGCCACACACTCACGCCTCTGGAAACAAAACCGAACACTCCCTTTTGTATTTTTTTTGTTGTCGTTTTGGGGGGAGGGAGGGGGAGGGGGCCGGAGGGGGGAGATAGGGAGGGGGGGAGGAGGGGGGTATGAGGCCCCAGCGGGCGAAGAGGTGCGAGCGCACGCGACCTTCACGCCCATCAAACTTCAACACAGACAAAGAGAGACTGATCACGAGGGTAAAATCACTGAAGTTTGTTTCTGCTCTTCTTTTAAGGGAGAAAAAAACTAAAAAACAAGCCGGTTCTCTTTTCTTGGTTTTACAGCTTCGACACGCCGACGTGGACCTCAAGTGCTCACAAGTTCTCGCCGCCACCGATCCCGGCCGCCGGGTGGAAGAAGGGACCTCGTCCATGCTGGGACGGTACGGCTGCTACAGGGACGACCTAAACCAGGATTCAGGATCTACAGGGGAAACCCCCCACCCCCCCTCTACAAGGCTGTTACACCTGCTTTATTCAATCTAAAGAATATAAAAAAATAATCATACAAAAGCGGAATCCCGTTTGTTGTTTCAACATTCAGGAATGTGAGTGGCAGAAAACCGACATGTTGAAGGCAAAAAAAATAAAATATAATTAAACAAAAATAAAGCAGGAATGAGCAACTGATCGGGATGGGTGATTTTTTTGAAGTTGTTTTTATATAAAGTAGATTGTTACCAAACAAAACCTCAGTGATCAGGCAGAGGACCACGCAGCGAGCTGCGGTGGAACATTCCCACGGCAACGGAAGAGAGAAACCGAAAGAGGAGGAGGAGGAGGAGAGAGAGAGAGAGGTGGGGAGGAGCAAGGAGGAGCAGAGAGGAGAGGAGCAGAGAGGAGAGGAAAAAAAAAAGAGCAATGATGTGAGAAAATCACAGGAGAATTGATTGAGGTTGTCTGTGAAGGCCGACGCTTTGGTGACAGAACCAATGAGAATGCAAGAGACTGGTTGTGGGTGGTGCTTGTTGCCCGGGCAGCAAAGTCCCGTCTTCCTATTTGCCGGCCAGGACCTTGGTGGCGACAGCACATTCCTCCCCCATGGCAGAAATCACGGTGACCTGCAGGGAGAGTTCACACACACACACACACACACACACACACACACACACACACACACACACACACACACACACACACACACACACACACACACACACACACACACACACACACACACACACACACACACACACACACACACACACACACACACACACACAACAGGGACGAGTCTCCGCTCCGATTCGGGACTTTGCGTCCTCGTCTGCTGCCACAGAAAACTAACATCTGATTTCATTTAATGTCCCATAATGTTCCCGTTTCTGGCGACTGTGAATCAAAATGTTTGCAACAGGGAAGGATTTTTAAGACTCACCATGAATTCGTCGCCGGCCTCGAACTTCGTCTCGATTTCCTTGCCGACGTCGTTTTCGGGGACGCGCAGGTCCTCTCTGATCTCGCCGTTGTCGCTCATCAAGGACATGTAGCTTTCGTTGATGTTAACCAGCTAGGGAAGTTAAGAGGAACACGTTCAGTCTGTTTTCTAAACGCTCCCATCGGTCTCCGTGACAACACGTTTACACCAATCAGGCGCTCACACCGGGACCAGCATCTAGAAACGACAACGTTTGTTTATTTCTGCATCGCCGTGAGGTAAACAACACGTTTGACTGACTGTAGATACATAAACAACAACAACAACAACAACGGAAACCGACGCCGCTGCAGCACCAAAGATTATTGACGAGTCTGCTTGTTATTTTATGAATTAAAGAGTCAGAAAAGAACAAACAACGTCCATGAAAGTTTCCAGGTTTCAAACCCGCAAAAGATTTTCAGTTTATATCATAAAAACACAAAATCTGCTTCTTTTTTTTTGCATAAAAATGTTCTTCAGCAAATAATCCAAAATCAAATTAAGAGCCAGTTTTCTCCATCCTACCCAGAAATCCTTGCAAGGAGTATTTTGGTTATCGCTCCAGCAAACAGATCCGAAGCTGCTTCTGAGATTTTAATCTTGAAACAGACGAAGAGTTTTATTTGCAGCCAAAACTAAAAAAACGGAGGCTGAAAGATGCTCGTTGCTATTAGTTGATTTTATTCTCTTTGGTGATTTGATGCAGGAGTTTTCTGCTGTGACAGATTTCTGCATGCATGATGTCAGTATGTCGTTACGAGACCGACAACAGGACGTGATTTCAGTAAATTATTCAGCAACTTCAGTCACTTTTCAAAATAAAAGATCAAAGATTTGCTCGTTCCTGCTCCTTTAAAGTCATGATTTTCCATTTTATCGCTGCGTGTTTGGCTGCAAATTAGCTGCACAGCATTCAGTCCAAATCCAATATTAGACAATTTACAACAGAAATGTTTTTGCTGTTACTGTAAGATTTTGACCTTTAGAGGAAAATGTGCTGCGTTCAGTAGTTTTTTTTAATTCCAAACATTTTCTGGACCATAAAAAAAACCCAGATCTAAACTTTCTACTGCGACGATATAACGTGACTAAAAACCCACCGAACGTTTCCAGCTACTGCCACTCATCATTTGGAGGAAATAACTGGAAACAAACCCGAGACGTTGTCCTGGTTCTGTCACCTCGGAGAGCTCGACTTTAATTCTCCCGAGAATAAACGTGACGGAGTCTCGTAGGTTTTAACTGCGCCGACGCTTGGTGTGGCAGAAAGCTCGGGAGATGTTCGGGTACCTGATAGTCTATCCTCTTGATGGAGGGAACATCCATGTTGTGGGTGGAGGGGCACATGTCTTCAAACTTCTTGTTGGTAAAGATGTCGATACCAACCATGTTAACCTGCAGGAGGACAGTCGGTTTAATACAAAAACAAAATAAAATAAATAAGAACAACAAACTAAAAGGAAACTGATGGCAGAACAAACCACCTCCTTAAACTGTTCATTTTAATATTAAAGAGTAATTAGAAACCAATAAGACTCCTACAACACATTTTAAGTGTTTAAAAAAAAAAAGAAAAGCGGTGAAACCTTTCAGACCACCCGAACCTTCATTTTACTGGGTTTTTTTTAATATTGTGCACGAGGTCAAGGAGCACGTGGGAGGCAGCCTGCTGTTCAGAGGGCGATAAGTTGGACTGTGCGTTCGTAAAGCAACACCTCCGGCAGCTCGGATCGGCCCGGTCTGAAACCTGAGAGCCCGAGACGAGCAGCCGAAGGCTCTCCGCCAGGCGACACGTTTTCTTCACCTCTCAAACTCCATTTAAGACTTTTGATGGTGAACTTAAAGCATTTTAAACAGAACTTTAAACTCCAAAGATGTCAAACTAAAAACATTCGACTGATTTTAAGAGCTTTTTTTTTAAGATCAGAAAACAACCAGAAAATATGTTGTTGCGATAAACTTTAGATTCACTGAGTTTCTATTATTGTATTTCCATAAAAACCTGTTCTTTTAGATATTTTCTTAAACAAACATCTACTTTAACAAAAAAAAATAAACAATAGCATCTTCCTTTGAGTGAAGTTTACTAAATTCACCTTCATTATGACGAAGGAGGGTAAACAAACACGCTATGTAGTTTATGTCTTTAAAACGACTAAATAAAGGTCTAAAGTTTAACATGTGATCAGTTGATTACATTTAAATGCACAAATGTATTCATAAAACAGATGCTGGTTCCAGACAATTATCCCAAACTGACCAATTAACCCCCTGGACGACCAGACGAATACGGTCATGACAGGAATACTTTAAAATAGTCCCGGTATAACAGACAGGTGGAGTCGTTCTCCGTCGGGCCTTCAGCAGCAATCACAGCAAACTGTGGATCTGCAGGATCCACGTCTGGCGTTAATCAGATTGCTGCCGAGTCTGCGGATCCGTAACGGTTCATTCAGGTTCAATTTACCTTAGCGTGTCCGTGCTTGCCGGTCTTGGAGGTGGACATCTCCACGATTTTGCAGGGACGTCCCTTCAGCACCACGTAGCCGTTCTTGCGCAGGGCGGAGCACTGCATGGGGTAGGTGGCGGAGGCGCCAGACTCGCCAGTCGTGAAGTCAAGATCGGGATCTGCCATGGTGCGATGGGTCAGGACGCTGCGGAGGACACCAACACATCCGTTACACTTTAATAAGACACTAAGACATTTTCTGGCATTTAAAAAGCCCCAGAAAACAGCCTTTTATTTAAATTGTCCAAATAATCCCCCATAGAAACAAGTTAAATACCACAATGTGCAATTAAATATGTCAAAAACCTTCAGGGAGATCTACCTAAAAAAATAATTTAAAAAATCGGTCCAAACAACAATGTTCGGCTTTTTGTTGTCATGTTTTGTGGTTGTCAACAAAAACCTAATTGACCAAGTTGTTTTTATTTCTGAACATCACTTCTCCTGTTTTGAGTATTATTACCGGCTGTCACTCATCTGTGAAGCACTCTGAGCAGCACTAATCTGCCTGACAGGTGCTATATAAATAAACTTTGATTGATTGACCTCCAGTCCATCCGCCCTGCCCGGCCCGGGACCACTGCAGCCTCCCCCGGGCCCCCCAGAGAGGGCCACCACTTTTAACTCAAAATATCGCGAGAACTCAAAGACAGAAAAAGGTGCAGTCCGCATGATTTACACGAGCAGATTAATTTTGATCTGGATCTGAATAATAAACAGAAACTCTATAAACCTGCAGGGTCCGTCCTCCTTTGGACGTGGAAGCATGGACAACAAATCCGGCTCGACACGAGGCTGGACCGGCTGCACCACTTTCTCATGTACCGCTGCTGTCTGCCATTATATAAATAAATATATATATGTTTGTATATTTATATATGAATATATATATATATATATATGATCGTTCTTAGCAGACATTGAGTGGAGCCGACCACCGGGTCTGTCCTCCGCCTCGGAGATAACGGAGGATTAACGGGGTGTTTGAACGCGACAGCGGGGAGCTGAGACCAGTTAGCCGGCCTCGAGTTCACCGGAGCCCCGCCGGACACGCAGCCTCCGAACGGGGGTTCACGTCAGATTATCTTGGGTGTTTCGGCTTCAAAGCAAACATGACGGACGTCCACCGGTTCACCTCCGATGTCGTCGGGTAGAAAGGCCGACCCGAGCCGCCGCGACACGAACTCTCGCTCTGCGGGCTAACGCGGCGCTAGCGGCGGCTAGCCGTCCATTCAGCTGCGTCCAAATAAAACGCGCAGATTGACGCTCGTCGACGGCGACTCGAGGACGGACGGACACGGCTGGTCGTCGGGCTCGACGGCCGACGTTAAGTCGCCGGTTGACAAAAGCGCGACGGCGATCTCGACCGCGCAGCGCGGATGCGGACATTAGCGGAGAGGATGCCGAGCGGCTCCGCGGAGCGGCCGCCGCCGAAGGCCGCACGTCCCCCTCCGACTCAGCCTGGTAGCACGGACACCCTCCGCCCCGCCGCCGACCGCGTCCCGGCCCGACACGTCAAATAACTACTTCCACGGCTCCGCGCGCCGCAACGCGACGACTTCAGTCCTTCCGAGTCCGCCGCCGGTGCCCTTAAAGCCCGTTATAAGTCCTCCGTGGATCCCCCCCGAGGCAGAAACACGCGCCATGCCACACTTACCTTCCAAGAAAAAGAGGACCGAAAGTGCGCACGCGCGGGCAACTTTACTGCAGCATCCGTGGGGGGGGGGGGGGGGGCAGCCTGGTTGGTGGGGGGGCAGCCTGTTGGGGGGCAGCCTGGCAGACAGGGATGCCAGGTCTGAGGCACACATGACCACCCGCAGCACCCACATACGGGTCACTCAGAGGAGACACCACAGCTTGACAACAACAACAACAACAATACTTTGTTGTTGTTGTTGTTGTTCATCTGTTTGATATATTTCAATTATTATTATTTTTGACAAACAGGAGGAATTTACCTGCTGACTGATGCACTATTTTCATTGTATTTCGTAGTGTGTTAACTGCCTCTGATTTGACTGGAACTGTTATTTCTCACCACGTGTGCCTCAGCTGTACATTTGTGTTGTTTTGATATTTTAATGAAGTTGTTCTTGTTTCTGCTTTTTATTTCAACATATTCTTGTGTTTTTAATAGTTTATTTTTGTATGTTTTGTTTTTTTATGAAGTGTATTGGGACCAAGTTCCACGGTCATTTTACACTATAAATAAAACGTAATTAAATTAGTGAAACTTGTATTTGGGAGCTTTCTAGGGCAGGGATCAGACGGATCAGACGGGTCCGATGATCCACAAAGCTGCTGCCAGGATTAGAGTTTTATAGTTTTATATGGTTATAATTTTGTGAAAAGTCGGCATATAACTCCAGTACTCAGATCGCTGCACTGGCTTCCAGTTTTTCAGGGTATTAACTTTAAAATCCTGCTGCTGGTCCACAAATCCCTGAACTGTTTACGCTCAAGATATTCATCAGAGCTCCTGAACCAGAACCCTCCAGAACTTTGAGGTCACATGGTTCTGGATTACCGGCTGTTCTCAGTGAAATCGAAACATGGACAAGCTGCTTTTAATCATCCTTTTCACAAACTAAAATCGTGACTTCATTTGACTAAGTTCAATATTATAGTTTTGTACTTCTAAAAATGAAACCACCAGTGAAATTAAAAGCTTAAGAAGGATTTACTGTTTCAAACTAAACACATTCAGAACAATAAAATATCAAAAGATAAACTTCTCACCTGTGAAACGTTATTTCCTGCTACCTGTTTTTGTCATTTCTTTCATCTTCTCAGTGTCTTATTTTAAGCCGCAGTTGAAAATGTACATTTATTTTGAGGCTTTTTTTAAATAATTCGTTTTTAATGATAAATCTGCATAAATGGATATTTATGTGATGACTGCCTCATAAAGCACCTTGAATATGAGCATGTTAGCATTTATGAAGTTTGCTTCTGTAGAAACTAAACCTTCCTCAGTGGCACTCATGTTATTAAAGTGTGCAGATTTTTAATATTGTGCATGTTTTTCAGTGTTTGTGAGTGAGAGCTCATGGTGCACATGGACTCTGTGGTGCAGGAGGACTCTGTGGTGCACATGGGCTCTGTGGTGCAGGAGGGCTCTGTGGTGCAGGAGGACTCTGTGGTGCACATGGGCTCTGTGGTGCAGGAGGGCTCTGTGGTGCAGGTGGGCTCTGTGGTGCAGGAGGACTCTGTGGTGCAGGTGGACTCTGTGGTGCAGGAGGACTCTATGGTGCAGGTGGGCTCTGTGGTGCAGGTGGACTCTGTGGTGCAGGTGGGCTCTGTGGTGCAGGTGGACTCTGTGGTGCAGGTGGACTCTGTGGTGCAGGTCAGGTGTGAACAAAGAGAGCGGAGCGGCTGCTGCTGCTGTACAAGGAGAGGACATTTATTGGAGAGTTCCCAACGTCACAGATGTGTGTTACCAGGTTGAGGTTGTCTTCTGACTGACTCCAGTGATTCAGACGAGGTGAACACATACGCCCACATGCATGTCGCACACCTGCGTGCACACACACACACACACACACACACACACACACACACACACACACACACACACACACACACACACACACACACACACACACACACACACACACCTGCTCGCACTCGAACACACTCGAAGGCCGACAGTCGTACTTACGTTCACAGTCTTGATACGTACAAAAATTGAAATACAAATACAAATAAAACCACAATAAAAACATTGTCTTTTTTTTTTTTTTTTTAGAAATTCTTATAGCTATGTTCTCTATTCTGTAGAAAGACAACTAAGCTTTGATAAGTGAACATCATTTATTTTTTTGTCTTTCTCTAAAATGATCAGTAAGATATCATCATAACGAAAATTCTTACAGTATATATATCTTTTTAATCTATGGTTTCTCACACGGACGTGGCCTCCTGACCTTTATTCACAGGGTGTCGCTCGGCACGAACATCCCGCACATGTAGAAGGCTTCAGCTCGGCCTTAAAGCGCCATCGCCTGCACCCATCGCATCCTTTAAGATCAGTGATTGATAAAAGAAGATCAAGTAAAAAGATGACGCGACAGCACTTACAGTCGTCAAAGGGTCCTAAAAAACTCCTGCTCACTCTTCACGAGCTACTCTGGGAACGAGCAGAGACAGAAAACAACTTTAATGGTAAATGTGTAATTCTCCAGTGTACAATCTCCGCTGACTCGATAAAAGCCCCGATGCCGAGCTACGATGTCGTCACAACTCGGCGTGGTGAGAAAGATGCTCCGGGGTTTCTCGACAGTCAGACCCGCCTGCGTATTGCGTCAAAATTTACAATTCATAACGAGTGACGACAGAAAAAACATGTATGTCACCATGCAAAATGCACAACGTAATAAAACCAGCGAAGAGCTGCGGAGGTGTTAAAAACCCAAAAAAACCAAACTCGGTCCTCGCTCGGCTCAGAAAAACGTCCCGTCTGAGGGGCGACTACAGATCCGACACATTTACAGAGGTGTGACGAGAAAAAGAACAAAGAATCAAAAACCAGCAGATCGTTATTATTTTTTTGTTTTTTCTTCTTCGGTGTTCTCACCTGCTTTGCAAAGTCTGTCCTTTAACATCAACGTGAGTATTTACACAGCGGTGCACACAGAACGGCGTGGACAGAAATGACGTGGCGAGAAGTAAAAAAAACAAAAAAACGCCCAGAAGTGGGCGACTAACTCTACTGCCGAGTTCTTCTGGTGAGAAGAAACCGTGTGAAGACTTGTTGTTATTGTGTTGCTGCTGCAGCAATAGTACAATATCTACAACCTTCCTTCCTCCTGCCAGACACACACACACACACACACACACACACACACACACACACACACACACACACACACACACACACACACACACACACACACACACACACACACACACACACACACACACTCATCTGTAGTGACGTTTCCACGGCGACACTCGCTGCCTGTCGGGCAGAAGAGACAGAAGGTGTTTGAGCAGCAGCGGTGAGTGTTCACACTGTGAGCTGCTGCTCGAGCCTTCGAGGTCAGCTCGTCTCCCCTCGTCTCGGCTCGTCTCCCCTCGTCTCCCCTCGTCTCGGCTCGTCTCCCCTTGTCTCCCCTCGTCTCGTCTCCGCTCGTGTGTTGCTGCTTCGTGAAGGACAGGATCTATCTTTACGGGTTGTTTTTTTTTGCTACATCGGTCAAGGAAACATCGAATCAGAAGGAGTCGACCGGTCGGTTGTCGTGACAACGAGCAGCTTCAGACCTCTTTCTCCACACTAAGCCGGGCTCTGGTGTTTTTTTTTTAAAGGTTGTCTCCCCTGTCCAATCTCACTCCAGATCTGCTTCAGACGGTCTCACTTTGAAGCGGACGCACGTCGTCAACGCCGACCGTGCGTTGAGATAAACTTTAGCAAAGGAGCAGAGAAGTTTGGATTGTAAAGTGCAGAGGTCGAAGGTCAAAGGTCGAAGGCTGCTCGGCGTCCTTCAGGGTCTGCAGATCGTCCATCGCTCCACAAGGAGGCTCCTGTAGTTTAACTCCTCCTTTAATCGTCTTGTTGTTTTCCTCCATTAACACACACACACACACACACACACGCACACACACGCTGTCCTCCTTGTCCTCCCTCCCTCCCGTCGGTGGGCGGCGCTCAGCGTGAGGAAGAGGAGGGTTGTGGGTGGGAGGAGGTCGAAGGTTACCAGTTCATCATGGAGCTTCTGTTGAGGGTCATGAAGAAGACTTGGCTGCTGCCGCCGGAGCGAACGGAGGCGAAGAAGACCTGCAGGGAGACGAGGCGGCACGCGGCCTTTAATTATATATACACGGAATATACGTCTGTGAATAGATGCAAAATGTCCCCGAGATGCACAACAAGTGCAAAATTTAAAAAAACTGCGTGCATACAAGTCTACGAATTAAATGTTCGTAATCATTCAGTCAATCGAATGAGCACCGAGATACGCTGAGCAAAAGACACGAAACAAAAAGAGTCAACGAGCACAAAGACACAAAACAGTGAAATAAGACGCAAAACAAGGAGTGAAAAGACAAAATGTGACACAAAGACAACTGCAAGATGTAAAATGACCACAGAGGGACTTGAAAGGACGACAAAGACACACAGAACAAACACAGGAATATAACAAACAGGAAATATGTCCCCAAAGTTTCACCTTGTCGTTCCTCTCCGACAGGAACTTCAGTCGCTGAGCTCGCTTGTGCATGAAAACTCCGTCGAGGTGTCCCGTCTCCACGGAGCGGATCTCAATGGCCTTCTCTCCCCAGCCCATAATCTGGTTGGAGTGGATGTAGGCTGCAGGGACAGGAGAGGGTACACACACACACACACACACACACACACACACACACACACACACACACACACACACACACACACACACACACACACACACACACACACACACACACACACACACACACACACACACACGGAGGGGGATTGTACAGGAGAGGACTCAGCACCAGTCTCACACCCAGGCCAGTCACACCTCCTCCGCCTCTCCTCCGGGAGATTATTGCAGCAGTTTCTGATGGATTTGAACGACCACGACTTCAGAGGGACGGACGGACGCCATCGGGGGGACGGATAATGAAGGACAGCGGGACGGACTCTTAATCTGGATCGGTTAGATGTCGGTATTTGACAGCGTTCACTTGGGGGGGTGGGGGGGGCCTTTAATCTGAAGTTTCATTTTCAGCGAGAAAGCGTCACATGACAACGAGTGAGCCAATCAGAGAACAGCGAGGACGCTACGTGTTGGATGAAAGACGGACCAGAAACTGGTCTTTTAAAAGAGGGGAGGCGCTTTTATTTTGGCACTAAATGCAAACAATGACACCGCGTTCAACGCCCAACCAGCGGAGGCGGGTCAGCGACCTCCAGCCTCCTCCGTCACACAGCGGGGGAGTTTCCCTACAAATATTTGTACTTTTATGTTCTAAATATGTTGAAGAAAACAGGAAGTAAACTTGGAAACACTTCACTTAATGAGGTGAAAATTGATTGATGGAAAATGGTTTCCGTGTGGAGAGCCACGAGCGTCACGGAAATACGACTGAAGTATTTCAGGCATTAAAAAATACATTTACAAAATAAATGTATTAATCTACTAAATTACAAAGTAATTAATTATTTGGTATTTTAATGGGCAATTAAAAGAGGCGTTATAAAAATAATTTACAAATACAATATTAATCAATAAATAGTTCAAATTAAAAACGGATTTACAAAAACAACATAAAACACTCAATAAGTACATAATTTTAAAAGACATGAATGAAAAATCTATTTAAAAAATGCACTTTAAAAAGGAGAAATAATTTTTTAAAGGTATTTAAAAGGACAACTTCCTTAAAAACGTGGTAAAACATTGAAAATTCCACCAAGGATGTAAAAAGCTCTGTGATTAAACTCACATTTTTAAAATAGATTTTTAAATTCCTTTATTTATTTATGACTTCATTCATGTATTTTTTAAAATCCTTTGCTTATTGACTGTTTCTGTAAATCCGTAAAACTATTTACAGATAATTTTTATAATTATTTTTTCTATTGTCCATTAAAACAACAAATAATGAATTCATTTATAAATTGGTCTATATGTTTATATATGAATAATTAATTTACAAACACATGTATTAATTCCTGAAATACTTTATCACTATTTTTGACCCTTGTGGTGCTCCATAGCTTTGAGGCAGATGTGGCCTCCAAGGTCCGTCTTCGACAAACACTCATTAAAACGTGTGTTTATGTCCAACTCAGCGATGACCTCGTCCTCCTGGTGGTCGCTCGGTGTCACTGCAGCTTCACTTCAAAGATGCTTCCGGTGCTCGAAACCCCAGGATGCTTTTATATTTCTATATATATTTTTTGTTTGTTTTCGTGACCCCCCTCCTGCCGAGGACGGGGACCGACCAGCAGCTCGTCACCGCAGCGTGTGTGCAGAATAAAGCGTCACAGTGGAGGTTTGTTAATGTTATGGGAGGGGGAGGGAAAAGGGAAGGGAGGAGGGGGGGGAGGCCCGGGTTTGGCTGTGAGAAACTCTGGTCTGACAGTAAAATACACACAAACATGTCAACAGGAGACGATGTCCACACGTAACACGTAAGCAGCCAAACCCACGTTCCATCAGTCGGGATAAAGAACGCTGACGTCGGCGGATCAGAGACCGAAGGCCGAACGGAAAAAACACGGAGGCGCCGATCGACTCGCATCGTAAGATCCGAGAGCTCCTTGATGTGCTCCTTGATGTGCTCCACTCCTGTTTCTAACGCATGCGGTTCGACTCATAAATAATAGATTCATTTAGATGCACCGCTTCGACCTCGTCTTCAGTTAACTTCGGAGCATTCATGCAATCAAGGATGAAAGTAGGAATGAATGTGAAATTCCTTTTTGAAATATTTTTTAAACGACGAGATAGAACGAGAGGATAAACACGAGCATTTCCCCCCAAATACACATTAAAAAAAAAAATAAAAAAAATCGTTTTTAAAAAGTGCAAAAACAGGCAATTTTTTTTTTTTTTAAAAAGGAGCGAGTGGAAAGGAAGGACATCTGTGAGGGTTTGGAGGTGAAGCTCTGCAGGAGGAGGGATGTTCAACACTGAATGTTAAAGAGATACACCAGGTTTCGGGTCGTCGAGCTGTCACTCAACTCAACGATCCCTCCAGGGGAAATTTGTCTTCACAAATCTTTGCAATTTTTACTTCCTACGATTTTCCCGCAAAAAAGCCATCGTCAACAGAAGCAATACAAGTTGGATAATCTGAAGCAACCAATCAGAGAGCAGCTTCAGGTCATAAAATATTTAAATGTCCGAATTATTTAGCAATATTCTGTATATTTAATTTATGTTTAAGTATTCTTTCTTCTGTAAGTATTTTTATATATGAAATATATATCATATAAGAACACTGCAAAAAAACACAAGAACTAAATACTTATCTTCAATCCAGAGCTTATTATTAGTGTAAATATCACTGTAAAGGTTTGGTTTTTCTTACTTGTAAAAGGTAAAAATAAACTAAAATATAAATTGAATAAAGGTTTATGAAACTATTTTGACTAAACTGTCCCATCAGGGCCGTTAAACTTCAGGATTTTAAGATGAAACGGGAGCGAAGCCGAGCCCAGAAACCTGTCGTATCCCTTTAAGCCGTTAATGAAACAGGTGAGAGACCGGAGCTCCTCCTACGGAGGTGCAACTGAAAGCAAAAAAGGCGGGAGAAGGTAGGAGTGTTTGGGTTGAACGGAGGAGGAGGAGGGGGTGGTGGTAGATAGTGAGGGTGAAAGATGATCTGCTGAGACCGCTTATAGAGGTCAGAGGTCAGGGGGGTCGGGGAGAAGCGAGCTGATTGGTTGACGTACCGACGGAGGTGGGCATCTCGCCCCACTGCAGCACCACGTCTTTGGTGATGCGTCCGTAGGTGTTGACGTAGACGCCCTCGTCCTCGTAGCACAGCAGCATCTCCATGCCGTCCGTCTTGGGCAGAACCACAATGGCGTGCGGGGTCACCTGACCCTGAATCTGCCGGGGCGACACACGGGGAGGGGGTTGGAGGGGGGGTGGGGGCAGGGGGTTAGGAGCTGCTGGACCCCCCTAAAACCCCCCCATTACCCCACCCTGAGAGAGGAGAAACTGCTGCAACAATGGGGCCTCCCGCTCCTCAGCCACGCAATCGCCATGGAAACAGACACCGCGAGCACAGCATGATTCACGGATGCTGAAAGCAATGTGAGGCGGTTGCTGTGGTTACCGTCTCCGGTCCCCACATCCGCCTCTTGACTGTAAGCAGACCGGGGTTAAAGGAGGACACTGACTCACCTGCTCGCTCGCTCACTCTGCTTTTAAACCGTCACTCATTCATTCATTAATTCTTTCACACTTTCACTCTCGTACTCTTTGTGTCGTAGTTTCCGGTCGTGTCACTCACTCGTTCATGTGTTCACTCCTGAGCTCATGACTTCTCTTACTTCCTGTCACATTTCCTCACTGCTTCATTCATTAAATCACACACCTTAAAATTCGAACATGCAGTCTCTCTCTCACACACACACACACACACACACACACACACACACACACACACACACACACACACACACACACACACACACACACACAGTCATGTTTTCAGCACTTCAGAGGACGTTACATTGATTTACATTCATTTCCTGGAGACTGACCACGACCTGTAACCATCGGCTACCGTAACCCTGAACTCAACTTAAACTGAACTTCAAAATAAAATTCACAGGCGCCTTACATGTGAGGGGATGTAGATGTCGTACGGGTTGCCAGAGTCCACATCGATGACGTGGAAGCCAACGCTGGAGCCGTAGATGACCTTTAACCTCTGGCCCTCCTCCACAGTCAGGTCCACCAGCTGGGGGCGATGCTGCAGGTCGGTGAAAGACTGGCAGACGGACAGAAAGACTCCATTACACGGCGGAGGTCCAACCATCGATGTATTAAGAAAAGATGGGCACGACGCTGCCACCTAGCCTTGTTACGTTATTCTTTCCCCAGTGGTCACTCGTGGTATTACAACGGGGGAAGAAAAAAAAAGAAGTGCTTTTTGTTGAAGTACCGGAGCACACTTGTTAAGTTGTGGCTCATTTCTAACGGTTCTAATGTAAAGTCACCAACATAACCGCGCTATCTTCAACGGTTATTCTGAATTACTCATCTTAAGTGTTATCGTCCCATTTGGAGTCATGACATGATCCTGAATTTCACAATAAAGGTCCTGTCAAGAAATTAAGCATTTCTGTCTGCTGAAAAACACTAGAGGGCTTTTAATTTGAAAGTACAGGAAGCGTTAAGTTTAACAGGGCAAATGGGAGCGGATCCAAAAGAGTCGACATTTTTAATCAATCAATACACCATAAATGTCAATTTGACAACTTTGGTCGTTCCTTTTAAAAAATACAGAATAAGAACAATTTTAACATTTTAATTGATGATATTAAAACCCACTACTGCTACGATTTTTCTCTTTTCTATTTACTTCGTTCAGGAAGGATAAACAAACAAATTTTTGTCTTTTCCGAATGACCTCAAACACATCTTCGTTACCTTGAAGGCCATAAACTTGTGGTAAGGTTTCGGCGCCCAAGCGTAGATCTCGACCGAGTTCTTCAGAGCAATCACCAAGAATTTAATCCTCTCGTATTTCACTGCAGGAAGTAAAAATAAGTTAGATATGAAGAAAAAAAACAACAACACAGTAAACCCTGGGTTCTCTGTCAACTTTAAATGTGGTTATAATGGACAGAAACTTGATTTTAGAGATTAAAATCACAGCTGCTTCTTTTAAAATGTTAATGGCTTCGTGTCCCCACGATGCACATAAACGTGTTCTCGTACCGACTTTGTAATGCACGCAGCCCTCCAGCTCCCCGACGGTGATCCAACCCTGCTTCTTCTCCACTTCGGGGTCGTTGTGTAATATCCTGTTCCTCAGCCAGGACAGGTAGTAAACACGCAGCTTGTTCTTCTTCCCTGGTTTGGAAACGATGAAAAAAATAAACAGTTTATTCTTCTGGTTTTCGAGACGTCTGCAGTTTGTTCACGTTTCACGCAAATAAAAAACAAAGTAAGTTTACGACTCTACATTAAATAGTACAAGTGTTTGCTTCAGTTTAAGCCGTTAAAACCGCGTTGATCTGACTGAACAGGTTGGAAGCAGCTGCTGCAGAGGAAGGTCAAAGGTCGTGAACGGACCCGAGATGGTGACCAGGACGTTGAGTCCCTCCAGGACGTCCATCTGCTGGAAGCGCCGGCGGTTGATCAGGTTGTAAACTTTGCCTTGACCGCTTCGGTCCAGCAGCATGAGGCCGTTCTCCGTCCCCACCAGCAGGTTCACGCCTGCGCACACACACACACACACACACACACACACACACACACACACACACACACACACACACACACACACACACACACACACACACACACACACACACACAAAGGTCTGGTTCTGGCCGCCTCTGTAACACCACATGATTGACATCGCTGTGAGGTTGTTGTTGTTGTTGTTGTCTCACCCCACAGAGCTGCACACAGGATCTCGGAGTTGAAGCGTTTCTTGTACTTGCGGATCTCCGGCGTGTCGCTGTGCGGCCGGATGTTGGTCGGGTTGACGTTGACCACGGAGATCTTGCGCGCCTCGTTGAGCCTCGCCTGCTCCTGCTCCTGCTTCAGCAGCTCGTCGGCGAAAAGTGCTGCAGCGGACACAACACAACATCACAACACGATATCACAACAATATGACAGCACAACAATATGACATCACAACAACACGACAACACAACAACACGACATCACAACATCACAACAATATGACATCACAACAACACGACAACACAACAACACGACATCACAACATCACAACAATATGACATCACAACAACACGACAACACAACAATATGACATCACAACTACACGACAACACGACATCACAACAATATGACATCACAACAACACGACAACACAACAACACGACATCACAACAATATGACATCACAACTACACGACAACACGACATCACAACAATATGACATCACAACAACACGACAACACAACAATACGACATCACAACAATATGACATCACAACAACACGACATCACAACAATATGACATCACAACTACACGACATCATGACATCTGGAGGAGACTTCCTCACAACGCTGTCAGCGCATTTAATCTGGTGTTTTTTTTTTTTTTTTATCAGCGATGACCTCTTTAACTGGTATTAAAATGTGAGACGTGAGTGTGACATCGTGGAAATAAAACTATAAATCAGAAAGTGTCATAAATAAATCATTCGGATTAAAGTTTGTCAGCATTGTGATTTCAAAAATGACACAAACCTAAAATATAATTAAAACGGAAATAGAATTTAAAAAACAAGCTTTTCTGTGGTTTTCTTTGTGCAAAATGTTCCTTTTATATGTAAACAGTGCTTCAAATTCAGTCTATATAATATATATTAACACTTCAGAATCCTTTTGTCAGAGTTTATGAGGTTTTTTTCCGTTTTAAGAATGTTTTACTTAAAAAAATCTGCATAATTTTGTGTAGCAGAAGCTTATTTTTCTGGTTTTCTGTCCCCAGATTCCTCCTGAGACCCAGAACACGAGTCGGCACTCTGAGGCCTTTTTTTAAAACAGGACTCTCACCTGAGGCAGAGTTTGTGTCGTCGTCGTCGGTCGGGGACGTCCCGTACACCCGGGGATCGACGAACGGCATGAAGGACGACTTGGAGCTGCCGCTCCCCATCCCGTACTGCAGAGGACAGAAACACAGATCAGTCAGTCCGTCTGACGGTCGGCGCTTCGATCACACAGGTATCGAAATAAAGGAAACGGTGCGTTCAGGGACCAGCTCTTCCAGTTATTTTGTTCTCGTCTCAATAATAAAACCCTCCTCGGTGTTTCCTTTATTTCGTGGGCCTGCGTGGAGGACACTTTCTGGATCAGAGGCTGGAAAACCGAGACAGGGAGGGAAAGAGAGAAAGAGCGAGGGAGAGGGACCAAACGAGCGGAGTGGCGCGGGGAGGGAAGAAGTCCAGTTTGTTGCATCTGTCGGGGGGGAAAGCACTGGAGCCGCAGTTAAACGGGACAGGGCAGGAAATTAAAGGGGCCACGTGACAGTTTATGTTTTAATAAGGCAACGAGGTGAAACGTACAATGAATGTTTTAATCGCATTTATTTCCAGAAATATTTATTTTTTGGGGAGCTTTTCCCCAAAAGAATACGTGTATTTAATGTTGTAATTTTACAGCAAATAAAAGATAAAGTAATTTTATGACTCTGTAGTAAATGGTGCAAAACTCGTCTTCAGTTTCAGTCATCATCTGTGCTGAGTTACCGAATCATTCAGAAATTTTTTTTTTTTTAATTTTTTTTTTTTACTATATTTGATGTCTTATGTTTCATGGAGACACAAAACTAAGTTATTTATGATGATATATTTAACGGTACTTGATTAACTGCTGAAATCTGATTTGTCTTAAAGTTCAGATTGATTGATTGATTGATCAACGCTAACATCTGAAATGATGATTTCGGGATGTTTTGACATTACAAACAGTCTGAGGTCTCTGTAACGTGCTGCTGCTGCAGACTGGAGAACAAGCAGCCGGCTGCAGCTTCCTGCTGCTAATTTCCCGCCCTGACGAAGCACCACACAGCTGGTGACGGGGTTTGAGGGCGGGTGATAGGGTGAGCAGGGGGGGAGCGGGGTGAGCAGGTGGGGTGACGGTCTGTTAGGATCAGGTGTGGGGGGGCGGGAGAGGTTTTTTGGGGGGCCAATATCTTGGTGCTGCTCCACCTACTTGGACCCCAGAGGCGTCGCCAGGGGAGACCAGGGGGGAGGTGCTTTGCTGCACCAAATCGGGGAGATTGGCGTTGCCAGGGAACAGATTAGCGTTGCCGGGGAAACCGTTGCTGGCGGCAGAGCTCCGCCTCCGTTCCCTGTGTTTCTGGAAAAAGAGAGAGAGGGGCGGGCTACTGTGCAGCGAGGCTGTGATTGACAGGTCAGGTGATGGAGGGGCGCCCTGCCGGCTGCGGGTGTGTTTGTTTCTGTGTTTGTGTCGAGGCGGGTGGGCACAGAGAAGAAGCGCTCCCTCACACGGTATTGTCACACAGACAAACATGTAGGACGCACAGACACACCTGTGATGCTGCTTGAGATCAATATTCAGTATTTGACTGTCCAAACCTCCAAACTTATCACCAATGTTCAAGATTTCTGCTTTTATATTTTCTCTTGTTTGGGTGGAAAAGCGTCTGAATCAAAGATGAAGCTTAAATGATGAAACACACACACACACACACACACACACACACACACACACACACACACACACACACACACACACACACACACACACACACCAGAACAAAAAGCCATGGTGAGAGGACGCGTGTTGGGTTCTGTTGGGTCAGCGGGGCCTCGGTCCCCCGGGGTCAAAGGTCAGAGCTGAGACTCACCTCACGCATCATCAGCGTGCCGTCCTGGGAGCTGTTTCCGTACGAGTCGCCGTGCGCGTCGTTGTGACCTCCCATCATGCCGAAGGCCTCGTTGGGACCTTGACTCGCTGCCGGCCTGAAACACAGAAGTCAACGTGACAGGAACGTCGGGTCAGAACCTGCCCCTTCAAAATAAGAGCTGGGATGTGTGTGGAGGCAGCGGACGCCTTCCGTTTGTTCTCTCGGGTGTAGACGGGAAATATGAGCAATGAAACAATTACAATAAATACACTTTAAATAAGTATCAGATTTTAAATATATATATTTATACATATACATATATACATATATATATATATATTCAGGATATAATTATATTTGTGGGAGCAATTTTGCAGAATTCCCAACATTTTTTGGGCAAAAGAAGTCGTCAACAGAAGCTCTGCTGAAGATATGTTGGCACAAAGTAAGTCTTTCCAAATAAAACTTGCTTTAAAAATAAAAAAAAACCTTCTTATTTAGGCTTATTTAGGACACGCCCCCAAACACACCACATTTTGAGGTCCAATATCTAATTGATGACGGGATTATTTTCAGATGGACCGCCAGAAAACTAATAAGAAGGAGCGACTTTATCGAATGACACCATGATGACTTGTGGAAAACATTTTTTGGACTTTGTATTTCATGACAGAAGCTGAATGGGAGTCTACGGAGCCCTTTTTTTTTTTTTTTATAAATTTTTTTTTTTTTTTACCCCTAGTGGCCCTCGGTGGTATTGCAGCTTTAGGAAGTTAAACACCCTTCAGCTGCTCCACATGTCCCTCTAACTTCAGCAGTAATTCTGCGTTGGGGTAAACGTCGTCAGGAAACAGCCGCTACTCACATGATGCGCGGTATGTCGCTGACGGCCACGCTCCCGTCGTTAGCCCCGCCCTCTCCCTCCTCGTCCTCGCTGCTGTGAGAATCTTCGCTGGACGACGAGTAGTCGGTGACTTTGACCGGCGGGCGGCTGGTTTCTTCGCCCTGCCGCAGCTCCCGCAGCTCTTTGGCCAGAGCCGTCAGATCCTGGAGGACGAGACATCGAACGTCAAGCGTTCGCCGACTCACTCGGCCGTTTGTTTGTTCGCCTCCGAGCCAGCAGGGAAACGTGATCTTTGAATATTTGTCATGCAATAAATACAAGTGTGCAGCTGTCATTAGAGGCTTTATTGTCGTTAAAATGTTGGTTTTCTATTCTAAAAATATGTGACTACTATTCATGCTTAATTAAAGGTATTGCGTTGGTTTCAGCTCATCGAACACGTGAAGACGTCCGTCCGTCTGTTTGAAGCCTGAATATCAGCTGCAGAAACAAAATGTGGCGTCGTGGCAGAAGCTGAACTCCTGAGCGAGCAGCGAGACCGGCAGTTCATTAAAGTTCAGATCGATATCGTACGATGTGTTTAATTAGTCGAGTAAAGCGCTGATACGGAAAAAAAGGAATTTTTCTGGTGGAAGCAATTTACATTTTAAATGACATTTCACAGTTCAGTCTGGATGTAGTTTTAATAAAACCAAAGTCACGTTGTTTAAAGAGCACAGAACTATGGGATGTCTGAGCCGCCATGCAGGCTGTTAGTCGGGTCCGTTTACATTTCAGAGGCTCTGTCGCGAGGAGGGCAGCGAGCAGGAGGGCGGTGCAGGGAGAGGAGGAGGAGGAGGACAGTCAGACTACGAGTGCAGGGAGGTCAAAGGTCAGGGGAGTTTAAATTCAGCCTCTCACAGCGAGCAGCCACAGATAAATATACGGAGACGGCTCTTCCGGCGTCTCATGCATTTGTGCTGCTTTTAGATGATGAAAAAACAGGTGGGAAATATTTGACTGCTAAGTTTGATTTGATGTTTAATGATAAAAACATTGTTTTGTTTTTTTAATCAACATTTTGTTTCTGTTTTTATTTGCAGTTGATCAAAACTGTAAATTTGGTTCATCAGAAGGTTTTCAAACCTGTTGATTCACTGTAAAAGTAGAGTTTTATAAATAATGGTTAATTGCAAGAGTAAATGAGAGAAATATTTTTGCTCAAAAGGAAAATTTGTGGAAAAATAAATTTATGAATTGTAACAATTGTATTAAAAATGTAATAGAAATAAAAATAACAAAATATGAAATTATTATAAATATTTTACTAGAAATGCAATTAAAATCAATAAAGGTAAAACTCACTTGAAAAATAGAATACAAAATTTAAATGCTGAAAAAAAATTGGAAATGTAATAGAAATTAAATAAAATTTAAAAATAACAAAGATTTTGATCATTATAAACATTTTACTAGAAATGTAATTAAAATCAAGAATAACTGTAGAAAATAAAAAAATACAATCAAAGATTTTAACTGTAGCCTAATACAAATTATAAATTTATATAAAATGAATAAATAATTAATAAAAATCTATATGTTAACGTAAGAACGTAAAAAATAAAACTATTATGCATACAAAAAATATTAATAGAACTGCAATTAAAACTCAAAAAATAAAATAAAAAAATTGTGTTTGTATGTTATCTTGTTAATTTCCAAAATTTTAAACCAGATGATGAAATGAAAGACGTTTTAAAATGCCTGAAAAAAACCCACAATATTCTTAGAAAAGAAGTATGCAGGACGTATTTCTTAAATATGTTATTAAGGAAATAGTAGGAGAACAGATGACAGCTGCCAGTGAGGTATCTACGTGTAAATATCTGTGGTTCGAAGCATGTGATTGACTCAGTAACAGGAAGTGAGGGGACAGGGGGGGATTGGAGGGAGGATTCGGGGTTTTCTTACCAACTCCTCCTGATGGGGGGGAAACGATGAAGAGGAAGAAAGAGAGTGTGGACATGAAACATGAGAGCAGAGATGCCTGAATTAAAAAAAAATATGTTCATACGGCAGCGAGATGAGAGATAAGTGACTGATCACCAATCAATAACTGTCTCCTGCCGGATACAGCAGCAAAGAAGAGACGGTTATTTAATGAGAGACGGTGGTTGAAAGTAGGACCGAAAGAAATTCCTTACATGCAGCTTAAAATAGACATTTAAAAGTTATTTATTAACCTTTCTGAATCGTTATTGAGTGCAAACGTGACAGAAAAATAAAGATGGTGTGAGACACAAAGAAATGAAGAAAGAAAGAAAGAAACAAACAAATAAAGAAAGAAAGAAAGAAAGAAACAAATAAAGAAAGAAAGAAAGAAAGAAAGAAAGATGGTGAAGGAGGAGAAATGTCACTGACCTCGTCCACAGCTTTCTTATAGCTCTGAAGGACGATGGTGGAAGGATGGAGGACAGGATGAGAACCGACAGCACCGTGGTTAGTTCAGAGAGAAGAGTCAGTCAGAGTGTGTGTGTGTGTGTGTGTGTGTGTGTGTGTGTGTGTGTGTGTGTGTGTGTGTGTGTGTGTGTGTGTGTGTGTGTGTGTGTGTGTGTAAGCTGTGTACTCACTGCAGGTCTGCTGGGTCGGGTCATCTCTCTGTTGTCGTCTTTGGTCTCGTGGGAGGAAAGTGTGGAGCCTTCAGTCTTTGTGGCTGAATTACCTGAACACACACACACACACACACACACACACACACACACACACACACACACACACACACACACACACACACACACACACACACACACACACACACACACACACACGTTGAGGTTGTGTTCAGGTGACGGTTGAGGTTGTGTTCAGGTGACGGTTGAGGTTGTGTTCAGGTGAGTGTTCACCTCGTTCGTTGGAGCCTCCCTGGGAGCTCGGGGTGCTGGAGCTGGAGGAGCTGCCGCTGCTCGTCCGCTTCAGTGGCGTATCCATGGAAATGTCAGTCCTCCGCAGGTCAGGGTTGCTACGGCAACACAGACAATGCACGATCTCACTCATGCGGAATACTGTAGAAACTGTGTTGTGTGTCTCTGTGTGTGTGTGTGTGTGTGTGTGTGTGTGTGTGTGTGTGTGTGTGTGTGTGTGTGTGTGTGTGTGTGTGTGTGTGTGTGTGTGTACCTTGCTCGTATGAGGTGAGCTCCAGCTCTCGGTCCGAGGCCCGGCCCGTTTCCAGGAGAGTTCTTCCTGACCAGAGCGGGAGAGATGGAGGTCGTCCTCTGAGGAACCTGAAACGCACGACGGCAAGAAAACTGTCTTCAAATAATTTGACGTTTTGATGTTTACAGCTGACGAGAATCAACGGGATCAGACGACAACACAACTTCCACTCAAATACAAAATACAATACAAAGTAAAAACCTGCACAAAGACAAGAACACATTTATATCACGGAAACAGAAGTCAGAAAAAAAAAAGCAAAGTCAGCGCACACACACACACACACACACACACACACACACACACACACACACACACACACACACACACACACACACACACACACACACACACACAGGTGGAGGCATGCAGAGACCTTGGGCGGCATGTCGTCGTCCTGCCGCAGCCAGGAGCTGCGGTCCAGCTTGTCGAGGGGGGGTGCCAGGCGGGACAGGGGCGGGGGAGGAGGGGTGTCAGAGGTGGGGTCGGAGTTCTGCCGGGGCATGGGAGGCCGGGAGGGGGAGGGCGACGCCGAGGAGGAGGACACTCCGTGGGGGTCGTACAGGGACTGGGAGCCTGACAGCCCGTGACTCTTCACCTGCACCAGGTGGGCCATCTGAACACACACACACACACACACACACACACACACACACACACACACACACACACACACACACACACACACACACACACACAGGCAGGAAACAGGCAAGGTGGAGGAGGAAGAGCAGGATCAGGATCAGGAAGTTGAGAGGAAGAGTTGCAGGAGGAGGTGATGAGGAGGAAGGTGAGACTCGTGCCTCAGGGTGCGTTCACTACAACCGCATTCACAAACCAGAGTTGTCTTTGTCCTGGCGACAACTCTGAAAACACACGACCACACGCAGGAGAGCTCCTCGTGTTGAGTCACATTCATTCACACAGCTGAGCTCCACCCAAAACCTGCTGAATCAGCGTCTTTTTACGTGAACGATAACAAATTGTTTCCAAAAAAAGGCTGAAAAATAATTAAAAAAATCCTGCTGGAGATCGATAACTTAAAACACAGAAGAAGTGTGATCACACCTTGAGAGATTCATCACACACACACACAGGTGAGGAGGCGGGACACACACCTGCGGTTCGACGGAGCGGTGCATGGGTGGAGTCCGGGCCTGCTGGATGCCGCCGCTGCTGAAGGACTCGGAGCGCGGCGGCAGCGACGGGTCCGAGATCCGGTTGGAGACTTTATGCTGCAACGCAGGAGAAGTCTGTCTGTTCATCTTATAATGCTCCCCCACCTGACACACACACACACACACACACACACACACACACACACACACACACACACACACACACACACACACACACACACACACACACACACACACACACACACACACACACACACGATCACTCGGCATGCAGGTGTGTGTTTGTTTACATCTGCAGAGGTTGTTTTTTAAAGTTCTCTGACAGCTTCAGTCTCCCTGCAGCGGTTTTCTAAACGGGGTTGAGCTCCCGCCGCTCGTCTGTTTTTAGAGCGGGACATCGAGCATGTGTGCGACATGGAAATATTTCCTCCTCTGAAGCTTCCAGGGGGGAAAACCCCGGGAGGCCGAGCTGAGGGTAGACCTATCTGCATGTCCGAGGGGAGGCGGACCGATATAGCTGCAGCTGCCCTACATCGCTCCGCCGGCGGCCACCAGGGGGCAGACCTGGAGACCTGCCCTAAATGTGCTGCTGACTGTTCCAACGGCCTTGATTTACGTTTTTTTTTTTTTTTTTTTAAGGAGAACCGGCAGAGTTCAAATGTGGAGCATTGACCTGCATTTACTGCATCTTCTTAAAGAAGAAACACACACACGCTGGTTTTACTTTACCGGAGACATAAACACACAAACAGGTTAAACAGTCCAGTGAGGACGTGTGTGAAACCAACATTAGTTATAACAACCTGGAAATAAAGTGAATATGAAGCCTGAGAGAGGAAACCGGATGTTGAAGTTAGTACCTGTTAGAGACACAAACACACCACAGCATGCAACAAGGGAGCGACTTCTCCGCCTTTATTCTTCTAAATCACCAGAAGAACACGGCGGTGTGAACAAGATTATAAGAGAGCACACTGCAGTAAAAGATCCACCTGCTGCACCAGACGGAGTCAGTAACCTGGAGGATGAAAAGTGATGGTTCATTTAAGGACATTAAAGCACGAGCTGAGGTGAAATGTTGCATTTTGAGTCTCTAAAACACCAAATATTCAGTGTTAACCATGTTCATCCTGCCTGATTCAAGTGTTTTTTTTTATGTCCTTGTTATGGAATCTGATTCTAACTAATATTAAAATACTGGGAAAAAAAAAAGCTCTAATTGACCATTAAAGGGGCTTTCTGTGGTTTTTGACCACTAGTTGTGCTGTGAAGCTGTTTTTTATGGGTTTTATTTTTTTGTTATTTATGTAAATCCTTCCACATTCTTATCAACTATTTCACATTATTAGCAGTAAATGGAGGAAAAAAGATGCAGGTTTAAAAATTTTTATAAGAAAAGTAAGCTTTGCAAATGTGCTAAAAGGAAGGAAGTATATTCGGCGGGTTTTCTAAAGCTCCAGGACACGCTGAATGTAAACAAAACAAAAGTGTATTTACCCTCCTTCAACATTAATGGCTTCATTAATAGAGATTTAAAGCATTTTTGTACCAGAAGTGGGAGTTAGTCTGAGTTTTAGGACCAATAAAAGAAAAGTTCAGTCACAAACCCTCCCGAGAGATGAAGAGGAGGGAAATTAAAGGAGGCGGAGTCATCGGTTAGAGGAAGTGAGTTCACCTGGTTAGAGAAGTGAAACGGTTAATAGAGATTAAAGCGTCAGCCCGAGTTAAAGAGGCACACTGTTGATCCCCGACTGACCCGGCGGTCGGGGCTGCGGCCCCTCGAGTCGGGCCTCCTGTTGGGGCTCTGGCCGGGACTCTGCCGCCGCATCAGGACCCCCCGAAAGGGGTCGGAGGCGGGGATGCAGGTGACGCGGACTCGAGGCAGGTGAACGTGATCTCTGGAGGGGCTGATGTGGGCGGGGTAGGAGGGGGGCGGGGCCGCCTGGGTCTGTAACCGGGCAACCGTAGGAGGTTGTCGAAGTTGTTGTCTCGCGTCTCCCTGAAGGAGTGGTACTTCTTGGGAGGAACGCGAGGCGAGTTGCTCTGAGCTCGACGCATCACCTGGAGAGCAAGGTGAGCGTTCACAAGACAGGAAGTAAAAATAACAACACAGGAAGTGAAACAATAAAACAGGAAGTGAAACAACAACACAGGAAGATGAGTGTTCACAAGACAGGAAGTCAAATAACAACAAAAGAAGTGAAATAACAATAGAGGAAGATGAGCGTTCACAAGACAGGAAGGCAAATAACAAAACAGGAAGTGAAATAACAACAGAGGACGTGGACGACAGCAGGCGGACGCTCGCAGACGGAAACTTAAACCTCAACCGAAGAGTTTCAGTCTAAGTTTCAGATTCACGTCTGAGGAGGCACAAAAAAAAAAATAAAAGCCTCATTATCAATTCACACTTTTTCACTTTAACTTGTTGGATTCACACATTTCTCTGCTTTTGGGATGAAACTCTGGATAAAAGATTAAATCAGATGTAGATTGTCGTTCTGTCGTTTCTCCTGAAAATAAAAGAATCATAAAACGGTCAGTTCGTCTCAGACTCCTGTTGCAGAAACCTTCATACACACCGGGTCACCTGCAGAATCAATGGAAACGCGTGTTGTGTGTGTGTGTGTGTGTGTGTGTGTGTGTGTGTGTGTGTGTGTGTGTGTGTGTGTGTGTGTGTGTGTGTTCCTGCTGAGATGTAAAAAACATCTTTCATGAAAAGTTTTGGAGGCCGGCGGTTTAAGTTCCTAAACAGTCTTCAAGGAGGGAAAGAAATGGCCCCGAAAGTTCACAATCTTTTCACATTTTTTTTTTACAGTATTTCATTTATTTTTTAATAAATAATTTGTTTTTTTAAGTGACAACGTTCGTATACATTATTTTGATTTGAACTTTTGTCATATCTTTGTTTAGGACTTTTTTTGGTCCCTTTATTTTATATTCCTCAACTTCAAATGTTGAATTAAATAATGCTGATAAAGTCTTTTTGTATCTGCAGGTGAAACATGAATCATTTCTTGAAATATGCCTCGCAATTTAATTATCTTAACCCATTAAAACAATACAAAGTGCTTTTTTCCCCCCAAAGATATATATTTGTTGTTGTTTTAAGAATATCTTAAAACCAGACACTCAACTAACCCGGGATCTAGAAACACATTGCTGGGTGTCAATTTTGGTAAATTTCTGTCACTTGTTTGAAGAGAATCCCGTTTTTTTTGTGTCAGTGTAAAGATGTGGTGTCCCAGGTTACCTCCTTGGCCCAGGCCGGCTTGTCGTTGGTTCCGGGCGCCTGGTCCTTGTAGTGGTACAGCTGCTTCTTGTCCTGCGGCGGCCGCGCCGGCTCCTGCTGCTGCTGCTGCAGCGACACCAGGTACGCCCGCTCCTGCTGCAGCTGCCTCTGCAGCCGCTCGGCCTGCCGCTGCTCCTCGATCTGCTTCCTCTTGTACTCCTGGTGGCCAAACAACGGAGGAGACGGGCGACAGGTGAACACGGGTTCAACGCAAACTTTGTTCTGCAAGAAACAAATTTTTGGGGGATTGTAACAAAAAACGTTTTGTTTGGAGTCAAAAATGTTTGTTTACACGACAAAAGCTTTTTGTTGAAAGTCAGAAACTTTTTGTTCCCATTCACAAACTTTTAGTTGTGAGTGAAAAACTTTTAGTTGTGAGTGGAAAACTTTTAGTTGTGAGTGGAAAACTTTTAGTTGTAAGTCAATCCGTAATCCGGAATGAATCCGTTGCCCCAGTGCATGCTGGGAAGGTCTCCAGCACCGTGGCTGTGTTGGAGTTTATGCAGCACCAACATGAATGACGTGTGTTTGTTCAAATCTGTGATTTCCTGGAGGCCGTTCATTTAATCTTTTCTGGACTCCACACAAACTACAGTTTGAAAATGTTTTCCATCGTTTGGGTTTTATTGTCTTATTGAATTCTCGGGTCTACGGTTTAATAAACAAAGGTGATCTCTCTTTAAGTGTTGCCTCCACTATTCCAGGTGTGACTCTTCGCTCCAGATGTTTCCACCAAAATTTTTAAATTTTCATGTACGTTAAGACTGAAAAAAACCAGCTGCTTTGGGCCTGAAATATAGTTTTTTAGAAACTCATATTTCTGGGTGAGTAAACAGCATTTATTTTGGAGTTGTTTATTTTATTTTTGATAAAACAGTCTGACATATTGAGGTTAACACTCATTTCGTGTGCAACAAAGAGGCGAAACAAGCCAAAGATCAGCTGTTGTTGCCACCTGAAGCAGAACGTGTCACACCGAGCATCAAGTCGCATGAAATCAGCCGCAGTTAAAGTCGTCATCAATGTTCTCTGCTCATTTAGACACTTCCAGGCCTGATTTAATAACTTAATTAGTAGTTCTGTATTTACAAATATGATTATTCAGGACGAACACATCTGTCACATCTGGATCTGTGTGTGTGTGTGTGTGTGTTACCAGCAGTAAAGCCTGCTCCTGCAGGAGCTGCTGCTGCAGGATCTCCAGCTGCCTCTGCTCCTCCTCCAGCTGCCTACGGATATACTCCTAACCAATCAGAGCCCGGGACGGCATCGCAGCGTGGCCAATCAGAGAGCGACCAGCCGGAGAGAGGGAAAGCGAATCGGAGCCCAGGCAACCGGTGACATCAGCAGAGCAGGAAATAGAAGAAAAGAGGAAGAAAAAAGAGGAGGAGGACAGACAAAAGGTGGATTTATTGAAGAGGTGTGAAAGTAGGGATTTAGTCAGAAATAGACGAGCAGAGGAGCCGCAGGGGGCCGTAATTAACAGAGCAGACAGGCATGCTTATTATGCAGATGTTAAAGATCAGAATGAAATCAGCTGTGCAAGACGCAGGAATTTATATGAGAAGAGAAGTGTTGAGGAAGCATTACGCTGCAGGAAAAGTTAACGATGCAAAGCTCCCTGTCTCCTCTGTAATACTGCAACACCGTGATACTGTAACACCGTGATACTGTAATACCGTGATACTGTAATACTGTAACACCGTGATACTGTAATACCGTGATACTGTAACACCGTGATACTGTAATACCGTGATACTGTAATACTGTAACACTGTGATACTGTAATACCGTGATACTGTGATACTGCAACACCGTGATACTGTAATACTGTAACACCGTGATACTGTGAATACTGTTAACTTTATGTACTGTTGTTTTGAAACTTAAAATTATACTTTGCTCTGTCAGTTGGACACTTACTTTTTTACTCAATAAAAATCAGATGAGTTACTATTGTCATGATTTTATGGGTGAATTACTGTAATAAAATTCTATGAATCAATAACAAATAAAAGGTTGTATACTGAGGGAAACAAGCGACATCCTTGCTGGAAGTTTTGAGGTAATTCAGTCCTCTGTGTTGCATAAATAATCCATTTATTGTAAAATTGTTTGAAAATATGCTCCAAACAATCGAGTTCACCTTGTGTACATTTAAGAGCAATAATTTCTTTTTTGGTCTTATATTTTCTGTTTTGAATGTCTTGTTCAGTTTAAAATGTTCTTGTGATGTTTCCATGAGAAGTTATTGAGCTTTTAATAGGTGGAAACCGGCCGAAGAGGTGACGCGAGTGTGTTCAAATGACCGGAGAGGCCCCGCCCCCCCCTCTGGATGACACCTGCCACCTGTCAGTCAGGTGTTGTTCTCACCTGCTCTCTCTCGGCGTGCCTCCTCTCCTCCTCCCGCCGGAGCTGCTCCATCTCCTCGTACCTCCTCCTCTGCTCCCGCTCCTGCTGCTTCCTCATCTCTCGCTCCCGACGCTGCTGCTGTAGCCAGAAACACAACAACGCCTCAGCTGTGTGTTTGTGTGTGTGTGTGTGTGTGTGTGTGTGTGTGTGTGTGTGTGTGTGTGTGTGTGTGTGTGTGTGTGTGTGTGTGCGCACATCAGGTGTGTTTCCCTGGTATTTGCATGAGCTGAGGTGCTAACAAAACAGGTGTGATGAATTTTGCACGGAAGAAAAGTGCTTTTATAATCAGATTTGAGGTGTAAATGAGTCTCTTCAGGACTGCAGATAACAAACTTCTTTATAAATGTTTTTTATTTCTTCATTATGTTTTATGGGCAGAACGAGCCTTTAATAAACTGTAAGACTTCTATCTACCTCCTCCAGCCGCCGCCTCTGCTCTTTCTGCTCCTCGATGCGTTTCTGCCTCTCGGCCAGTAGTTGGCGCTTGTGCTCCTCGTTCTGCTGCTGCTCCAGCTGCTGACGCCGGATCAGCTCCGACCGCTCCTTATTGGCCAGCTGGAGACGCAGGAAGTCCCGCCTCAGAGTGGACTCCCCGGGGATATTGATGATGGAGCTGGAGGACGACCAATCGGAGACGAGTTAGCGGCAGGATTAAACTTTTGTCTGTACGACGTAACGTTATTGTATTAGATTATTATAAAAGTAATGTTTGTATGTGCGGTATCAGGGTGGTACTATAAATCCTACCTGGGCTCCCCAACATCCCGCTCTTCATCCTCTTCCTCACTCCCGCTGTACTCGTACTCAGTCTCATCTGAAGGAAGAAACAGATTTCTGGTCAGTGTTTCTATGTGTTAAAACAGCTGATCATCAGACAGCTGTTTACAGTCAGCGGGGGTGCATCCTCACCCCTCTCCCCCCTCCTCTTCTTGGTGCGGTCGATGTGGTCCTTCAGCTGGATGCGGACCTGCCGCTCGTTGGGAAGGTCCCTGATGAACGGGTGTTTGAGGAGCTGCTCGGTGCTCGGCCGCTGGCTGTGACTCTTCACCAGACAGCTATCTATGAACGACTGGAACTTCTTCGACCTGACCACACACACACACACACACACACACACACACACACACACACACACACACACACACACACACACACACACACACACACACACACACACACACACACACACACACACACACGCCTTGGTATGAATGTCCCCGATAAGAAGTCTGAGATGGACCTTTACTTGCAACAAAAAAACTGTTTGGGAACCTCAGGCTCCAAAATTGAACACATTTAGCTCAATAAGTAATATTATACTTTGGATACTTTCTGTACACATTGGTGGTAATACTTGTGTGTGTGTGTGTGTGTGTGTGTGTGTGTGTGTGTGTGTGTGTGTGTGTGTGTGTGTGTGTGTGTGTGTGTGTGTGTGTGTGTGCGTGGTTAACTGACTCACCACTTCTTAGACTTGAGTCTCGGGGCAGGATTTCTGGGGATGAGGAAGAGCGCTCTCATTGGATGCATGTCACAAAGAGCTGAGGAGGCGAGGAAGGAAAGGAGAGCAGAGGGCGAGGAAATGAGAGGAGAGGGTAAGCAAGGACAAGAGGAAACCAAGAAAAGGAAAGGAAAGAGTATGACAAAGTGAAGGAGACAAGAGGAGGAGGAAGAGTAGGGCAGGAAGAGAAAAAGACATGTTTTAGATGTTGCAGTGGGAGAGGAACTGTGCCGATCAGCTGATCTCAGAGCAGTCACACTTACGCGGCGCTCCCTCCGCCATCTCGATGGCTGTGATGCCGAGCGACCACAGATCACTCTGCAGAGAGAGAGAGAAACGTTCACATCCTCAGACGGCGTTCACCCACTCCACACTTCAGGCTGTCGGCACGACGCTGCGCCGGTCACTGTTCTCGTTAAGTGATAAAAATACAAGCAGGAAAATGACCCATCTGCCACTGAACACGCAGACGTCCGGCTCGTACCAGCGTTTCATACTTTTATTGTGATGAGCTTTTTCTTTTTTTTTTAGCTGCATATTTCAGCCAATAAACGTCGGTGTTGACGTGGTGAGGAGCCGAGGGATGGAGTTAATGGTGGAGGAAGCTCACCGCGGGGGGTCGAGCCCGTCTCCGTCACCCTTCATACAGTAACCGCTGCACAAACTCCAGCAGCAGCGTCTCTGACACGACAGTCGTGTTGCAACGATCGGAGAATTTCACCAGAAAACAACACTGATCATCATGTTTGTTTTATTTCTTCACGGCTACAAGCGGTTTGTTGAGAAATGGAGACGTGGAGGTCGACAAAAGAAGAAACAGTAAAAATGTTGTTTTCTTTCTTTTAAAGTGAAATTATTTTGATGTTTTTGCTCAGTGTGAAAACCACAACCAGGTCTGAAACCAGGTCCACAACCATTTCAGAACCAGTCTGAAACCAAGTCTGGTTACTACACATTGGATTACTTGGGTAGAAGAGGAAGTGTATCGAGGAGAACCATTTCTAAAAGAGTTGTCACACCAAATATTGATTTATCTCTTTTTTTTACATCATCTTTCAAACCTCCATCACTTTACTTCTAGAGAGAAACTTCAGTTCAGTACTGTAACATGTTGAAGGCCACACACACACACACACACACACACACACACACACACACACACACACACACACACACACACACACACACACACACACACACACACACACACACACACACACACACACACACACACACACACACACACACGTTAACACACATCCTGTATACCTTGAAGTCGTACGTGGCGTCCGGGTTTTCATCGCAGGCGATAACCTCCGGGGCCATCCAGTACGGCGTCCCGATGAACGTGTTCCTCCGTCCCACCGTACGGTCCAGCTGAGCGCTCACACCGAAGTCCACTACACACACACACACACACACACACACACACACACACACACGTCAGTACGATTCCCACAGCAGCTGCTCGGTGTCTTTTGACGTGCAGCTAACCATCAATAAGATGAAGGTCAGAGTTACGTCTTCTCACCCAGTTTGACCTCTGCGTTCTCCGTCAGCAGGACGTTCTGGCCCTTGATGTCTCGGTGGATGACCTTGTGCTGGTGGAGATGGGTCAGACCCTGCAGGAGGACGGAGGACGCGTCGTAAAGGTCGTCTCGCCATGACGGAAAACATATTTGTCAGGCTTCACCTCTTCGAGCAGAACATATCGGACAGCTCCTGAACTCACGGTTTGGATTTTACTGTCGACTATTTTTTAAGGCCAATGAGTCTAATTTTAGAAAATAATGATGATAAAAATGTCAATTTAACCTCTTCAGTTGTTTTTTTACACATCGAAACACAATAAAAGTGTATTCTGTTTAAAATTTATTAAAATGACTATAATTGGCTAAATATTACTGACATTACCTCAAAATTCTGAGTTATTATTTGTTTTTTGTTCCTCTTGTGTCCCATTTAAGTTCCAGTGATAACATCTTATTCCCTTTTTATGCCCCTTTGGATATCAGAAAGTTAACTTCTCTTTAAAACTTGAAACTAAAGAACTTTCTCTTTAATTTCACTTTTAATTTGCAGTAATGTTTATAGTCTTGGCTTTAAGTTTTAATTATTTCTTAAATCCCTGGTGTTTATTCTATTTTATTGAATGTTATTGTTTTATTGTTGTAATGCGCATTATAATAATGTTTAATAACGTGCACTGTCCATGTTAAATAAACCAATAAATAAATAAATACTGGAGCAGGAAATAAATCCAAAAATACTAAAATCCCGGGGTGTTCCTCAGGGAAGGTGTTTGGGTCCTCTGATGTTTTCTACTATCGTCTCTTGATAAGAAAGCAGACACAGAACCGGTGTTTGGTTTCTCACCCTGAGGATCTCTCTGCAGACATAGGCGATCCACTCCTCCTTCAGCGAGTTCCCTTTGGTGTTCTTGATCAGATCTGTCACCGAGCCGGCGCCGCAGAACTCCATCACCAGCTGCACACACACAAAATGTATTATATCGAGTGTTTACAGCATCTTTACTCAACTGATTTAACATCTGCAGACAGCTGGCTGGACCCATGAACACAAACGTACCCAGAGCTGGTCGTCCATCCCCGGAGGGTTCTTCTTGACGAAGGCTCCGTAGTAGGTGGCGATGTTCCTGTGGTGGCTGTACTTCTTCAGCATGTTGATCTCCGCTTTAATCTCCTCCTCCTCATCCTGAAGCAGCGCAGACACAGAGATGCAGCATCATGCTAACACACACACACACACACACACACACACACACACACACACACACACACACACACACACACACACACACACACACACACACACACACACACACACACACACACACACCGCTACACACACACACACACCGCTACACACATACACACCGCTCAGACAGGCTGAGTTCAAATAAAAAGGCACTTACTCCTGTGACGTCCATGACCTTGATGGCAGCAAGCTGGCCGGTTTTGACATGGCGACCCTGAAGAAGAAGAAGAAGAAGAATATGAGAATAACGATAAAACACAGACCTCTAAAGACCTCTACAAGCTTCTCCAGACCGCCATGGATCTCTATAGACCTCTATAGACTTATACAGAACTCTACATATCTCTATAGACCTCTACAGACCTTTACAGACCTCTACAGACCTCTATATACCTTTACAGACCTCTATAGACTTATACAGACCTCTATAGACTTATACAGACCTCTACGGACCTCCACAGACCTCTATAGACCTCTACAGACCTTTAGAGACTTATACAGACCTTTACAGACCTCCACAGACCTCTATAGACGTTTACAGACCTCCACAGACCTCTATTGACCTCTACAGACCTCTATAGACCTCTACAGATCTCTAAACCTCTATAGACCTCCAAAGACCTCTACAGACCTCTACAGACCTCCATAGACCTCTAATGACCTCTATAGACCTCCATAGACCTCTACAGACCTCCATAGACCTCTACCGACCTCCATACACCTCCATAGACCTCTATAGACCTCTATATACTTCTACAGACCTCTATAGACCCCTACAGACCTCTTCAGACTTCTACACACCTCTACAGACCTCTATAGACTTATACAGACCTCTACATATCTCTATAGACCTCTACAGACCTTTACAGACCTCTACAGACCTCTATATACCTTTACAGACCTCTATAGACTTATACAGACCTCTATAGACTTAAACAGACCTCTACAGACCTCCATAGACGTTTACAGACCTCCACAGACCTCTATTGACCTCTACAGACCTCTGTAGACCTCCTACAGACCTCCACAGACCTCTATAGACGTTTACAGACCTCCACAGACCTCTATTGACCTCTACAGACCTCCATAGACCTCTACAGACCTCCACAGACCTCTATAGACCTCTACAGATCTCTAGACCTCTACAGACCTCCATAGACCTCTACAGACCTCCATAGACCTCCATAGACCTCTACAGACCTCCATAGACCTCTACAGACCTCTATAGACCGCTACAGACTTCTACAGACCTCCATAGACCTTCATAGACCTCTATAGACCTCTATATACCTCTACAGACCTCTATATACCTCTACAGACCTATATAGACCTCTACAGACCTATATAGACCTCCACAGTCCCTTAACTTCCATTTTTAAGGCAGTAGGAGAACTTTGAGTTCAAATGATCGGCTGATGTTAATATCTCCTCTGAACTCTGAGGTCGCTGTCACTGCAGCTGTTACACCGAGAAAGTGAAAATTCAACCACCTGGACACACACACACACACACCATCATTTCCTTGTGGTAACTAAGCAACAGGCCTGACAGTGAGGGCAACGAATTGGGGGTTGGAGGAGGCAAAGTGACGGCAGTGTGTGTGTTAAGAGGCCATGATATTTCGCACACTGGGTCACTTGCACATGTGAGCGGCTCAGATTCTCACACACACACACACACACACACACACACACACACACACACACACACACACACACACACACACACACACACACACACACACACACACACACACACACACACACACACAGCGCCTTGGTTACTCAGCGTTGCATCAGACACTGAATGTATTGGACGGGCTGAAACCACCTCAGGAAGGAAACTCTCCTGTTCTTTTTCACATCTGATCGTCTGTCTGTCTTCCTGAATGTCTGTCTGTCTGTCTGTCTGTCTGTCTGTCTGTCTGTGTTTGCATCTCCTTTTCTGTTTCCTCTTTTACATCCCCAACTCCTTCACTTTCTCTCAGTGCTGCCAGGTAATGATAACTCGGCCTTTTGTACCGTCAATAACTCAAAAAAATAGGTGTCACACTTTCATAGTTTTTCTTCATGAGAGTGAAATGATCTGGAAGCAGCCTGATTATTTGTTCTCAGGCGGCCGAGCTAACCGACTTCCTGTCGGCTCTCTGCACACATGAATGAAATAAAATAAGAGAATATCATATTCGCAGGACAACATAACAATTTACAGACAATCATTTTCCAGTATTTGTGCAGGAAAAATGCTTTTTGGTCCAAAGTGCGATTAAAATATAAAATCTAAGTTATGATCACGACGTAATCACAGACGTCAGGAGGAAGCAGCACGTCGCTGTTGTTGGACAACAACACAAACCAAAAGCTGCAGCACGATGGTGCACCGGCAACAGCAAGATGGGTTTCCTGTTTAAAGAACGTCGCTGCGTTGAGCACGTGGTTACAGCGCGGGATGTCCTGTCCTCGGCGTTCAAGTGGTAAAGTCGCAAAAACACCGTCGCTAGGCAACGCCAGCGTGGACGGCGTCCCGAAGCCACAGAGGCTAACAGTTTATCAAGCTAGCATTAACGTCACGCGGGAAATACAAAGGCGCAGACAGAAAAGATGATTTTAACATTTCCCTCAGACGGAGGATATCATCCAAGTTAGGAAGCTTTGAATGAAATAAGAGCGTGTGAGGGGAGTTGTTGGGAAACACGGCAGCGCTGCAGGTGATCACAGCTCCAGCGCTCCAGATCGGAGGGGAAGCTGGGATTCACCCAGCGAAGTTTCAATCCGCACGAGTCCGTTAAAACCGGCTTCTCGGACCTCGGGTTAAGTGTGCGAGGCGTTGCCGTGGTTGCGGGACGAACTGGCAGCGATCCACGGCGACGGAGCAATAAAAAGGGCGAGGCAGATAAAGCACGGGGAGATGAGAGGAGGAGAGATTGTCTCTCAGAGAGCCTCTTTGTTTTCATATCTCTCTTCCTCCGACACCAACGGCCGGCCAGACGATCTCCCAAAGGTGACGTGGAGCTCCCGGTGTGTGTGTGTGTGTGTGTGTGTGTGTGTGTGTGTGTGTGTGTGTGTGTGTGTGTGTGTGTGTGTGTGTGTGTGTGTGTGTGTGTGTTGTAGAGATTGTGGCAGAGGAAGCTGCACTGAAACAGCACCTGAATACACACACACACACACACACACACACACACATGCACGCACACACACACACACACATGCACGCACATGCACACGCAGGGATAAAGATAGCAGCAGAGCGGGAACAGAGGGAGGTGGCAGATGAGGAGGAGGAGGAGGAGGAGGAAGAAGATGGGAGATAGAATCGGGCAGAATATCCTTTTGAAGCAGCCTGAGGCGTAAAAACACACCTGATGTCCCGCGTTCAGACAAGCCTCACATTCCTCCCTGAACACAAGCCTCGACACATTGAGACAGACACCAGCGAGTTTCCATCCCGAACGCTCAAACAACAACAACGTCTTGTTGTAAACAAATTTTAGAGAAACGTGACGTGCTACTGAACCGAGAACACGAGTAGTTCTGCAGCAAACATCAGGTTTCATACAAAGAATATTTATCAAAAGATCCTCATTTTATGATTTTAATTCTCTGCTGTTCAGTTCTTGGAAAAAAAAATAGATTAGTAAGACTTTATAATCCGGCCTGTGATCTGAACTCTTATCTTGTTGTATGAATCATTTCTGCTGTAATCGCTGTGGTTCAATGCCGGGAATCAAAACTCCAGTATTGCCAGGAATTTTTTGTCAAAGCCTGCTCCCTCTTCCAGGAAAAATAAATGGGAAGTGTGTGAGTTAAAACAGAGTTTCACAGCTTGTGTTGAGGATATCAAATAACAGAAATGTCAAAAATCCGGATATTAACTAAAAAAAAAAAAGTGTTAAAAATCTGGATTTTAAGCTAGAAAAAAAAAAGAAAGAAAGAATTCTGGATATTAAAACACAAAAATGGCAAAAATCTGGATATTGACACAATAAACTGGATACGATTTCTGCTTTCACAGTAATATGAGGTAGTCAAATTTCAAAATCTCAGTTGACAGTTTATCTCTATGAAAGAGAGAATAAATGTCAGAGTAAGAATAAAACCAACTTCGTGTCCGAAGGCTAACGTGTTTGTAACTGCTCAGATCGGCCACAGCCGGAGGCGGGGCTTAAAGTCCTGCCGTCTCACGGAGCATCGAGACCAAACAGGAATAACAGTGCTCAGTTTAAGACGCCGTCTCCTGGAACACCTTCATGGTGCTGTGGGAAATTTCAGCTTCCAGTTGTTCTGGTTTCTTTTGTTTTGAAGATGAGAGGAGGGAGCAGAGCAGAGCCCATCGTAAATGAGGAGTTATTTTGGTTAATAAATTGAGTTTTATTGGACTTATTTTATGCTGTAATACTTTCAGTTTCTATTGACAAAATATTTGACGTAAAAAATTGCAGGAATTCTGCAAAATTTCAAGCTGCTGCAAACATTGCTTGATTTTGCATTAATTACTGCGTTTCCAAGGTTACGATGTCCCGGAGGGACTGAATTCGTACATTTGTAAATGAGTGAAACTACATCATGTACTTTGCATTGAGCAGAAATAAGATATGTGAGTAATTAGTCAGTATGACACCATAAAAACATCTATTTTTGTTACCCAGTTACATAAATACTTTAAATGAAGTGCAGTGATTTTTATTTCTTATTTCCTCTTAAGTGCCCTTTTGTTTAATGCACTCTTGTTTTCTTCCTACACTGAAGTTCCTGCAGGAACCAGGCAGCATTTTATTGGTTCCTTTTTCACACAATGAAATCTCTGTAACCTATAAATAAATGTATAAAGTCTTACTGAAACCTTTATTGCCAGGAAGTCACAATCAAACACTTCCGTTGGCGATTCAGAATAAAAAGCCCTCCAGCTGCTGGCAGTCTGACGCAGACCAGACGTGAACGAGGGGTTTTAAACCAGGATCTGCGTCACAGACACACGTGTGGTGGTTTCATTAAATACAGTTGAAGTTATGGCATTAACGCTCTGAATCAGGAGCCGTTTCAGGAGAGGATCCTCGTTTCACCTGCCGAGTAAATAAAATAAAAGTGGATCTCACCGTGTTGTCGGTGACAGGAGATACGCAGAGAGAGCCTGCAGGAGCCTCCATCCACATCACAGATTGAATAAAAAGCACTTTGTGATGGATCAGATCCGGGGAAGCTGGTCAAACCCTCAGCTGCTCCACACTCTCAAACTTTCAGCACATCTTTCATGCTTTAAAGCTCTCTGACAGCAGATATTTCCTCACTATCTAACGGATGGCTGAGACATGGAGGCAGGAGGGGGGGGGGGGGGGGACGTCTGCAGCCCCCCGGGGAGGACAAAACAAGCCAAAAGCTGCTGGGAGGTGTTGGCAGGGAGGACGAATGAAGAAGATTCTGCTTCAGTTCAACAAATGTTTCCAATCTGAACTGGAAAATGAGTAAATTTACTATTTTTTGTTAATGTTTTCACTCCTTTATTTCATGACCTCTGTTGTAATTTCTTAGAAAGCAGTCATTAAAAATTCTTATGCAGCTTCCAGGAAGGGAATGATGTAACTGCGCTAATTATAGAGGAAATGGAAAAGCTTCATATCAATTATTTCTGATTAACTTCTAACACAGTCTGGAGGAGACGTCGACTGCAAGCTCAGCAGGTCAAGTTGATATTTTAATGGATTTTGATATTTTGTGCAGGTGTAACCATCGATACTCCAACGTGTGTCGTTTCTGAACAGAAATTCCTACACTGCAAAAACTGAGCATGTAACAGTAAAATAATCTTGGATTAAGATTTTGATTTGTTTTTAGTATGACTGAACCATCTGGTGCTTTCTCTGGAGGATCATTTGATTTAATTCAGGTAACTATCTCTGCTGACCATCTTTTACTTTATCTGAGTTACATTTAACTGTAAAACATCCACTTTAAGGCTGAAGAAGATGTATTTTATTAATGTGTCTTCGAACTAGAACTGTTAGACTTCCAGACAGCTTTCAATTGTCAATAAATGTTATTCATCTTCTGTTGATTTAGATAGTCGAGCAGGTTAAATCTGCTAAATCAACATTTTTCCACCAGTATAAAGTCATTTCCACTTCAATCAGGGATTTATTCTCTTCCTTCATGTTTTCAATGTGCTAAAATAAATAAATATCTGCTCATATTCAGTGTTTGTTGTGCTGTAAGTCTGATCTCAAGTCATTTGATCTAAAAAGCTGTATTTTCCACTGAT